>NC_051182.1:67323179-67674494 GCF_013339695.2 Rhipicephalus sanguineus
GGACCGGGTTGATTGGCGGAACATGGGAGATGGCCTTTGCTATGCAGCGGGCGTAGACAGTCTGATGCTGATGATTGATGATGAATAGCCAGGCTATGTTTCACCTCTCTCCTCCTCCTCCCATCCCTATATCTTACCCCCCTTTCCTTTCCTTCTCCTTGCTATACTATACTATCAGCTAATCTATCATGGCGGCCTTCTCTAGAACGTCGTTTGCAGGGGGCATGGGCAACGCCTCTTTCTTCTTGATTCTAGCGTTCGTCGGTGTCTGGAACGGCCCAAGGCAGGCCAATCCCGTGATCACCAAAATTCGTGTTTGGCATTAAATTTGTGCGCTTCCTTCTTCTTCACGTCTTGCCCTAGAGTGAGCTTTCATTTCACTACCACAAAACTTAACGAAGCCTTCACAGAAGCTAGTCTCCTTTTACGTTTGTGTTTGTGCCGCCGGTACAACTTAGTCCTACGTTCTAGATATATCTACACTTCAAAGTGTGGGTATTTAGCCGAGTCGGCAACACATTCGGATGATGAGCTTCAGGCCAATAATTTAAACCCGGCTCCGCCAAGAAATTCCGATTTTGTACCACATTTCGAATAGCAATACGTCTAACATGGGAGAGGCACGGACGGACGGACGGACGGACGGAAAGATACGCAGTTTTCTCGTTGAGTCGACATAGAAATGGTCACCGATGCCAAAATGAATTCTTAGCTTAGCCACTTTCGAATTGAGTTCTTTCGAAATTATAGCTGCAGCTTAAATACTTGCTATTTCGTCATACGCGCATAAAGAATGCAAATGTAGGGCCAGGAGTCCTAAAAGAACTTGACTAGCGTTTAGGGAACCAACAATGCTAATCTGCTACTCTGAATAAACTTAGCACAGTACCCAGAGAAATGATGGTGGCTTTATAGATAGCTTATGATAGCACGTTTCCATGCATTTGGCTCCATCGACAGTAACATAGTTCCTGTGCCATGGCTTCATGCTCTTCTGTAGTGCATTGCAGAGCACCCCGAATACACAGTGCTCGGTTAGAGCCTAGTAGAAATATTTGGAGTTTTACTTCCCACAACATGATTACGAGAGATGCACATTAGAACCTAGAAAAGAAATCCACGCGGCATCATCTTTAGGATATGCTTTCTAAGAGATGCGTAAACGTAGAATTTTGTTGTGGGTTGTTATATCCATGCCTGGAACGTTCTTTTCCGGCGGCATCGGCGTGACGCCTTTCATTTTCTTTCACGCGTTCCTCATAGTGCGAAACAGCGCCTTGCCCGGCGCACCTCGCGACCCCCGAAACGCGCGTTTCGCATCAAATTTTCGCCATGTATAGGAATTTTACCGATGTGCACAATCTTAAATGTCGGCTTTACATGTTGCGTTAAAAGGTGCTTTTAATTCGCCACCACGAAATTTCACGAAACCACCATCAGAAAATTAGCACAGCTTGCACCAAGCCGCGCAAGGCTGGGTCACTGCAGAAGCGGTTGACACGTTTCAGCTTCTCTTGTTAACCATCCGTAGAGAATGTTATTAAAGTGCTCAGCGCAAAAATTTAGACGCAGTAGACATAGAAAAGACGAGTACCAGCGCAGGTCCTCGTCTTTCCTATGTCTACTGTGTCTAAATTTTTGCGCTGAGCAGTTTAATAATGGAATACCAACTATAGCCCAATCCCACACTTTCGTTTATACAGAATCCTTGGCCAGTCACTGAACGCGTGCCGGTTCATGATGATAACCTTCTATCTACGACACACGGCAAACCTCGTCCAAAGCAGCTCGGCTGTAAAAATGATCTCTTACATTTGTTTTGCGCGGTGTATTAGAGTCATTCGCGTGGTTCAGATGTACTCACATTCTTCAAGCGTGAGTGGTAGGCCTGTTCTTAAGACATTTGCCTTCAATGCGCGCCGGGCTTTGTTCGAAACCAAGCTCCTCCAAGATCGTTTATTTTAATTTGTACACTTACTTCTTTATAGCGACCCTCGTTTTACGAAACCGAGGGACGGACGGAGGGTCACTTTGCTAGCGGAGTCACCAGAGGAACGCTTGCGTATTTAAAGCGCATTTAAAGCTCTACGCTCATGCGTCACTCTTAATAGCTCCCAAGGAAGTTCTGCGCGGATTTTAAACTTTGCAAGCGTTTTTATAACGGCTCAGCCGTCCGTCCCTCTGTTACGTAATTCCATGCCCACCATAAAGGAATAAGTGCATCCAACAATGACAAAAAATAACTGAAGACAGCTTCGAACTAGCGGTGGCAAGCCTGAAAGAACTTCACGGATTAACTGCTACAAGTATTCATTCTTCCCTAGAACTGTTAATGACTGGAATAGCCTTGCAATTGATGTCGTTTTACATAAGACGCTGTCATTGTTTGAAAACAGCCTCACCTAAATCATAGTTATCGTATTGTATTATTTGCTTTATTGTAATTATTGTGTTAGTGTGTAACATGTATTATGCGTATTACGTTATTATGTATTATGTTGCTCTGTATTGTGTTACTCTACGAATTTACTGAAATAAGCGTTTTTGAACCTTAGCCCTGTATATTCACATCGCGCTTATTGTACTTGCTTGTTCCTTTGAATGTATCTACATATTTTCGAACATTTTTCCCGCCCTGCCACGAGCTTTCATATTGTCACGTGGTCGTGACGTCGACGAAGACAACAGGCAGCACGTCCGAGATGAAACTGTTTATTTGGCCGAACTTGTAGCCGAGAAACTGAGAACTAGAGCTACAGCAATACACGCTGTACAATGATAGCGGCGAACAGGCGTCGTCCGTCGATCAACTGACAAGCGGTCAAGCGCGTCGGCTTTTATACAGGCGCTATGGAACTTTCCAGCAATATCGCTGGTGGCGGCGTTATCTCTCGACAAAGCTGGAACATTCGCGTGCGGCGCGCAATCTTAACAAAGCGATCTACTAAAATCGTGAAGCTTCTCGAACACTGCTTCGCGGCCAGCGTCGAGCGTTGATAACCGTCCTTGCTGGTCAAACTCGAACACATCAAAATAAAAGAAGAAGCGGGCGTGGCAATATGAAAGATCACAGTATATAAAATAAAATAAATAAAAGAGCCGAGCTGGACAACCTTCCTTCTTTCTGTTTAATTTTCTCTTTCTCGCCAGTGCGCCGCTCTTTTACACCGACGCGCAGGTCACGGCTGCAGATTCGCCTACGTAGCTGTGCTGAGTGGATTCAGAAGTAGAAGGCGACTAGACGAAGAGCACGCGCAGCCCCTCACACACGCCGATGCAATCTATCGGAAGGTTATACAGTGGCGGAAATTTTCCGCGTTAAACATGGCACCCCGCTTTTGCGCGGTGCCATGTAGCCAAGAGAGAGTTCTGAAAAACATTGCTTAGCCTTGATTTGCCGTCTACTGTGTATTGCCATGCTTACCTGTGCAATGCTAAGTAATTCCAATAATGTATTGGTTATTGGTCGAATATCGATTAGCAGCTCTCGATTCGCTATCGGTTCGCTTATAGTATCCTTTCACATGCATGTCGAGGCTTTTGTAAGGAATTTGCACAAACTTATTTCTTATTGGTAGATTATCGATTGGCTATCAATTTCAATCTTTCTTCAATTCTCTCTCTTTCTCTCTTTTTGTTTTTTCCCTTTCTTTCTCGCTATTTTTCTTTTTCTCTTTCTATGCTATACTTTACTCCTCCCTTCCTGCGTTACCTGCTCCTCACCCTCGCATCTCTCCACCTCCCCTTCAGTTCCCTTTCCCAAACCCTTGCTATATTTAATGTACAATGGTTTCGATCATTTTGGCGTTAGCATTTCGATTTTCCAAGATGCCCGTTTTTTGTTGGTCGAACAGTGCATGCGTCCCTGTATTTCCTGGAAGATGTTTGCTAATAAAGCACAGTTGATAGCCCAGTCTGGTTGTGTGCTACTTCTCTCGTTTGTCCGTCGTTCTTCACTGGTTTAATTTCAGAGTTATTTTGACGTCACTGGCTTTCGGTCCGAAACTCCTTCCTGAAATTTCAGGAAAGATTTCGACATCACTGCTCAGCCAAGCGTCATTTTACGCCGGGACGAGGACCTTTTAATTCTCAATTGCATAGTGACTGCTTTAAGAGGAAAATGTCCCTAATGTAAGTATGACAACCACCTAGCACGACTCTGTTGCACATATGAATGGCAGGCGCTCCATAGTACTGGGGGCGGAGTTAGTATTTATTCTTCCGGTTGCAACCCGACCACAAGAAACTAAATGATATTGCGGCCTCCCCTAGAATGTTGCTTACGGGCGGCATCACCTAGGCGTCTTCTTCATTCTAGCGGCGTTCAGCGCCTCGAAAGACCCAAGGGAAGACCCATTGCGCGATCGTCGATATGCGTGTGTGCAGTTAAATTTCCGCACTGTCTATATTTTTCTTGTGGTTACAATCCTCTATGTGCAGCCTTTACATCTTTCCCGAGACAGAGCTCTTATTTCATGATCACGACATTCAACGAAGCCTTCCCAGAAAGTGTTCTGCTTTAACATTGTTTTATACCACCGGTACAAAGTATTTTTGAATGCGAAGCATTCTTAGCGAACCTTTGGCACTTTGAGCGTTTCTATCTATCTATCTATCATCTATCTATCTATCTATCTATCTATCTATCTATCTATCTATCTATCTTATCTATCTATCTATCTATCTATCTATCTATCTATCTATCTATCTATCTATCTATCTATCTATCTATCTATCTATCTATCTATCTATCTATCTATCTATCTATCTATCTATCTATCTATATCTATCTATCTATCTATATCTATCTATCTATCTATCTATCTATCTATCTATCTATCTATCTATCTATCTATCTATCTATCTATCTATCTATCTATCTATCTGTCTATCTATCTATCTATCTATCTATCCGCCTACGTCTGAGTGATCTATCCGCCTACGTCTGAGCTTGATACCACCATGCGGTAACAAGTAAGGCTCTAAGTAGTCGCTCTTTATGCTCGCTAGTCCTCGAACATGTGGAATCGCATGTATGTGGATGTTTCACATACGAAAGGAAAGGAGAATCTAGCAAACGAAATACGTACTACACGTGTGATAATTACACCACAGTCCCGTTCCCTGAGCATGCTTCGCATAACATCGATGGTACTACGTGGCATCTGCCGAATATTTCCATATACATCTGAGTAATGTCATGCTTAATTGAAAACGGACGTGATAGAGGATTGTGGCTTCAACGGTGAAATTATTACCTTTTCAGAAATATGTGATTGTGATGAAGTTTGAGGTTTCTCATAAATTTAATACGGTCTGTGAAATAACTAAGAAAGCATTGCGTGAATTTTGGTCATTGGCTCTAGTCCCTTCACACATTATATGCAGCTGCGTGACGCCTGTTACAACGTTAAAGAAGTTTGCTTTCGGTTTTTTTGGCATAATTAGATCTATAGTTAAGTGCTGGGCAAGATAAAAACGCATGTGTTTGTGTGTTTCCTAAGCGGGCATACACCATAATGTGCATTGTTGTACTGTTTAGGGTGCTCAATAAAACAAGAAGTCTGTTTTATGTTGCAAAAGCCTTATTTCGTCTGTGTTAACAGGTGACGCAAACAAAAACTTAGACGCATGCAGTGCATCGCGCGCGCGCACAGTAATAAAAAAGGGTCGGTCATGTTCAAACAAATAAAATAGTACACTCGACGTAACAAACGTCATGGCTGTCTAGTGCAGCAGCGTCGGCAGCGCAAAATATCAAACCAGAATGAAAAATTATTGCAAAACAGCAAGTAACGTTCGCTTTGCTCAAGGCTTCTAGAGCCGCGCGCACCCACTTTTCGTCACACGATCGCCGTAAGTGGCGCCACCTGTACAGCTCAAAGCAGCAGCGCCCGAGGCGGGTAGCGGCTAGAAAGTATCAACGAATCCCCCGCTAGCTACGTTAGCGTGCCTAATGTAGATGAATTCTAGATGAATATGAAAATCATGGCGGCTGTGACACGTTTCGGGCCGCACGTTATTGCTTCCGGCATACAGAGTACAGAAAAGTCATTACACCGAGGGAGCCGCAGCCGGCATTGTAAATGCAAACTTATTTTTCTTATTGTTGCGCTAGGTTTTAGCGTATATTAGCTGTTGATGCCAGTGCTAGAACAATAGCCAAGAAGTAGCCAAGTAGCCAACGTATTTATTTTGTCGCCGCGGCCTCTTAAAAGTAGCCAAATTGGCGTAAAGTAGCCAAATCTGCAACCCTAGTTTTCTGATAGTAGATTACGTCATATTTTGTTAGAACCTAGGTATAATTTTGTGATTTATCAACGGTTGGAAAGACTGCCGCTCAGGCGTCCCAAGTGATATGACGTCATCGCCAACACCTTGAAATGCGCTGCCAGCCAGAAGTGCGATAACTGAAGGCGAAATTGGCGCTAGAGTCGATGGCGAGGCAAAATGAAAGCAGCCAATGGCAGCCTGCCGCCGTGCCGGCAAAGTTGCGTCCCTCGCACCAGCGCCTGCAGCCGTGCTCCGCGGCCGACGTATTGGAGCCTGTCTAAAGGCCGGCCTTGATACTGTCACGTGGTCGTGACGTCGACGAAGGCAGCAATCAGCACTCGACAAAGCTGGAACATTCGCGTGCGGCGCACAATCTTAACAAAATGATCTACTACAATCGCGAAGTTTCTCGAACACTGCTTCGCGGACAGCGTCGAGCTTGATAACCGTCCTTGCTGGTCAAACCTGAATACATCAAAATAAAACAAGAAGTGGGTGTGGCATTGCCCCCCTCTGAAAAAGCATCGTCCCGATGCTTGTGAAACAACAAAGAAGAGAAAAAAATCACAGCATATCCACGGAGTGAATGATGATGAGTGGGCGAAGCTGCGGAGGTTCATCGGTAAACAGTGAATCTTCTGTGAATTCTGCCCAGTACATCATCACCGACGTGAGATCGGGCGCGTTTATACTAAAGGTTCGATGAGTTATGACGACTTGCAGCTCACTTTAATTTTACATGTACGCTGTGAATTTTCATTGTTTAGAAAACCATTGCTTTAGAAAACATCTGGCGTCTTTCGTTAAGCAGCTGGCGTCTTTTCGTTTTGCTTTAGAAACATCTGGCGTTCTTTCGTTTTGCTTTTAGAAAACATCTGGCGTCTTTCGTTGGTTTATTTCATCAATCAACGGCGTTTTGAACAAAATTTTTATTGTTTAATCACGCACAGGAGAAATCTCACCAGGCACTACCTTGGAGGTAAACAATGGCTGCTAATGGGAATGAGAGACAGAAGAAGTCGGCTTTTAGCTAACGCTTACACTTCTACTAACGTTTCCTACTGGAACATGGCAATGGCTGCTAATGGGGAATGAGAGACAGAAGAATTCGGCTTTCAGTTAACGCGCACGCTGCGAATTTTTTATTGTTCAACAACGCACAGGAGAAATCTCCCAGCGGCACCACCTTGGAGGTCGAGATCTGGTACTAGCGTTAAGACTGGTTACGCACTACGACGGGGACGAACGGGTGCCGCTTTAAGGAGCTTCGCCCCTAAAACAAGAGCATACATAAATAAATTACAATAACAAACTAGAGTTCCCAGGTTCGCTAACGCGCAAAAAACGGCTTAAGACGCACGGCATGGACGACTTCAGGTCGTGCGCGGCGTCGCTGGTAGTTCGTAATGCCGTCCGGGATGACCTCGTAGTCAAGAGCGCCGAGACGTCGAAGAACCTTGTATGGCCCGAAGTATCGTCGAAGGAGTTTTTCGCTAAGCCCACGTCGGCGTATCGGCGTCCAGACCCACACACGGTCACCGGGTTGGTACTCCATGTGGCGTCGTCGAAGATTATAGTGACGGTTGTCGACCCTCCCCTATCGGAAAAAACAGCGTTCCCAGTGCCTCCCAGTGCCTTTCAGCGCACTGGGTGGCACTGGAAACGCTGTACAGTGTGTCCCAGTGTACTACAGCGCGCTGGGAGGCACTGGGAGAGACTGTACAGCGTGGCCAGTGCCACCCATTGCGCTGAAAAACGCTGGGAATACTGTACCCAGTGGCCCAGTGTCTTACAGCGCACTGGGAGGCACTGGCCACGCTGTACACTGTCTGCCCGCGCACTGGGAACACTGGCAGCACATTGGAAAAAACTGGGCGAGCTGGGTGGAATTCATATAAGATTCGGTATTGGGTCGCAAAAATTAGAAAGAAAAACTTCTCTAATATCTTGAAAATATTATTTTATTCCGTGTCCTACACGTCTCCAGCTTTAGTTTTAGTTAAGCGACGGACTTACGTATACGCTAAAGCAATCTGTCGAGCGAGCGCGTTTTCTCAGAAGTGTGTGATCGAGTGTCGTAAATGTAGTTCATATAACTGCATCGAAAGAACTTATCATTCGCAACACAATATGAAATCAGTACTAGTCTGATAATACCATCAACCTAGTCTAGCAGCCAGTCCTTCCATATGGGCTCGTAACGCTGATAGCCGCACGTCACCGGCAACAGTGAGCCAATGTAACGCTGAATCTCGGCGTTTTTAGCTTGTGATTCATGTAGTCGAAGGTGCAAATATGGCCTCACATGAGTCAGGTATGATCGAAATTACATTTGAATGGTTATTAGATTCTTCGTAATTGAATATCCACGTTGTTCACAGCGATCGTGGTGCACGGAGTACAGCTCTAAGCCTAACGGTCGGTTCGGCTAGGATGAAGTACTGCGGCTATATACACCAGAGCACGCCTGTCTCGCACCCAGGCTGCTGACGAGCCGAGCGGATACTCTCGCACCCAGACGCCGGGCTGACGGGGCTGCCAAGGCGCGCGCGGGCTGCACCAAGTAAACAGGGCAAGCTGCAGTTCTGAGGCTTTAAAGTGTGAAAAAATACCCGTTCACGCCGCTTCAGCGTATAAGAGCTCGTCTGGGCACTACTGCGTCGTCTTTGGATGCCAAAAGAAGCAGCGCAACAAGTGGATATTAGCGTTGTCTGCGACGATTACGCGTGCCACGGAAATAGTGCCGGTGCGGTGTTTTCAGCTTCGCCGCGAGTGGATAACTGTGATTCAAGCAAAAAAAGCTAGGAGCCGAGTGAAAATGCGCGAGTAAGTACACTAACTGCGTGCATTCTGCAGTGTGATGCCCACCTATTTCATTTTGCGAACCTAATTTGCGTGACACGCAGCTGGGATGAAGGCAGGCGCGAGCTTTGTGTGGGGGTGCACTTCATACCTTTGAGCGTTTCCTTTGACGAAAATCTAGTGCAAGGTAGTGCTTTCAAGCACAAGCAATCAGCATGCTTTGCCACTTTCAACGTAGTATCAAGCTTTAGTGCTTTTGATGGCATCCACGCCATCGAGATTTCGTCTTCAAAAGGTAATAAATGGCACGGTGCTCCTCAACAGCTGGCCAGAATTTCGTGCTTTCATTTCAGTGTTTGATGTCCCCAAATTTATTTGGACACGAAACATCCAGCTGTACATAATACATATATTGGCACGTAAGTAAACAGTACTCGCGCCAGTGTCCTTTACGTCGCAGGCGTAGCTAACCGGCTTAACTAAGAGTAGCACAGTTTCGCTTGTAAAGCACGTCGTTACAAGAATAAAATCGCTCAGGTAGCTTCCAAAAGGGATCGCTGAACAATACTGCAGGTTATACTCTCTGATAGCACGCTTTTGTGAGCAAGACGCATTATTGTAAGAGCGCTCGTGAAACAAAAATTACGTTCCGCGAAACTACCCGTAAAGCGTACTCTAATTATTACGCGATGCATGCTGAAATGATGACATAAAACTTTGTGCACAACTTGTAATATGGGGCAACAAAACATCGTTTCACACTTTCGCGAGCTGCACTGCAATTACGATTCACGCGTACTACAGCGAGAACGTTCTTGCGTACGTATCTGACGAGGTTGCTTCCGCAGCCCACTCAGCACGTACTGTATACATTGTGGACTTGCATGAGCAAGGTGTTCTTGATGTTCCAATAAAATCAGCGAAAATATCCAGGCTAGAAAAGACTCGAAACACGCTCTCCGACGGGCTGAGTTTCGGGAGTTTCACATTTGCTCTGTGTATCGTCTGCTGGCGTGGCAGCCCGCGCATGTTGTTTCGTCGCGTGTGCAATAGATGGCGCGACGCGCGATGCAAATATGGCGATGCGCATGGAATTCGCTGTGTTCTGGTCTATAGTACGCGGAACGTAAACAAAAAGGACAGAAAATATGCTCAAACGGGTGACGAAAACTAATGTGTTCAGTGTGCAGGTCAGTTGCACGTTCTTTTTACATAGGTATGACTAATTGCTTAGCGAGTCAGTGCGATTGCCGTAACACATCTGCGGTTACGCTAATATTTTTGTGCCAGATGGACGTTCCGATCCTAGGCAGCACATAAAAAACAAATTAAGTACCTTCTCTTAGGTTCTCGCGAGCACGAAGAGACTGAAATCTGCGTTTCTAAACGAGAAAAATGAAAATACTGCCTACCGGACGTAGTTATAACATGAATAAAAAGAGGCCGTCTCTCGTCTTCCAGGTGTGGTGCTGCGGTAACGTGTCAGATTCAGGATACATGGTGCGTCGAGGTGGTGGGTTCGATTCCCGCTCGCTCTTGCTTTCTTTTTTTTGAGGTTTCTTTTTTTTTGTCGCAATGCGCGCGTATCAGGCCTAATTACGGTCTGGGTATGACCACCGTTTTTAAAAACAATTTAAAAGCCCGATTTCGGCCCCTAACGAATGGCCCAGTGTGCAGTGCGCCAGCGTCCAGCGTGCCTCGTGCAGCGTGCCAGCGTCCCAGTACCCAGCGCCACACTGGTCCAATAATCAGGTATGGCACTGGGACAGTGCCACTGGGTTTTCCGATAGGGTCTGCTGGTTCTTGATGCGCAGGCGGGCGAGCTGTCGGGCTTCTTCGGCGCGTTGCAAATAGGCGGCAACGTCGAGATCGTCTTCGTCGGTGGCGGGTGGTAGTATTGCGTCGAGCGTCGTTGCCGGGCTCCTTCCGTAGACCAGCTTGTACGGCGTCATTTGCGTCGTTTCTTGCATGGCCGTGTTGTATGCGAAGGTCACATACGGAAGGATGGCATCCCACGTCTTGTGTTCGACGTCGACATACATGGCCAGCATGTCGGCGATGGTCTTGTTTAGCCGCTCGGTGAGGCCATTGGTCTGTGGGTGGTACGCTGTGGTCCGGCGGTGGCTTGTTTGGCTGTATCTCAGTATTGCCTGAGTTAGGTCAGCAGTAAACGCCGTACCTCTGTCGGTGATGAGGACCTCTGGGGCGCCATGGCGCAGGACGATGTTCTCAACGAAGAACTTCGCTACTTCGGCGGCACTGCTTCTGGGTAGGGCCCTTGTCTCGGCGTAGCGGGTGAGGTAGTCGGTAGCTACGACGATCCATTTGTTTCCGGTATTGGACGTCGGGAACGGCCCCAGTAAGTCCATCCCAATTTGCTGGAACGGCCGCCGAGGTGGCTCGATAGGCTGCAGAAGTTCGGCTGGCCTAGTCGGCGGTGTCTTGCGTCGCTGACAGTCCCGTCAGGTCTTGACGTAGCGAGTTACGTCGGCGGCAAGGCGCGGCCAGTAGTACTTTTCCTGTATTCTTGCGAGCGTGCGAGAAACACGCAGGGGTCCAGACGTCGGGTCGTCGTGCAGAGCCTGGAGGACCTCTGTTCGCATTGTCGAGGGCACTATGAGAAGGGAATTGGCTCGAAGTGGTGAGAAGTTCTTCTTAAGGAGAACACCGTTGCGCAAGAAAAACGACGTCAGCCCTCGCGTGAATACCTTCGGAACAACGGTGGTCCTGCCCTCGAGGTATTCCACAAGGCCCCTGAGTTCTGGGTCCGCTCGTTGTCGTTCGGCGAAGTCGTCGGAACTTATGGTTCCCAGGAAGGAGTCGTCCTCCTGGTCGTCCTGCGGCGGTGGGTCGACGGGGGCGCGGGACAGGCAGTCAGCGTCGGAGTGTTTTCTTCCGGACTTGTAAACGACGGTTATGTCGGATTCTTGAAGTCGTAGGCTCCACCGTGCGAGTCGACCTGAAGGGTCCTTCAAGTTAGCTAGACAACACAAGGCGTGGTGGTCGCTCACAACTTTGAAGGGCCGGCCGTAGAGGTGGGGGGAAACTTCGATGTAGCCCAGATGATGGCCAGGTACTCCTTTTCTGTTGTGGAGTAGTTGATTTCTGCCTTTGATAGCGACCAGCTACATAACTGATCACCCTTTCCAATCCGTCGGTCTTCTGCACAAGGACGGCGCCGAGTCCTACGCTGCTTGCGTCGGTGTGGATTTCCGTATCGGCGTATTCGTCGAAATGAGCAAGTATCGGAGGCGTCTGCAGGCGTCGTTTCAATTCTTGGAATGCTTGAACTTGCGACGTTTCCCACCTGAATTCGACGTCGGCCCTCGTGAGCTGTGTCAGTGGCTCGGCGATCCGTGAAAATTCCCTGACGAAACGTCTGTAATAGGCGCACAAGCCGAGAAAACGGCGTACGGCCTTCTTGTCGGTGGGCGGCGGGAAGGCAGTGATGGCAGCTGTTTTCCGCGGGTCCGGGCGGTCCTTACTGATCACGTGACCCAAGAACAAGAGCTCCTCGTACGCGAAGCGGCACTTTTCAGGCTTCAAGGTGAGTCCGGAAGTCTTGATTGCTTGAAGTACAACTTCAAGGCGGCGAAGGTGTTCGTCGAAGTTTGAGGAAAACACAACGACGTCGTCCAAGTACACGAGGCATGTCTGCCACTTCAAGCCGGCCAGTATTGTATCCATAACCCGTTGAAAAGTAGCAGGTGCCGAGCGAAGACCAAAGGGCATGACCTTAAACTCGAACAGGCCGTCTGGTGTTATAAAGGCAGTCTTTTCTCGGTCTCTCTCATCGACTTCTATTTGCCACTAACCGGTCTCGAGGTCCATCGACGAAAAGTACTTTGCGTTGTGTAATCGATCTAGGGTGTCGCCTATCCGGGGAAGGGGATACACGTCCTTCTTGATGACTTTGTTCAGTCCCATCCTTCTTCTTCACTAGCACCACCGGGGATGCCCACGGACTCTTCGACGGCTGGATGATGTCGTCGCGTAGCATTTCGTCGACCTGTTTCTTCACGTCCTCGCGTTCTCGCGTCGAAACTCTGTACGGGCTCTGACGGAGTGGTCTGGCACTTTCCTCTGTTATGATGCGATGTTTTGCCACGGGGGTATGCCGAATTCTTGACGACGACGAAAAGCAGTCCTTGTATTGCAAGAGCAGGGTTTTGAGCTGTTCTTGTTTGTGCTTCTGAAGGCTGGGATTGACGTCGAAAGCTGGTAGGGGCGCTTCATTCGTCGGAGTAGGCTCGGGAGAATCGGTGAGGCCGAAAGCATTGCTGGCTTCTACGATTTCTTCGATGTAGGCGACCGTCGTGCCTTTGCTCACGTGCTTGTACTCGTTGCTGAAGTTCGTGAGCATAACTGTTGCTTTCCCTGCCTGCAGCTCAGCTGCTCCTCTTGCGATGCAAATCTTGCGGTTAATCAAGTGGTGCTGGTCGCCTTCAACGACGCCTTCCAGGTCTGCTGATATCTGAGTACCGACGGAAATGATGACGCTGGAGCGAGGGGGAATGGTGACCTGGTCTTCCAGCACATTCAAGGCGTGCTTTCTTGGCGCAGTGTGCGGCGGTAGTGTCTTTTCCGTGGACAGTGTTATCGACTTGGACCTTAGGTGGATGACTGCACCATCAAGGCCTAAGAAGTCCATACCAAGGATGACATCTCTCGAGCAATGCTGCAGCACTATGAAGGTCGCGGGATAAATCCGGTTGTTAATGGTGAGTCTCGCTGTGCAGGTTCCCTCCGGCGTTACGAGGTGACCCCCAGCTGTCCGGATTTCGGGGCCTTCCCAGGCTGTCCTAACTTTCTTCAGCTTCGTGGCGAACGGTCCACTGATGACAGAATAGTCGGCTCCGGTGTCGACGAGGGCTGTGACGCTGTGGCCGTCGATAAGAACGTCGAGGTCGCTAGTTTGTCGTCTTGCGTTGCAGTTAGGTCGTGGCGTCGGGTCACGGCTACGTCGGTTTGTACCGCTGCTTCCACGTTGCGTCGTCAGGTCTACTTCGATCCGCGAGGTTTCTTCGTCAGGGCTCTGTCTGGTTCGTGTCGTGTCCTGAAGGTTTCGTCGTGGCGTCATTGTCGGCGGCGGAGGATCTTCGGTATTTCGTCGTGCAGCAACCGCACCTCCATCGGTTGCTGTCCTTAGTTTTCCGGATACGGGCTAGGTGACCGGCCCCGAGTTGGGCCATTGTATGGTCGGCGTTGGGGAGAGACGCAGCGGCCTGGCGACGGCGAACGGGAAGGTTGTCGGGGCGTCCATTGCGTTCCCGCGATGTAGTCGGCGGTGTCACGTGGTCTTTCCCCTCGCTGTGGACGCGGCGTCGATGGCGAACCTACGCAGTCCCATCTGTCGGTACTGGCAGCGGCGGTAAGTGTGGCCAGCTTCCCCACAGTGATAGCAGAGTGGTCGGTTGTCAGGGGCACGCCAAACGTCGGTATTTCGGGGGGCGCAGCGTTGTCCTGTCGGCGGGCGGTATGGCGTCGGTGGTGGTGGCGGCGGTGCCTGGCGGCGGAACTGCTGCGGCGGCGCGGCGTCTTGATTCGGGCGAGGAGGAGCGTTGCGGCGGACTGCAGCGGCGTAGCTGATTCCTTGTGGCTCAGGCTGCACTAGTTGAGGTGCTCCCAGGGATTGCTGTATTTCCTGTCGTACGACGTCAGTAATCGAGTCTACTTGAGGCTGCGAGGACGGCAACAGTTTTCGCAGCTCCTCCCGCACGATCGCTCTGATCGTGTCTTGCAGGTCGTCAGATTGCAGCGCTTGAACCTCCCCGTAGGTCGTCGTGGGAATCCGGCGGTTGTACTGCCTCGTGCGCATTTCAAGCGCCTTTTCGATCGTTGAGGCTTCCGAGACGAATTCCGCGACCGTCTTAGGTGGGTTACGAACAAGGCTGGCAAAGAGTGCCTGCTTGACTCCTCGCATTAGGAAGCGGATCTTCTCCTCGGACATAGCGGGTCAGCATGGCGAAAAAGGCGGACCATTTCTTCAGTGTACATGCCGATGTTCTCGTTCAGCAGCTGTACACGAGTCTCTAGCAGAGTTTCGGCTCTTTCCTTCCGGACGACGCTCGTGAAGGTGTCCAGGAAAGCGGCACGAAAAAGGTCCCAGGTTGTGAGCGTGGCCTCTCGGTTCTCGAACCATGTTCGAGCGGCGTCTTCCAAGGCGAAGTACACCTGTCGTAGCTTCTCGGGATCAGTCCAGTTGTTGAAACGAGCGATGCGGTCGTACCTTTCAAGCCAACTTTCCGGGTCTTCGAGCGGTGACCCGCGGAAGGTAGGTGGCTCCCTCGGTTGATGTAGCAGCACAGGTGCAGGCGCAATGGGTGCTGTCGCTGTCGTTGATGTGGTGGGCATGGTCGGGGTGTTGATGGTCTTGTCAGGTAGAGGCCCGTACTCCGGTGGTAGACCTTGTTGCCTACGGCTAGCTCGCAGGTCGTAGCTGGCTGCGATGTCTTCTCCGCGACCTGGGCTGGGTTCACGTCCTGACGGGGGCGTCCGGAACATGGACGAACAGCACCTCCACCAGATGTCACGTGGTCGTGACGTCGACGAAGGCAGCAGTCAGGACGTCAGAGGTGAAACTCTTTATTTGGCCGAACTTGTGGCCGGGAAACTGAAAGTCAAACTACAGCAATACACTGATAGCGGCGAACAGAACGTCGACCGTCGATCAACTAACAAGCGGTCCAGCGCGTCGGCTTTTATACAGGCGCTATCGAACTTTTCAGCGTCATCGCTGGTGGCGGCGTTATCTCTCGACAAAGCTGGAACATTCGCGTGCGGCGCGCAATCTTAACAATATGATCTACTACAATCGCGAAGTTTCTCGAACACTGCTTCGCGGACAGCGTCGAGCTTGATAACCGTCCTTTCTGGTCAAACCTGAATACATCAAAATAAAACAAGAAGTGGGCGTGGCAATACTATGTTTCGCGATTTTCTGTTATGAAGCGAGCGTTGGCCGGCGTGTGCAGTTTTTGTGGTGTTTGCGTGTTGTGCGCTCTTGCTGCCGCAATGGTTAGCGGCACGCAAGCCTTCTTTCACCATCTCATGGTGTACGCATACTTGAAGACCGAGTTCCGCAAGATTCTTCCATGTTCCGAAAACTAAAAGTGAGTATGCGGTTTGCGTTAGCAGCCACACATATATAGCTTCATTGCAGTTGTGCAACAGTAGCTTTTAAAGATGGCTGACTCGTGAAGAGCACGATTTTACAGTTAATATCGCTGTTCCAAGAAGCAGCGAAAACGAACCACTTTAGACTCATAGTTTAACTTTTGCGTCTCTGACATGACTGCGTCCTTGGAAGTGCATTTTGAAATTTTTACCTCCTTATCACTCGCCATCGTTTAAATACTTGTTTCTGAGGCTGCGTATCTCGGCTTGCATTGGGTCGAGACGACGAGTTTGCGTGATGCAACTGCGTAATTTGTCTCGTTGGAATTTATAGTTTGCAACTGCTTTGCTTCAGGACGTAATCGCTCATAGCATCCATCCATCCATCCATCCAAAAAAGTATTTTTTTTGTTTTCTTATTGTCGAGTCTGGTGGCGCACATGTTATCAAGGTTATCACCACCTTGTTATCAAGGGGACGCTCATAGCATTCACCCATCCATCCATCTAATAGGGAACGCCGGCTGGCGTCTTTCCCGCCATGGACGCCGCTGAAGAGGCTCGCCGAGATTGGCGGTGCGCGCTCGCCCGGGAACGGTAGTGCCCACGGAGAGCACACACCGCCTTCAGGGTTAAGCGGGCAGAGGAAGAACGAATACGTTGATGGCTCAAACACTATTATGGGAAAAAAAAATTTCACCATCTCCCACTTAAGGGAACCATGTGGGGACGCGAAGCAGCGCATGGGTCGACTTGAAGTTCCGTTCATCACGGGCACCTTGATCGATGTTAACGCGTCCTTGCAAGTGGAGCACACCATGAATTCACTGTAGTTGCTGTTGCTGTTACTCGTTCCGAACTCGTGTCGGAGCACGCCACGTGGGTTCATCGCACGTCTGCAGAATCTAGTTCCCCGAAGCCATCACGTGATTGCTGAGAGAATGTAAATGGGAGAGGCCACAGCGTCTTACCCAGCCCCTTACACAGGCTCGAACGCGTTAGCGCGTGCCAGCGCGTTCTGACTAGGATACAACGCGTTGGTTCATCGCGCGCCTGCAGAATCTCGTTCGCCGACGTCATCATATGATTCCTGAGAGAGTGTAAGGGGGAGAGGCCACAGCGTCTTACCCAGCCCCTTGCAGAGTCCCGAACGCGCTGGCGCTTGCCAGCACACGTGGGTTTGTCTGCGTTACGCCAAGCTAGGACAGCATACGGGCAGCCCGGGCCCCTAAAGTGCTCGGCACGTATCATCATCAAGACGGTCGAAGAACAAGACGAAGAAGACTTCTCCTTGGCGCGAGCGCTCGCTCAATATGTTACAGATGGCTATGGTAGGTTTTAGAAAGCGGACGGTCCCCAATGGAACTACGGACAAAGCCCAGCGCAAAAGCTGCTTCGCATCTAAAAGAACGCAGTAGCCAAATGGCAACAACGCAAGGAAAACCCCAAGGTGACACCCAGAGACACACAAGCGAAACGCCGGTACCCAGCCGATCCCGAGGTGCAGGCGCCAAAAAATGCTGCGAAAAGAGAAGCACATGGACAGAGTGTGCATTGCACATCCCCAGCGTTCAGTTAGAGTGGAGCTTCCCAGGATTTTTACAGCGAAACTCTATTGGCCTCGAGGCCCACCTCTGGAAACGCCGGCGCCACCGTCGGCGTGACGTGCTTGGCAGGATCACGTGGTCTCAGCTGCCGCGTCGGCTGCTTGTGGCGCACTGCCGCCTGCTTTGAAAACGAGTTTCAAGTCCCACATGCGCTGCGGTCTGTTCAAATTCGGAAGTTTTCTCTCATTTTCTACCCAACTGAAACCATTGTAACAGAGTGGCTGCCTTCGAAGGCGATGGACATGGGGCTCTACCGCTCGGTGCCGCAGTGCCGCGCTTACGCAAAGTAGCCCAGTGTCAGCCTGCACTGGTAACCGCGGGACAAGAAACAGCGTGAAACATGGGTTGTAAAGCTAAGAACCGGCAAGTAGCCATCCGCTACGAGTCTTGTGTGCAACAAGCACTTCCGCGATGAGGACTTTGTTACTGCGTCGGGCCTGCGATATTCGGTGAGTAGCAGACAGCGCGCACTGAGACGATGGCTCGCTCGCGCTTCCCGCCGGCAAATGATGCTTATCTGCCACAGGATGGTAAAAGCGCTACCTTTTACCACGTGCGATGCCATCTCAGAACCCTCCAATGCGACCTCTTGATCGTCGACGGCCCCGTGCTTTGCGTCCACAAAATCGGCTGCAGATGCGCAAGTCATTGTTTAGATACGTTGAATTAAAAAAAACGAACAGGGTCCCTTATGCATTCGTTAAAGATGACTAGAAGGCGAAAGCTCTCTTCTTCTTGGTAGTCGATGTACTGATTCTACCGCGCCCCCCTCCAAAAGTGTTCTGCACCTAACGCGGTTTTGCACGGCCTCCGTAACCGATCACGGAGGCAATGCAAAGCGACCATGACGTGTGAATACGTCATCATGTGACGTCATAATGGCACTACATATTTTGGCGATCTGTGACGTCATATGGTGACACCATCACGTGACGATAATTTTTTGCATCACCCGTGTTGACGCCGCCGACGCGGCACGCCGATGGGCAACCTTCCCATCTGATGAGGCATGCATTGCTTCATAAGCTACATAAATTTTGCATTGCCTCCGTGTTCGGCCCACCGATGATCGGCCCACCGGCCAACCCCATGTATTTTCGTGGAGCCTCATTTATTTACGTGGGAAAGATGCCACCCTGTTGGCGTTAGACACGACACTGCTGCCAAAATTGATGGGGTACACGCCAAATAATTACTATCCTGTTTTACGGCTGCTGGTTGCTGCAATACCTTCTATTTTATTCACCGCTATTTCAAGTTCATGTGGGTTCTAGTTCACATCCGACGTTTGCAGAACAAGTCCGGCAATGTATTTTCTTTCTTTTCCTAGGCGTCGCATGCTACTACATGCTCGGTCTCGTAGACTGCTTCTCCTTCCACCAGCAATCTCGAAGTTGTCAAGCTTTGTCTATGAATTTGTTGATGAAAGAGAGCGCCAAGTTCACTGGAATGCAAACGGCACGATAATTAAGGAGCATTAAAAAAAGGCGTCGCATTTGCTCACGTTTTGTGTGAGCACCAAACGAAACGAATGCGCTGAGTAAAGAAACAGAAGCAGCGGCATTTGCCCGCTGAGAAGACCGATCAATACGCATTGCGAGACAAGTTGTCAAATGACATTGAAACGTACCCGAATTTAGACCGAAAAAAAAGAAACACTGAATCGTCGGGATGGCAGATCACAAAGTTGCCATGCGCACCGAAGCCGCAGTTGTAAGGAAATTGTTTTTGAACTGCTCTGATAGCGTCCCGCGCAACAGTAGCTGTTTGTTTACTCACAAATTCTCATATTTTGCGGCCTAAACTTCACAGCGCGGTGCCAAAACGCGCTCGTAGCAAAAGCGAAACCATCAGTACGAAAGACGCTCATACATGCAGAGGCACCGTCAGTCGTCGCGAACCCGTGCGATCGCTGGCTTGAGGCTTCTTTCTGTTATGCTCCGTTGGTTATACAGGCAGTCAACTCTAACGAGATATTTCACATAGTTTGCACTCAGCGAGTGACTACCTTTCACGCAAGAAGCCGGTTCAGGGGTCTCCAACGCTGTGACAGCGTGAAGCGGGTACTTGGTTTTCTGCAAAGAGACAGCGACTGTAGACTATCTTGTGCTTTCAGTTCGTCGAAAATGATTATTTTGACAGTAAAGAACACAGTTCATTTCGAATGTACTTACAAAAATGCCCTGGAGGGCTTCCGCGAGGTGTTTTTGTAGAGCGCCGACAGCAAAACCTAGGGGGAGCGCGCCGGCGGTATCCTGCCTAGCACGCAATCGAGGCGCGTCCGATAGAGGGCGACTCCGTAACTCCTCGAGGCCAATACCTCTCGTTGGTTTGAAAGTTTTGTGGCGTCAGCAAAAAAACTCCTGTAGCGCATATGTGCCACAGAAATTGGGCAAATCCCACTACTCACCACAGACGCTCGCGTGCTCCTCTGCTGGCAGATACGCGTGCTCCTTGCTTTTCAGCGGCGTTGCGAGGAACATTTCGTGGCGTAAGCACAAAAACGCCAGGCAACAACTGATGGCACACGGCGCTTTGCCACGCGCCGCGCGTAAGCTAGCAACTCATTAAACTCATTCATAATAATAATGAAAAAAAAAACTTTAAGGCGAAAGCCTCAGATTGGCCGTCGGCATCTTCAACACAAGTAAACCAAAATATCATCACCGCGTAGTGACGTCACCAGATCACAAATAGCCAAATGTTTTGACGTCACATGATCATCTAACCACTTGACATTGTGACTTGGTCAAATGTCGGTCGATCACGGAGGCAGTACAAAACCCGGTGACGTACAGAAAGCTTGCAATGCCTCCGATCCTGGAGGCAGTGTAAAACCATGTTAGATGGAGGAAGCTTTCGGTGTGGGTCGGGGTAGGATCAATACATCGACTGAGAAGAAAAAGAAGCAGATGGCTTTCGTCTTGGAGTCGTCTTAGGCGTATGGCTCAGGGAGCCTCTCAGTTTTTGTTTAGGTTTGACGCCTGAGTACTACGATATGAAGATGAGAGACGCACTCTACAACCTAAGAAATCCACGCGGAATCGCCTTTGTGAGGTATTGTCCGAGTGACGCGTGAGCGTAGAGTGTCGTTGCGGGTTGCAGCATTCCCTGGAACGTTGTTTTCGCTTGCCTTTAGTTATGATATCAGAACAACAGCCGATTTTGGTTCAGTAGTTGTCCGCCGTCGCTGGTGTCTGTAACCACTATCGCGCAATATAAGAAACAAATTTTTAGGACCGGATGCGATTTAAACCCAAGCCCTCTGCGTGGCAGTCGAGTATTCTACCACAGAGCCACATTGGTGCTTGAAACTCATTCACCAATGTCCCCATACAGGCGTCATGTCGGGTAAGGAAAATTGTTAACCTATGTAATGTAGCGTGGTGAAAAATTAAAATAACACCCAAGCGTCACACAATGCGATTTGCGCAACGAGTTGGACCCACCCGCTACCTGTGTCTTTTTTAGATGCGAAAGCATCTTATGCTCGGGGCAGTGTCCGTTCTGCGGCGTCCGCACCCATACTGCGCATGCGCCAACACTCGCCCCTCTCCTCGCGTCCTGTGTCTCTTTCTTTTCATGTGTGTGTGCTTTTCTCTCTCCCTATTCCTTTCGTACAATATTTCTTGACAGCAATAAGTCAGAAGTGACAGTTGGATGGACACGCTGTTGTCTCGTTTTGTCGACATAAAAATGGTTACCGACTCAAAGCTGGATCGCTGGTTTCCCTTGAGTTAATTTCTTCGAACATATAGGTACCGGCAAACTATATTTTCTAATTCGTCATATTCACATAAGGATGAAAAAAAAAGCGTAATGTTTCTTAAAATTGTTTGTTTGTCGTTACCTGAACCGACAATGCTAATTAGCTAGTGTAAAGAAACTTAGCATATTGCCCAGTGAAAAGATAGGGGCTTTATGGACAGCTTTTGTAAGCAACGCGTACCTTCATTTGACTCCATCGACAGTTGGTTTATAACGGCCTTTGTTCTCCTGATATGCAGATCGTAGTACTACCAATCGCCCTCTTTAAATCACCGATGTGTGACAGTGCATCACATCGTACTCTATTGTTCGTGAGAACCTAAGAGAAGAAGTGCACGCAAAGTCCCATTTGGAACCTATGCCTTGTAACCTTAGTTGTCTTAGGTATGCTTAAGCGTACTGTTTTAGTGCAATAGCCTTAAAGAGCTCGTTTTCGCAAGAATTATTGTGTCGGTCTTGGTGACCTTGGTCGTGAGCAAAAAATCTGCGTTGTCCGTGACCGAAAAAATCAAGAAAGATGCAAATAAATAAATAATTTAATTAAAATATTCGGCTCGCGTGATAATCAAACACAGGCCTTGTGCGTGGCAAGCAAGTGCTCTACCACTGAGCTATCCCATTGCTTGAAACTGCTTAGCAATAAACACTATACGAAAATCATGTAGTGGGGGGAGTCTACTTAACGCAAGGAATATTGCGTGGCAGAAGCGTAGAATCGTGCCATTTAATTGTCAAAAACGTGAACTGCGCAACCATTGCGTGTCTTAAAGGCCCACCCATTAGGAAGCGCTCAGACATGTTTAATCGTCATCAGCAAAGGCATCAACAAAGTCAGTAGCTTTGTAGGTTCGCGTGTTGCTTTACGGACCCGTAGTGACCCTTCACTGATTCGCAAAAAGGAATAATTATGGCGTAGTGGGCACTTAACAACTGTACTTGCAGTAGGCATTCTAGGATAGTTTGAAACGGCCAATGTTACGCGCACAGACGTTCGTTTCCTTGCGGCACGGTTGAGGCACGCACCGTGAACCGAAGGTAGGCTTACGATTGAGAAGGCGATGCGCACGGCGCCCAATTACGCTATCGCCTTCTACTCTTCAAGGCCTAGCTCAAGTGTCCTCCGAGTTTTATTGTGGATGTTATCCGTCTATGGAATGTTGTTTTCGGGCGGCATTGACATGGCGTCTTTCATATTCTCTCTAGCGTTCGCCAGCGTCCCGAGCGGCCCCATGGCCGGCGCATCGCGACCACCGCAATGCGCGCCTGGCATCACGTTTTCTGAAAGTAGGAATTTTACTAAGGTGTATATGCAATCTTCCATGGGTATACCATGTCCAATTCATCCGTGTCGTCTTTAAATG
The DNA here is from genome assembly GCF_013339695.2 of Rhipicephalus sanguineus. Lineage (NCBI taxonomy): Eukaryota > Metazoa > Arthropoda > Arachnida > Ixodida > Ixodidae > Rhipicephalus > Rhipicephalus sanguineus. The sequence goes on from NC_051182.1 coordinate 67,346,106, forward strand.
TTGCGTTAGAGGGGTGCTTTTGCCTATCAGTTCTGCGGAAACCCGCAATGTGGCGGAAGGGTTAAAAAGGGGAAATTGAAGACCACCCATTCTTAGCGCGAAGCCACAAGAAAATTCATACGAATATCTCAGAAGGAAATCTTCTTACTTGTCGACAAATTCATCAATTTTCTGTCCTTACCGCTTCCGCCCGGTTTCCATGGAACCGTTTTGCCATATTCTCTCTCCACGCCCTTCGAGGGTCGAATAATTTGCAAGGACTCGCGCGGGCCAACTGCTAGCTTCCTGCTCAGCTCCTTTGGTAGAGCGATCGTTATGGAAAGGCTTTACTTCCGGGTTTGATTCCCGGACGAGGAAATAATTTTTCGGCAAAAAGAAGCTTTTCTTGTGAGATATCCGTACGGAGTTTATTGTGGCTTCGTGCTGCAAACGGATGGTTGTCAATTTCCGTTTCGTACCAGTACCAGTACCAGGAAATTTCACGGCACCGCGACAGAAATTGTCTTCATTTTATTGAACCAGGGTGTCAATCCAGGTTATCTGGTATTTCATCCCAAGGTTTGGTTACAGCACCAAGTAACAGAGTTCGGAAAGTTAGACGGCAGAAAATTCCTTTTACATTCGTGTTCCGCCGCGGGTACGAGGCATTCGTACGGTTGAGATGCGCTCACGTTCTTCAAGCGTGAGTGCGCGGCCCTGTGGTTAAGACGTTAGCTAAATACCTATAACTCGTGAGTCAAGAAATATTCGACATTTGGCGAAACCTGACGATACATCCCAAACCGGCGTCGGGGCCAACGCGAATGACGCAAGCAGGAAAAAGCTCAGCTATAAAAGCCCGTGAAAACTCGCGTGATGAGTACTCAAGTGAATGTGAGTGTGCAGTCGACGTACCAAATGCCACATGACCTCAATATAACATGACGTCATCAATGACGTCGCAGATCGCCCGAAATTGTGAGGCCATCAAGATGTCATGATGAGGTTACAGCAAGACTTCACATGATACGCAGTCCCACGACACTGTCGCTTGGTCAAAAGCAGGCCGATACCGGAGGCAGTGCAAAACTATGTAAGGTGCAACAAGCATATTAAAGGGTTGGGGGGGAGGTAGATCAATGCAGGGAACTCGAATAAAAAAAGCAGAAGCAAAAAAAAAAAAAAAACAGGCAGCTCCGCACTAATGGTGCAGAACCTGAAGAAAGTGGTGGCCTTCATTGTTTATCTTTATTTTCTCTTTCTTTATTGCTGCATTCTTTTCTCTCATCAATCTGTTTTTTCTACCTCTTTGTTGTCTTTGTTCATTTGTATTCTTTCTTCCTCTCTTTATGTATTTATTTCGCTTTCTCGCTCTTTCCATCTTTCTTTGTCTTGCTTACCCATCTTTATTTCGCTGTGTATTTCTTTCTCACTCTTTCATGATTGCCTTTTATTTCTTCCTTTCTTTCTTTCTTTCTTTCTTTCTTTCTTTCTTTCTTCTTCTTTCTTTCTTTCTTTCTTTCTTTCTTTCTTTCTTTCTTTCTTTCCTTCTTTCCTTCTTTCCTTTCTTTCTTTCTTTCTTTCTTTCTTTCTTTCTTTCCTTCTTTCTTTCTTTCTTTCCTTCTTTCCTTCTTTCCTTCTTTCTTTCTTTCTTTCTTTCTTTCTTTCTTTCTCTCTTTCTGTCTTTCTTTCTTTCTTTCCCTCTATTTCTCTCTTTCTTTCTCTGCCATCCTTTATAATCTCTGCCCTCCTCCTTTCTCTCCTCCTCACTCTCACATCTCTCCTCCTCATCCTCACTTCCCTTTCCCATCCCTTGCTATAACGTAGTGTACAAGGCTATGATATTCTCTGTTAGCCTGTCTGGATTGCCGAGTGGTTATGACGCTCGCTTTGGGATCGCCGTTAGGCGGGTTCGAATCCCGCCTCGCCAAGAATTTGTCTCTTTCTCTCTTTCTTGCTCTCCCTTTGTACTAGTTCTCACGCCCATCAGAGTTATTGATTACATCGCACGCCGGACAAATCGGAGCACTTCTTCTGGGAGCGAAGCAGAAGTTGACAAAGAGGAAGAAACAGGACGAAGGGATCACGTGCCGATCCATGATGCCGACAGTTTCTGTGTTCGGTTAACGGCGCAAAGCGAAATTTAAAAGCTACACTGTAAAAGGACAAGGTGGCTTTCGCGTGCGACTTTCGCCTTCAATTCGTCTTAGCCGAACGCGTAAGACGCGTTGTGAGTTTTTTCTTTATTACAGTGTGTGTGTCGTGTTCTTCTGAGGCAGCTAGTGTGCCTTCGAAGTCGATGGAGCACCAAGGCGTGGGTGTGGGCTGGGAAGCTGTAGTCAGTCTCCGTAGCATCGAAAATAGGAGCGATGCCGGGTACTACCCTCGTACACATGAAACGTTGTTTTGGGGCGGCGTTAGCCCGGCGCCTTTCTTCTTGCTTTTAGCGTTCGTCAGCGTCTGGAACGACCTAAAGCGAGGCCCATCTAGCTATCATCAAAATGCGTGCATGGCATTAAATTTTCGCTTTTTTCCTTGTGTTTCAAATATGAGCGCGGTCACGAGGGGGTTGAGGCGGCCTCTGTACTCATATTAAGGAGGGCGCCAATTCTGCTCCATAACTTCACTCGGTCTGCCCTTGCGTGCCATTTTTTTAATGCGGGGGTTGTGGTTACCCATGATTTTTAACGATATTGGCGACCAAGGACCTGTGATGTTGCATTCAAGTATTTGATTGCTTCCCGCCTCTACAGCGGAAAGCTGGGGACCGCTGGGACGCCTTTGAGAGAAGCACATCATGGCTTCGTTTCAATCCCCTCCCCCCGCATGATGGAAACCCCTGCGCCCGTCTGCGGCCCACGTCGCCTTTACATCTTGCCCCTACAGCACGGTGCCCTACAGATAACTTTTTAGGGGCGAAGCTCCTTATAGCATCACCTGGTCGGTCGTCGCTCCATCCGGCCCGAAGTGCGAGCCCGTAGTGCGAGCTCGAGAGGCTGCCGCCAAGCGAGCGCAGCAGTAATCAAAGCGGCGTATCGCTTTGATTACTGCTGGCGAAATCGCTGAACATTTCACGGTGTTAGCATGATTGCTTCAGGAGCTTCGCCCAAGCTCTTCATCGTTCACCCGTGGATATGCTGTAATTCTTTATACTACCACGAAATTCAACGAAGCCTTCAGAGACACTCGTTTTCTTTTAGATGTGAAGCATCTTATTGGCGGCGAGATTGAGCAGAGTCGGCACCTAGCGGCGAGCGCACGAAACTCCGCGGTGTGGATGGCTCCTTGCGTCGTCTGCTAGCCACACCGTGTTAGCATGTGTGCGTACGTCATGCGCGTCCTCAGATTACAGCTTATTCCGTTGTGCTAGCACAGTATCAAATGCTTGTACGTATGCCTGCACGATATACATAAGCACTTCGCCTTACGATACTTGTGTACACTCTAATAAGTGAGTACACGCCCGTGTCGGTATGGCGCTAGGTCTAACCAACGTACCATCCATTCGCCAAACTCACTTCAATGTGGGTACCGCTTTCTCGTTCAAGCATGTCACATAGTTAGTGTCGTGCCCTAAAAAGTACTAAATGTCGAGGTGTGAATGCAGAATTTTAGCGACACCATTTCGTGATGGGGTGTTGGCGATTTAGAAATCCTTGTGATGGTAAGCGGTAAAAAAGACCTGAAGCCACGCATTTCTACAGCAATACGCGTATTCACGCAAACAGAAAAGCAGAGTGCAGAAAGTTCTACTTCATATAATTACGCAGAAATACACGTTCTCTTTATTTGTAGCCGCTAGAGCAAGAAGTAAGTACTTCAATGGCTCATTCGCGCAACACAGTTTATATTGTGGTAAAGGCAAAACACAATTTATTCACGTGCAAATAAAGTAAGAAAAACATCGAGCACGGGGCAAAACACGAATGTGACTGAATGCCAGTACCCCATTGACTGGTAGATTGCACTTCTCTCACAATTAATAGTTACGTTAGGACGGTTGCGTACATTGATGCGGCAATGGAGCGCACATACATCACCATTAGGCTGCAGTCAACGCGCTTTACTCGCCAACAATCGACTCAAACCGCATACGGCGAAGCGTCGTTGCGTACATTTGTATACGCGCCGCCGATCGCCTATCCACACAAACGCGGCGACGGTGCTGCCACCTATAGCCCGATCTCGCGGCGAATAGCGGAGTTCAAATCGGTGGTGGTGGTGGTGTGCAGCGTGACCATTCTTACTGCGCATGCGCATACTCTCTCCACACACCTCCCCTCCACCGTTCGCCCGTGTGAGAATTAACGGCCAGGCTAGAGGGAAGACAAGATGCGCGTAGCATTCCTCTTCGCGTTCCACGACGCGAGGTCGGTAGCATGCCCAACGAACGCCAACGGAACGCGATCGTGCAAGTGCTCCGGCTTCGCCTCATGGTCAGGGTTGCCAATGGTGGCTACTTTTCACCAAATTGGCGAATTTGAGAGGACCGTGGCGACCTAAAATTATGAATGGCGACATGGCGAATTTTTGGCGACTTTCGGCTTAGGTCTCCACCGAGTTTGAATCCTAAGCTCAGTGTCTTCCCAACGAATGAGCGGCAACATTCTCAGTATTATTCTTGGTTTTAGACCCACGAGTAAAATGTGCACATTACGCGTCATTCGGTATGTCCGTCCTGTAACTCGTGGTGTACCTCCTCAATTCATCTAGAGATATAATAAACGTTTATTTGATGTTCTGTGAAATAAGATCAGTGAGTGGGATCCTTAGTTCGGGATGCCACCTAGATGCAGGAGGTACTGGAACGTCCCCCAGCGACATTCTAGCAAAATGTAAGTCAGCGGACTGCCTTGCAAACCGCGAGGAGGCAGTGATTGACTATAGGTTTATGGCTTTAGGTGCTTTAAGCTTATCTGAAGTTTCGCATCTGAAGGGGCAAGACGACGGGTTGGCCGCGTGTTCGACCATTTGTTCCGCCAAAGCTCCAACTGCTGTGAATAGCTTGGCCACTTATTCACTGTTGCAGTACCCCCCGTTCAGCTCGCAAAGACTGTTTTGGAATAGCCAAGAGAGGCGGATACGCGGCTATTTCTGCAATAAAAATTATTTATTGAGGCATTTTTCACTGTTCTCGGTGAGCGTGTGCAATAAAAACATTCCTGCATAACATTTTACATTGTTATACAGCAATAACGCATCGGATTGACTCGTGTAGATATAAGTAACTATAAGAAAGGGTCGGTGATGTCCGGTATCATATCAGTTCACACTGAAAAGGTGTAAGACTCACTAATGATCGGTTCCTGTAAGAATTCTGTCGTGTTACCTTCAATAAACCTTTTATATTCTTTAATTCATGTAAGGGTACGTAAGCTGTCTACAAATAATGCTTTCACGGTTCTCGCCCAAGGTTTATACCACACTTTTAGCTTTGAAACGAGAGAACAGGGATGGAAGGATATCATGAGCGTTTCGTTCATTCACCCTTGCGCCACCACGCACATCTTGCGGCTAGTCGGAGAAGCAGCATCATGCACTCCCATGGTGAAGCGGGCGATACGACTGGCATCGAGAAACGTCAATTTAATTTAAGGGTCTTGGATGGTACTGTATTCTACGGGGCTATACGTGAGTGGAAATTTTTATTACTGGGTATGCCGCACATATCTAGAATGACTACTTTTTTGGCGAAATTTGTAAAAAAAATGGCGACTTTTGGCGACATTTTGCTCGTCGTTTTGGCGACATTTACTCGAAAGTCAGTGCAACGCTGCTCATGGTCCCCTTTAGCGGGAAATGGTGTAATTTTTTTCTTTTTTTACCACCGGTGCGACGTATTCGTAGGATTCAGCTGCATTCACAGTTGCGAGTTAGTGTGTTTTAGCCCACTGGGCAAGACAGTCGTCTTCGGAGCGTGGGGCCCTAGGATTGAAACCCAACCTGGCCAAGAAATCTGTTCGTTTCACAGCGAAGCCTTATTCGGCTAAGTTATTAGTTCCGTTTCAATCGAGCGCTTTATATCTCCTGTAATGTATTATCAACTTTCAGTTTGCGTGATGAATTGTGTATCGCGTCCGCGGAGAGAAGACGCGTGGATCAATAACTTTCGGCGAACCGAATAACTCGACTAATACAGCGAGTAAGAAGCCCACTGCGCGCTAGTCGCGTCTCTCAGGACTATATTTAATAAAGTTCCACCATCCATCCATCCAACTCGACCAATCCAGCACCAACTACAGCACCCACTTGCACCCACTACACCGCTATTCGTCATTCTGCGGAGAAGCGAGGTACCCGCTTCAACCGGTAAGACATCAGACAGTTTTAGTTGAGCGTCCCGTAACAGCTCTAGGAACGCAGCCTGCCGTTGTAAATGGCTGGCAGCCTGCGTCCGCAGAGGAGCACCGACGCCCAACTAAATCAGTCTATTATGTGCACTTTGTTGATGCGGCGGCTAATGACGATGAAGAAGTACGGCTCATCCCCTTTGTAATGGGTTGGAAGTTTTAAATGACCCACTAGTTACGTAATTAGGCATTGTGTGAGACCCAGCCGTTATTGTACTCTTCTGCCACACTATATTACATACGTTAACATGACAAAGAAAGAGAGAGGAGGAAAGAACTTATTGAGGCCCTGAGGAAATGGAACATGGGCGCCTCATGGGCTTCCTTGGCAACCAATAGAAGTGCCCTTGCGAGGGACCCCCTACGCTACAAATCATCATATTTTTTTTGAAGCAGGGAAGCATTCACTACGCCATTTTTAGTCATTCTGCGGAGAACCATGGCACCAGCTACACACCTATAAGGCATTATACGCACTTTGCTGATGCTGTGCCTGACGACGACGAACAATTATGGCTGAGTCCTTTGTAATGGGTTGGGAGCATTCAACAACCCACTCGTTGAGTAGTTCGCATTGTGTGACGCCTGGTTGTAGAATTCGCGGTGGAATGACGCCTGGCTGTTATGTTACTCTTCTACCACGCCATATTACATATGTTAATGTGGTTGTTTCCCGACATGAAGCCTCTATAGGGTATTTTTGCAAAGAGTTCCAAAAACCGGCATCGCTCTTTACTTCCAGTGCTATCAAAGTAAGAGCCATGCCGGTGCTTGAAACACGATATACGAACTATAAAACAGAAAACTGAAATATTCGAACAGGAACGCTACCGAGGAGCACTCCTGCGTGCAAGAGCAGAGGCTTGAGTGGTGGACGAAACGCCTACTAAACGCGCTTTGTTATCGAAAAAGCACACACGCGTCGAAAACAATATCGAAATAATAGAGGAAAATAATATCGAACTATCTGCTAACAGCACTATATCAGACGCCTTCTTTCGCTACTACAAATAGACCTTTGCTGCTGCGCCAGTAGACGTAGAGCGTTTCAAAGACGCGTTCCTTGGGAGGATGCCACAGTTATCTCAAGAAACAAAAAAGAATTTGGAATTACCTATAACAGTTTCGGGAAATTGAAACGCAATAGACTGTCTCCCTCCTGGAAAGTCGCCTGGACCAGATGGTCTGGGTCGGCATGTATAAGGCTTTTAAAAAAGAATATCTTCACTCTTACTAGCTGTCTTCGAGGAAACTTACAAAGCTAAAACGTTACCGCCCATCATTTCGGGAGACACACACTGTTCTCATTCCGAAGACCGAGGAAATATCAAAGTTCAAATTACGCCGTACAGACCCATATCATTAACACCGATAATAACATAATCATGAAAGTAGTTGCAGGGAGATTGCAGTCCGTTATTACAGAAATAGTTGGTGAGCACCAGACATGTGGCATCAAGGGGCGTTCCACTTTGACGCACACACAGACGATGCGTTGTGTCCTTGAATGCTTTGATGCTTTTCATTCAGCTGTAGCGATATTACAGCTTGATTTCGAAAAGATATTTGATTGTGTACCGCATGATGTCCATTTACCATACTTGAGCATGTTAATGTTGGATCAGTAATTAGAGAGGGAGTAGTCCTGGCATACCAAAGATGTACCACCAGATTAATCATTAACAAGATGCCGGGAGCTCCTATGAAGTTGGAACGTTCTGCTCGCCAGGGCTGCGCAGCTAGCCCTCTCTGTTTGCCCCTTTACATTGAAAGTTTTCGCTTGGCCATTGTACACAATGAAAGCATTCGCGGTTTTAGGCTACTGGAAGGCGAAGTGAAGGTTTTGGCGTATGCTGATGACGTGGCAGTCTGTTTACATCGAAAGAAAGTGTACAAGAGACAATTGGCGTTAGGAAAATTTGGAAAATTACCGGAAGTCGAGTGAACCGGGGCAAGAGCCTGGGGGCTATGGCATGGTAGACTGGTCGTCAGTCCAGATGCTTTTTGCCAACATTCGGTGGTTTAAAAGTCCAGCAAAGTACCTAGATGTACACCTCCAATACTATAAAGCACTGATTAATACTGGACTGAACAGGTGCAGCAAATGCAAGAAAAAAACAACACGGTGGAACGCCACTTGTCACTCAATGTTTGCGAGAGCCACTGCATGTAATATGTTTTTTAGAGCAAGTTATGGTATGTTGTACATTAGTACATACCATAGCTGCTAGTTGTACGCGACGTGAATGTGCAAAAGTTTCATGGAGTATTCGCTGTTTTTGTGTGGGGGTGAACTTGGGAAAGATGCAGTATAAACAAATCGTTCAGACGAGTTAAAGCAGGGGGACTTAGCTTGTCGCATCTATTTGTCCGGCAGCTAGTTAATCGCTTTCTCTCCTTTCGGGACGTGGCGAGATTCTTTTCTGCGAACAGTCTGCCAGCTACGCCTTTGGTCGCGTGCTGCCTAACTTTGTTGTTAGCACTGCAAACATGCCTGGAGCCACGCGAGGCTCTTTAAGGAAGTTGTGGAGAGGGTCCATTTTTCTGTCAGCGAGGTTCTCAAATGAATATCCTCTTTACAGTCACTCGAAAGAAATTATATAAATAATATGTGATATAATTTTTCCAGTGCCTATTTATAGGTCAATAACAATGGAGGCGAGGAAAAGACCTACTCAGACGAGTGAAGAAAATACAGATTCATTCAGGGGCGAAAACTTTCTCTTTTAAGTACATTCGGGTACATTATCAGTGCGGACCTTCTTGGAAGAACGGGGTTTGACATGCCGTGGGGTTCTCATTGTTTTATCCGTCGTAACTGGAGACAATAGATCACGATTTTTGCAATGTTGGGAAGGGGTCTTACTTCTGGGATGACTTACAAAGAACGCTGAAGAAAGACTTTCCTCTGCATCCACTTGGAATCAGATTCTTGCAGATGGAAAACGTGGATGGGAGCGTTTTGTCCTAATTATGCTTCTTGGCCACTGCTTATGGCGGTGGCGAGAAGAGAATGCCGGATTGCACTACGACACTGACAGGCGACCTGCACGTGTGCTTTTTTCGCGAGAGCATTGTTCAATACATAGATGGGCTCCAATAAAAAGACTTGGTTCTTGACTGGCTGGCCAGGGTTGAACCTCTGACATACTTAAGGAATTTTAAAGAAGCCAGCCCCCCAACCACCCCTCTTTTTTTCATCTTGACACATTCTTGTAGTATGTGTTTACTGTACATAGTGTCTATTTGGAGGTACATGCACGTTAATAAACAGTATTAAAAAAAAAGAACAGGCAGGATCTGAGGTCGACATACCAGGCTCCCACTCAGAGGGCACAGGTTCGAACCCCATTCAATCTTGGCTATTTTCTTCTTGTTCAATTCTTTTTTCTATTTCGCGCGATAGCGGTTACGGACCACCGGCGACGGCGGCGGCGGCGAAAGCGGGCAACTACGGTGCCGAAAACGGCTGTGTTGTGCTCTCATAACAGCTTTCGCTGTGAAAGAACGGACTAGATAAAGAGCATCTTATCGCCTTCTGTATCGCTCCAGCAACCTCCTGGCATGTGAGCGTGTGTGCGCGTACGGCAGGCCTGATGCCCGAACGTGTTGCGACTAGGCCGCAGCCTGGAGGAGGGAGGTTTAGGACCCCTCCTCCCCCATCGGAAATTTTGACAAAAGGAAGGGGGGTGTTTTACCGAAAATAAATAACGAAAGTACGTGTTTTTTTCAAATAATCAAGGCCTTCAGCAAGTGCCCCCCCCCCCCCCGCCAGAATAAAAGTGCTTGGCTATGGTGCGGAAAAAAACGAGCGCCGTGGAACGGGGGACACAGACAAGAGGCATACAGGACAGGCGCTGAAACTTTCAACTGAGGTTTATTGAGCAAACATGAAAAATTTATACCAGCAACGAGCAAGAGCGATAACACTTTCAATCATCCACCCGTTGAGAAAGTGCCAAGACCTCTCCAAAAGCCACTTCATGGCCGCGCACCAACGCTGAATCAGCTCCTACCGCTGAAAGGCGATTGAAAACGTCCAAGATTAAATACCACGAAACATTGCATTAAAAATAAACCTAGAAAACCTAGCAACCTAGAAACCGCATGAAGTATGAACCAACTTGCCCAAACACAAGTCTTGCTAGGCTTGGCTATGGACCTGGTAGCGATACAAGGAAAATCACACCATCTCCGCTAAAGGTGACCATGAGGTGATGCGGAGCAGCGTTTCGGCATGTACAGCCCGCGTTTAAGAGGGGTAGGGGAAAGGAGGAAAGTAAAGAGGGGGAAGGGGAGAGTGGAAGTGGAGAGGGTATAGTAGAGGGAGAGGGGAGGGGAGAAGGGGTGTGTGTGGAGAGGAGGTGTGTGGAGAGGGTTTGCGCATGCGCACTATGGGTGGTCACGCCGCACACCACCACCGGATGAAACTCCGCTATAGGCTTCCCAAGCAACGCTTAGCGGCGCTGCTGGATGGATGGATGCTATGAGCGTCCCCTTTATAACGGGCGGTGACATGTCTGCCACCAGGCTCGAAGGAGAAAAAAAAACTTCCTTGTTTCATGTTGTCCTATTGCCTTATCTACATTGATTAAATCTATGCTATTATACCAAAAATATAAATTCACGGTCCATCTCTCTGTCTCTTAAGGCAGAATGACCTTTTTTTCCCCCAATTATTTATTTTGTACTTTATCTCGACTTTTCTGCCACCAATACTCTAACCGTCTCTTACTTATTTCTATCGCGGGCGTGTTCAGCTTTCCATTGTTGTCCCTAAACCCAAGGCTTCATGTAGACTCGTGCCCACACGTATACCTGGGTGAATATCGCTATATTCAATCAGTACATGTTCCATAGTTTCCTTAGTTCCCCCGCAGCATGTACATTGTTCTTCTTCGTTACTGAATCTCGCTTTATAACTACGCGTTCTAAGGCAGCCCGACCTTGCTTCAAACAGTAAAGCGCTGCCCCTTGAATTATCATAAAACCTTTCCCTCTTTATTTCGTTTTTTCCTTTTCGGTAGTTACTCAGAGCCGGCTTCTTTCCCATCGCTGTCATTCAATAAGTCCTCTCCGCCTCTCTGACCTTCCTCTTAATGCTCCTTGTTGCCATATCGCCCGCACTGCCCGCCGTATATTTACTGGTGAGCCTCCTAGTTCTTTTTCTCCACGCCGTGTCAACGCTTTTCTATACAAATACCTGAAAACTTCTCTGCCCATCTCCTCTTCTTCATTTTCCTCAGCCCTCTCTTCGAATCTCATTTTGCTCTGCGCTTCCCTCACTTCAAGCCTGTCCATCCATATCACCCTTTACCGCCTCATTTGTCGTCTTCCCGTGAGCGCCCAACGCGAGGCGGCCCACCATCCTTTGATTTACATCCATTCCTGATTGCACCTCTGACTTCATGCGCCCACTGAGTTCCCAAATGTAAGCCCGGAACCATCACACCCTTCCACAGCCCTCGAAGCACCTCGTACCTATTGTATCCCCATAAAGCTCTGTGCTTCATAATTGCAGCATTCCTCTTCCCTTTGCTACCGATGCTTTCTCTTGTACCTCCATATATATATCCCCCTCATTTACCCATACTCCGAGGTACTTGTACTCGCTTACCCTCGGTATTTTTTGGCCTGTATTAAGACTGTATGGTCTCCGTGATCATTGAATACCATCCATCCACATTTTGTATGCACTAATCCTAGTCCTAGAGCCTCACACTCCCTTCCGCATATATCTGCCGTCGCTGTATGTCATCTTGACTGTCCGCAAATAAGACAATATCATCAGCATAAAATAGACCTGGAAGCTTCTGCTCAACCATCGCTCCGACCTGTTTGTGTGACAAACTAAATCCAATGTTGCTACCTTCTAGCGCTTTTGCCATTCTCGCCATGTACAGCATGAATAACAGCGGGGACAAAGCGCATCCATGTGTCAGCCCCTTGCTTATTTCAACGCTGTCCTTGCTACTTATTCCTTCCATTCTATACAAAACTGTATTTTCTCGGTATATTTCCCTCAAAAGCTGTACACAGTCGTCACCTCTGCCCACTTCCTTCAATGACCACTTTCTTCCTGCTGTTCTTGACAGGCAGCGCCATCTCTGGCAGAAAAAAGAGAAACTGGGGTGTAAGCAGCGAGCGTTTTCCCTTCTCTCCACCGCGTTGCCGCTCGCTTCTCTGCACGTGCAGAGCTCTCGCGGCGCCTCGCAATGTACCGCCTGCAGTGCGGATTAAAAAGATCTCACAGCTGGATAGGCACTTCCGAAAAGCGAACTTGATAAAAGGAGAAAGGCTCGTCAAGCACATTAACGGTGAAGAGCAGACGATCGACGACAACGACGCCCCGACTCAAAGCGAAATGCATTTCCAAGTAGCGATTACAGCGTGTAGGACTTATACGTCGAGGTAAGTCTCATTCTGTCATGTGAAAGATGAATAATGTCCACATGCACTCCGAAATGAAGCCGTACACGCTATGGAAGTTCTGCGGTGCGGACTACGAATCATATGATGTTGTTTTGATATGGCATGCTTAACAGTAGCAGCCGTGTACTTTCGTGAACAAACGTTTGCGGCGTGCCGAAAAAAGAAATTACACGGCCATGGCCCTGTTTCCTCAGAAGGTGAGAGTCAAGTCCTCCGTGCCGCTGGAGAATCACCCGCCGATTAAGACGCGAGGCAGCTATAGCTGAGCTTTAACCACTGTGAAGCAATATGAACTGCTCGCCTCGTTTTTTCGGCTCTCGCGTCATGCTTGCAGTCTCCTTTTACGATATCGACTTGACAGGAGTATAAACCTGCTGCGCGAACGCGGCTAGAAAATCGCACAAAGTCAGAAGGTGGTTACTTCAAGGTTGCAATGGCAAAGCATGTATTAAATGCCAGTTATATTAGCGGCTTAAATATGTATCACAGTAATAATGTGACAAAAACAAAACAAACCTGCAGAACGATGTCCAAAGCATGCTGAAAATGCACGGACGTCCGTTCCGGCGTGATAAAGCAGCCCTTCCCGACGCGTGTGAATTGCAGGCGCCGAACTTCTGACAATGTGCCGAGTTCAGTTGAATTCAACCAACCGCGCAACGCTAACGGTATAGCGCGAGTGTGAACGTTCAACAACGACGGGTAGGTCTCACGAACACGGGGAATCTAAACACAAAGTTGTTTCACCTACAACCGTAACTGGACTTTCACAATGCGAGAAGACAGCGTGTAATCATTCCTGCAGACGCTGCGTGCATGCGCGCGTTACTTACCGATTGCGGTAGTCGAAACGAACGAAAGCGATGAACTCAGACAACCAAATAGAAGGCGAGACAGCGCTGTCAGCTATCCACGCTTGCCGCCTTTATTACTCGTGCGACACGACCGGAAAACGATACAGTTTCACACGTAAATCGCGTGCCATAGGTGTGTCTGCACTGTTGTGGGCAGCCCACGACACAGGCATACTTCCGACCTCACGTCCACTTCCGTGGGGTCGCTTCTGCCCATCGCGGAAATGGCGCAGCTTCGCACAGCAAGCCTCTTGGTTCAACGTGCCGAGCTGCCGGCCCCCCAGTTACCCGCACCAACAGAGAAACGCGTGCGCACGTGCGCCACCGCTACCGTGAAAGGGGCTGAGTCGGCCGCGCATGGTTCAGAGCTTTCCGACAGAGCCGCAGCGCGGCTGGCGCGGCGCTGTTGTCGCGCCGCAAACTTGAGCTTGGGGTTCCCTATAAGATGCTTCACATGTAATAGATAAGGGACCGCCGCATCCACCTACGCGCAGTCTGTCGGCCGCCGTTCGGGCACGCTGTCCTTTTTGCCTTTGCTGAGCTGTTCGTTTTGGCTTGCTTTCGGGCACAAGTTAGTGCAGTAAACTATCTTTAATTTTATTGCCGTCGTAGTAAGTCTTTCTGCCTATCTCCGTGCCGGCCAGCTAGCCGTCACCCATGTGACACTGTTCCCTATACCAGACATATCATAGTCAGAACTTCGCTGGCTTCCATCTTTACAATGGTGGAAGGGCAACGAATTAATTGTACATCATTTCTTAATAGCGATTGGTATTACGTTATAGAGGGCCGTGACACGTAATTCTCTCGTTAAGTCGACATAGAAGTGCTTACCGATTCGAAATTCGTTTCCTGGCGACCTTGTAATTGTCTTCTTTCGAAATTACAGTTACTTGTGCTTAATATTTAGTGTTTCGTCACATTCACATAAAGGATGCAAATAAAGGTTAATGTACCTTTAAAGCATCCGTGCGGAGTGTAGTGATAAGGCAAAGCTAATAAGCTACAGTGAAGAAAATTAGCACATCACCCAGAAAAACCATGGTGGCTTTATAGAGAGGTTATTTTAGCAACGCGAACAGGCATTTGGCTCCGTAGACAATACAGTCTCTTCAAATGCGATCGCTGTAGCTCTTCCGTAATGGCAGTACAAAGAACTGCGAATGTTCTCCCAAGAATTACCGTTCTGTGATGGTAGGCTACATAGCACTCCGTTAGAACCCAATAATAGTTTTATTTTGCGTCACAAAACCACAACACGATAATGAGGGGCGCACGTTAGACCATAAGAAATTAAGTCCATGCAGAATCGCCTTTGGGAGGTGTCTTGTGTGATGCGTAAGCGTAATTTTTTTCAGATGCGAAGCAGCTTTTGCGGGGCTGTGTCGGGCCTTCCATTGGCGACCGTCCGCTCGAGAACCATGTGTGCTGTCACGCGCTAGCGCGTTCGGGCCTGTGTAAGGGGCTGGGTAAGACGCTGTGGCCTCTCACCTTTATACTCTCTCAGCAATCATGTGATGGCGTCGGGGAACGAGATTCTGCACTTAAGAAGGGTGTCGACTTGGGCTAGTTGGTTTGTCATCCTCGTAAGCTGTTGCGCGTGAAAGACGTATACAGGAAACACAAGACACACACGGAGCTCCGTGTGTGTCTTTTTGTGTTTCCTGTACGTATTTCACGCGCAACAGTTTACGGAGATTCTGCAGACGCGCGATGAACGAACGCGTTTTATCCTAGTCAGAACGCGCTGGCACGCGCCAGCGCGTTCGGGCCTGTGTAAGGGGCTATACTCGGGGACAACTTTCTGTGGCAATGAAGGGAAAGCTACAGAGCCACAATGCACGTATCCTACCGCAAATGAATGTAGTGCCACAATTGCGTCCATATTTTCTGCGTGAGATATATAAAATACTCCTTCATTTTCTACATGTAGCTTTTTGAGACGGAACGCAGCGCACACAAGCGAGGTATTTGTATTTCTTTTACTTTATACGTTGTCACATTGCATTTTTGCGTGCTTGAAAAAGTCGCGACTTTTACCCGTACCACGGCCGCTTGATGAAAAACACATGGTGCGGCCTGCCGCGTCGCGGCGCAAGCAATGGGCGAGAGCGGGGAAGCGGAGTTGACAGTTGTCGCCGCATTTCGCTAGGAGGGCGCCAGTAGTAGGGGAGGGCTCCACGCGACGCGCGGACTGGAAGGAACGCGCGTTCAGCGGGTAGGTCGAGTTTACACTATAGTCGAGTTAGTGGTTCTTTTTCTCCACATGAATCGCTCGCACTGAGTGTCACTCAAGACAGTTTGCGCATGTGTGATATTTTATACGTTAGGCAAAATGCCGCGTCACTGTTGTGTGCCGTTGTGTTCCACGAATGCGTCGAAGGACCCGCAAATACGCTACCACGAGTTTCCCAGTACGCAGAACGCAGAACGCGGGGCAGCATGGCTGCGAAATATTTTCCATGAAGGACCCGGCGGGAAGGGAACAGTATGGCAGCCTAATGACAGGTCCCCGGTGTGCGCCTTGCATTTTACGGAGCAGGACTACAAGAAGCAGGCGGGCAGGCAGGCAAAGAACTTTATTATTATCCGGAGGCGGCGCTCGACCCCCTTACCGAGAAGTTGAGGATACTTTTGCCAACGGCTGTGCCGACAGTGTTCCCCGGTTATCCAAGCTACATGAGAACGAGGAGCACGCTTGCTCCGAGGAAGAAGCGGCAACGCTCCGAAATAGAAGCCGATAATGCGCAGTCGCGTGCCGAGTGCTCGGGCAATGCTGCTTCAAAATAGCCGTTTTGTCATTAGCCAAAACGGCTCGTCAAGTGACAGCACTGAAGCCACGACGCCCAACAACTTTGAACTAAGGAATGAAACGTGTGCGGAAATGGCATCATTTTCAGATGCATCATGTCAAACTACATTCGACCTTGTTAAACTGACAGAAGAAGCTAAAAAAAAGAAAACGCGCTGCTTCCAAGCGAAGATCGCTCGTATGAAAGGAGCACTGCAGGCCGTTAAAGAAAAAAAGTGGATGAAGCTGAGGAGCGCGCGCGGTTTTATGAAAATAACACGGACATTGCCTGTTTTATGAAGGTGCTCAATGGTGCTGCGCAAGGTGACAAGACTGCCGAGTTCATTAGAAACCAAGTTTGCAGTTTCTTGACGAAGAAGCCCCACTACAGTGACGTCATTCTAAGGGAATGTGTCATTTGGAAGGCATGCTTCAACAAAAGTTATGAGCATGCAAGATCCAGAAATATCTTTCAGCTCCCTTGTCGCTCAACGCTCCAGAAACATGTAGGCCATTCAAGTGGTGGAATCGGCGTCACTTCGTTGATAAAGGAGCGGCTGTGAATCTAATTCAAGGGTCTCACTGTAGAGCAAGAAGCGTTCTGCTCCCTGATCGTTGACGAGATGGCCATACAGCAGAGGGTCATACACGACCGACAAGTCGACAAACTTGTTGGTTTCGTTGACCGTGGTGAAGAAGAGCACTTAACAGCGGTACACCAAGTGGCAAACCGATTACTATGTTTTGTAATAAGAGGCTTGTCAACATCGTATATTATTCCTGTCGGATTTTTTTCACGAGATGTCTGAAAGGTGACCAGCTGTTCTCTATGACCATGGAAGTGCTGAAAGTGGACTTGCGGGGCGGACGACCACGCCATGGAAGTCTGCAATGTTTTCATCAGAAAGCTTTTACGAGCGCTTCTTGCCAACTGGGCAGGAAATGTTAATATGTCTGTTCAGCGTCTCCTACGCTTGGCGCAGAAATCTCTGGCAAGGAAGGTGCTGCGCCTGTGATTCCAATAACACAGTGATCCTTTTTTCACGCACGTGCAATAAAGCAATTATGACTCCCCTGATGTTCACAGTGCTTTTGTTTCTAAGGTGTGAGCAACAGTCATTCCGGAAATACAACCGCACCTGTCAATGAGCGATTCTCCTGTTGATAAAATAACTGTAGCACAAACATACATTATCGAGGGTGAACAGCGCAACGGCAACAAAAGAGAGAAAACTTGACGCGAAAAATCGCAACTCGCACGAGCAACCACTTCAGATAAAACTAACACTTGCTATATTTAGCTTGCAGCATCGCCGGCGCACATTCGGTAGGACGATTACCAATATAGTTAAGGCTATAGCAAGTTTATTGTAACCCCTTAAAAACTAACAAGCGCATAGCAGCTGCTCTGTCAAGCCGCGATCCGCCGCAATAATTCCGGCGCTCTCGCTTTCGGTCTCCCCAGAGGCTCCCCCACTGGTGGCGCCGCGGCGGCAGCCAGGAGCACTAGGCGCGGGACACAGTATCCGCTCCACGGGGCAGGCCGCACCGTGTGTTTTAAACAGGGTTGCCAATGGTGGCTACTTTTCGCCAAATTGGCGAATTTGAGAGGCCCGTGGCGATCTAAAATTATGAATGGCGACATGGCGCATTTTTGGCGATTTTCGGCTGAGGTCTTCACTGAGTTATGCATCCTAAGCTCAGTGTCTTCCCAAGGAATGAGCGGCACTATTCTCTGTATTTTTCTGGGTTTTGAGGTGCACATTACGCGCCGTTGTGTATGTCCGTCCTGTAACTCGTGTGTATCTCCTCAATTCATCTAGATGCTTCAGAGCTTCGCTAAAGTTTCGCTTTTGAAGGGGCTAGATGACGGGTTGGTTGTGTGTTCCGGCCATTTGTTCCGCCAAAGCTCCAACTGTTCTTAATAGCTTGGCGACTTATTCACTGCTGCAGTATCCCCTAATTGAGCTGGTATAGCGAAGATTGGCGGTACGCGGGTGTTTGTGCAATAAAACATTATTTATTCAGGCATTTTCTACTGTTCTCGGTGAGGGTGCAATGAAAACAAATACTATATAAGATTTTACACTGTCTACCTGTTCAATTATAACGCATCGGATTGACAAGGGTAGATATATGTGACTATAGGAAAGAGACAGTGGCGTCCGGTATCATATTAGTTCACACTGAAAGGTATAAGACTCACTAATGACCGGTACCTGTAAGACTTCTGTCTTGCTACTTTCAATAAACCTGTTAATCCTTTTTTCATATAAGGGGATGTAAAGCTGTCTACAAACAACGCCTACACGGTTTTCGCCCAAGGTTTGTTTACCACACTTTTACCTTTGAAACGAGCGGACAGGGATGGAAGGATATCATGGGCGTTTTATCCATTCATACTTGCGCCATCGCAAACATCTTGCGGCTAGTCGGAAAACCAGGCGCACCAAGCACTCCCATGGTGAAGCGGGCGATGCGACTGCTATTGAGAAACGTCAATAATTATACTTTAAGGGCTTTGAATGGCACTGTATTCTACGGGGCTATACATAAGTGGAAATTCTTATTACTAGGATATGCCGCACATATCTAGAATGGCGACCTTTTCAAAGAATTTGTAAAAAAAATGGCGACTTTTGGTGACTTTGTGCTCGTCGTCTGGCGACATTTACTCGAAAGTCAGTGGCAACCCTGGTTTTAAAGACGATAGTCTTTCTTGGGATACTTAAACGGAAAAATTTTGGTCTGTCTTTCCGTCTTTCTGTTTGTCGGCACGTCAATAGATTCAGCCACTCGGCCAAAGTTAAACCACTTGCCCAAGGGCCAGCCATCTTGAACGGCTGACCCCCTCTCCGCATCTCTCCATCCTCCTCTCTCCTCTCTCTCCTCCCCCTGTCCCCCTCTCCCCTCCCCCTCCCCACATCACCTCTCCCCTTCCCTTTCCCCCTCCCCCTTTTCCTCCCTTTTCCCCTCCTCTCCTTTCCCACTCCCACTTCCCCCTCCCCTTCCCCCCTTACCACTCCACCTCTGAAATGCGGGCTCTACATGCCGAAACACTGCTTCGCATCGCCTCATGGTCCCCTTTAGTGGGAGATGGTGCGATTATTTTAACCCAGGCGACGTGTAAATAAAAGCGTGTGTGGAGAGTACTCGTTGAGTGCGGAAGTTTCTTCTGCTTCAGCGCTTCACGCCAAACCGCGTGTTCGGGCTGGCTGGCGTCCCCGCCGGTCGCGTTGGTCACCGCCGGTCTTCGCCTGCTGCTGCGCCGGGACTACCAGCCCGCAACACAGCACTCATGAAGGATCCGTTGATGGGCGAGTTGGTACATGTCTTGAAATATACTGAGTATGTGCAGCGCAATGGTACGAAGACAAGAGAAGACACACAAACGACAGCGCCAGTCTATGTCGTTTGTGTGTCTTCTCTTGTCTTCGTACCATTGCGCTGCACATACTCAGTATATTTCAAGACAGCACTCATGTTTCCCGACGTATTGCCAGATGGCGTCCATATCTCACGCAGCGCCTCTTCTATCGTCTTTAGACGACATTTGCCGCGACGCACGCAGATACGCGGCCAATTTTTTCATCGAGCGGGCCGTGCCCGTACCTTAGACGTTAAGCAGCGTTTGCGTCGAATGCACGCTAGCCATCACCTTCATGGCGTTACGAGTACGCGCGCCAAACCGGACTACTTCGCGTAGCAGTACATGTACAGACGCTCCGCCCAGTAGCTTTCTCTTCATTGCCACAGAAAGTTGTCCCGAGTATAGGTAAGACGCTGTGGCCTCTCCCCCTTACACTCCTCAGCAATCACGTGGTGGCGTCGGGGAATGATATTCTGAAGACGCGCGATGAACCCACGTTGCTCCAGCCTGGCGTGGCCATGAACCCGCGTGCCATGCTCCAACAAGAATTCGGGACGAGTAACAGCAACCACCGGGTGCTCCACTTCATGGTGTGCTCCACTTGCATTCATGGTGTACTCCACTTGCATGGACCCGTTAAACATCGGTCAAGGCGCCCGTGATGAACGGAACTTTAAGTCGAGCCATGCGCTGCTTCGCATCCCACATGGTTCCCTTTAGTGGGAGATGGAGAGAGAGAGAAGAAACTTTATTGGCATTTGGCCGGCCAGTTTGGTCTTGGTGGCCTCAGATGGCGGCGCTGAGTCGAAATTTTTTTTTGTGGGTTGTGTCCTTCTCTGGAACGTTGTTATCGGGCGGCATCGGCATGGCGTCTTTCATCTCCTCTCTAGCTACCAGAACGTTACCGTGGTCGGCGCATCCTACGACCGCCGAAACGCGCGTTTGGCAACAAATTATCGCTAGGTAGAAATTCTACTGACGTGTACAATCTTCCGTGCAGGCTTTGTACTGTTGGGTTAGAGGGACTCTAGAGAAAAAAACGATTTTAACACGAAAGTGTTTTATGCGGGGTCCACCAAGACTTTCATGACGTATTTCCGTCACGGAAGTACGTCCAGCAAATGAACGCCATCAGATGGCAAAAAAAACTATAAGAACACCATCTCCCACCAAAGGGGACCATGAGGCGATGCGAAGCAGTGTTCGGCATGTAGAGCCCGCGGTTCAGAGGGGGAGTGGTGAGGGGGGAAAGGGGAGAGGGGGAGGAAAAAGAGGGAGAGAGAAAGGGGGAAGTGGAGGCAGAAAGAGGAGGGGAGAGGGTTTGCCGATGCGCAGTAAGGGTTGTCACGCCGCACACCACCACCACCGGATTGACTCCGCTATAAGATGCTTCACATCTAGAAGTTCCTTTCACGGTAGTCGAACCCATGACCTCGCGGTACTCGACGATGGCTGGCGGGCGTTTAATCCACTGAGCTACCGCCAAACCTCATTGCGGAGGTACATGAGCGCGTGTTTTATCTTTCACACTTCCCTCTCACAGTGCTGTTGGATTGATAAATGGATGTTATGAGCGTCTCCTTTATAACGGGACGGTGACATCTGTGCCACCAGGCTCGAAAAAAAAACGCGCCGTTGCTACGACCATTCCATTCGGCACGTTTTCAATAGAAGTGTAATTTCGTGAACGCTTTAAAACCGCGAGGTGGCGGATTTAGCCGAAGCCTCGCTCGTAGCATTCATCCATATCAAAAAATAACTCTCCGACGCTCGCCTGCTGTCGCTCCACTGTTCCCCGCTCGCCTGTGAGAATTAACGGCCGGGCTAGAGGGAAGAAAAGACGCGCGTAGCGTTTCTTTTCGCATTTCACGACGCTTTGAAGGAGGTCCATATCGAGTATCAGTGTTTATTATGTGCTTGTTGATGCCATCTTTGCGCGGGATTCACCATATGCGGTGTCCACGTATATGTTAAGGACTTCAGCTACCGCAAGGATTAAAACAGGATCATGGGCATTAGTCGTGGGTACAGAGATGTGCCACTAGGCGTCAACGTGCACATCAAGCGGTGGTATATCTTCCAAACAACAGTAGACATTGTAGAAGCTCTCGCATACCAAGGCACTATAAACAATACACTACTTCTGTGACGACACGTTTCACTTTCGTGTTATACCGATTCCTATGAACGAGGGATCAGCCATCATTTTTTTTCTATTACGGGTAAGGTGTTATTTCACAATTCCAAGATTGCCACGCTTGCCGCGAGAAGACACTTGATAAGTGAGAAAACGCGCGGAAAGAAAATGCGGAGGACGGACACCGCCTCGACGCCGTGATGTCATAGCTTTGACGGTGCCTACTAGGGCCGACGGAACTACTAATTGGTAAAGTTCAAGAACATTGACCTCTGAGGGGCCGTAGACTTAACATACCAAGTTTCAGGAACGTTTGTTGAGCCCATATCGCCATAATACGACAAACAAACTTTGAAATCTGTGACACCACGGGAGCTGATTTCGGCGTGAAATTTGAAGATGCAACTATCACCTCGATTTTCTCCCGTATTAACAACTTATTTAAATTCATGACAATAATGTTCTCGCAGTACCCTTCATAAATTTAAACCGATAGTGTGACTTTAAAGCGGACTTTTAATTCGCCACCACGAAATTTTGTGAAACCACCACAGAAAGTGCTCTCCTCTTACGTTGGTTTTGCGCTGAGAGTACGAGGCATTCGTATGGTTCAGATGCATTCGCATTCTTCACGCATAGTTGTGTAGCCCTGAGATTAAGGCACTCCCCTTCATTGCGTGCCGGAGAGCATTAATATAACTGTTGAGATCTTACATCCCAAACCACGATATGATTATGAGGGACGCGTCGTGGAAGGCTCCGGAAATTTCGAGCACATGGGGTTCTTTAACCTTTACCTAAATCCAAGTACACGGGCCTCAAGCACTTTCGCCTCCAATAAAAAATTCGGCCGCCGCGTTCGGGATTCGATCCCGCGTTTCTCGGGTCAGCAGTGCAGCACCATATCCACTAGACCACCGTGGAGTGGCTGAGGGCCAGCATTGGAAACAAAACACCACCATGAACTTTTATTTTGATTCATACAAATAATGCTTAACAGCGATGATTGTCCTACGTAACAGAGGGACAGAAGGACGGACGGACAGTTTTCTTTTTGAGTACGCACAGGAATAATAGCAAGTTTAAAAATCAACGCACAGCCTCCTTGGAAGTTCTTTAAGTGGTGTACCGGCGTAAAGTTTTCAATGCGTAAGCATTTCTCTACTGACTCATCTCGAAAACTGTCCGTCCGTTCCTCCTTCGCGTAAGACGATCACCGCCATGAAGAAATAAATGCATAAAAATATTTTTTTTGACGGAGTGGCGTTTGAACCCTGGCCCCATGCAGGCCACCAAGGCTAGTGTCTCAAGCACTGGGACGCACACAGTTTTGTTTCACTGGGAAGCTGCATACCTCTATCCTGGAACGGTTTCGTCTAAATGGACTAGACACAAAATGCCAGGCCACTTAGCCACCAATAGAACCTCGCGCTCGCGTGCTCCTCTGCTAGCAGATGCGCGTGACCCTTGCATTTTCAACTTGGACGCCGAGGAAGGGCATTCGGAGAGGTGGACAGACAAGCCGACGACGGCGCATGCTGTAATCCTTTCCAGCGCCTCCTCTATTTTATCAATGCCGATCAGATGCAGTCGATCGAGCCGTTCATCACCCTCTCCTCTAGTTCTTTCTTACCCTCCCCCATCGGCTAGCCTTGGCGCCTGCTTTGCGTTCACGGGGAGAGTAAACGGGAAATCACCTAGAAAAAAAATAAATTCAGGCCTGCTCATTGCCCGGTGTGACGTCACGCGTCTTGGCCGACCGAGCGAACGCGCGGGAGACTGCGAAGCTATTGCCATCATCGTCTCCCTGAAAAGATAGAATGTTCGCGGCGAATTTCACATGCGTAACAGCTTTATTTTGTCTTTTTGCGTCGGTATTGGCGCTGGTTTAAGAAATTTAAAACGCTTTAACGCCTTTGGTGATTGATCTGTGAGCGATTTATTATTCCACCTAAAAAATAAGAAATGATTGTATGCTATCGAACGTGTGGCCGATTTTTAAGAGCAAAGATTGATGGCCCCACAAAGCGACGAAATAAATAAGGTAAAATTTATCCTTTATTTACGGTAACAGCCAAACGACACACTGTCCCGAAGATGCGTAGAAACTGTTCTTAATCATTTGCTAAACTGGGAAGAATGGTCGGCACTGCGCCCAGAGTAAGCCGCGTAGCCCCCATGGGAGCTTCTACTCTCTTGCCGGTTCTCGGATCGGTGCACTTGGTAGTCGTCCTTAAGTATCCCGGCAGCTCACGCACCGGAAAACCACTTAAGAAAGCAGTTTGTCACAGGTTTCTGCTCCACATGCCCCTTATTTGCTCAGTTACAAAGCAAGAAAATCTCCGAGGTGTCTACAGACATCCCAATTCGTCTCACTTCCTGCAGTACACATTTCAAGGAAAACACATTGGGCGAATGTGCTGGTGAGACTGGCACATAATCATAATACCGCAAAAAGTGGTCGGAGCACCGGTAAGAAATACCATGTACAAAACAGACGCACGACGCCACGCACCGGCACTCCTTGACTTTGCTCAACCAAGTAATCAGAGGTGTTACAAAAGCCCGCGGTGCTATGAGCAAATAGCGAATAGTCTACCGACCCTGAAAGAAAAACGCCCCTTCTGAAAATATCCTGCCACTTGCGTTTATTGCTTCATTTTGATGTGTTCGGGGCACGAGCAGCGGAACGTAAAACGCATCTCTCGCTCCGCTTGTGTAGCCGGCTGAGTGGAGCACGAAGGTCGTCTACTTCTTTTCGCCATCGTTTCGCAGCCAAGCTGACCGCGTCTCGGCAAGACGCGCTCGTCAAAAACGCGAACTCTATGCAGTTTCCAGAGCTGCCTCCGAACGCAGTATCATCGCGGGGGTGAGCGCCAGCGACGCTCGACTAAAGGTGTCTAATGTCAAGGCTTATGCTAACAAGTCAGAAGTGCACCGAACGTGTTAGAGGTGGTGCTTTTAAAACAACTCAAAAGCAAGTAGATAGATAGATAGATAGATAGATAGATAGATAGATAGATAGATAGAGAGATAGATAGATAGATAGATAGATAGATAGATAGATAGATAGATAGATAGATAGATAGATAGATAGATAGATAGATAGGTAGGTAGGTAGGTAGGTAGATAGATAGATAGATACAGTTAAAAAAATTATTCAAATAACATGAAAGGAGCGAACTAAATAAAAGATATTCGCTGGTGACCTCAAATTAAACGCTAAAAATTACCTTTAATTGCCCCGAATTACCTTCTCCTCCACCTCTGAGGGTGGGGAAGAGTGGTCCACGCAGAAGCTCCCGTCGAAGTTGTGTAAGCGATCTTTATTGTAGGGAACTTTGACTGCGGCCTTCTCTGCAGGAACATTGCTTTTGGGCGGGATTGCCAAGGCGTCTTTCTTCTTGATTCTAGCGTTCGCCGCATTCTGGAACGACCCAAGGTAAGGCCTATACCACGATCATCAAAATGCTTGTTTAGCATGAAATTTTCGTGCTTTTCTTGTGCTACAGTACCCCATGTCACCATTTACGTCTTGCCCTAGAGGGAGCTTTCATTACACTATCACGAAATTCAATGAATCCTTCAAAGAAAGTGGTCTCCTTTTCCATTTCTTTTGCACCACCGGAACAACGTATTCATGTGGTTCAGCTATACCCAGAATGGCAAGCCTGGGCATTTAGTCCAGTCGGCGATGAATCCTTCAAAGAAAGTGGTCTCCTTTTCCATTTCTTTTGCACCACCGGAACAACGTATTCATGTGGTTCAGCTATACCCAGAATGGCAAGCCTGGGCATTTAGTCCAGTCGGCGAGACGTTCGGCTTCGTAGAGTGAGACCTTAGGACTGAAACCCGACACGACTAAAAAAATTTCCTCTGCTTTATAACGAAGCTGTATAAAGATAAGTTCTGGCGGATCGCGTCTGCTGACAAAAGACGCGTACAACAAGAATTTCGCGAACCGATTAACTCGACTAATCCCGCATTTTTTTCATCGGAAAATATTGACGTCGCTTTCTGTACTTTGCAGTGCAGAAGAAACACGACAGTGTTTCTTCTGCACTGCAGGATTTGATCTTGAGACCGCTGTTAACCGCCGTTGATTAGATAATATGCGTCAACTGCGGCAGAAGCACCGGGATCTTAGAGTCTGTATTGGCTCACTATCGTCAATAATGATAGTAAAGTTCAGGTTCTTTTGAAGACGAGAAACCACACTCCAGACTCGGCGCCCGAGACGCACCACCCGAGGTGATATAAACGAAGTGGGAGGTGAAATAAAGCTTGAACATAGAAAAACAACGCTCCACACTCAGCGCCCGAGACGCACCACCCGAGGTGGTATAACCGAAGTGGGAGGAATTAACGTTGGATTCGCTGGTCGCTTGAAGAATGAGATACGCTGGAGAAGCTTAGAGGAAAATCAAGACAACTTATATTTACAGACTTACAGAAGAGTTACAAGCATAAATATTACAAAGAAATAAAGAAAAACAAGTACTGGAAATGAACCGTCTGTAGGGCGACCCTACGAGATTCGGCAGAGCCGACGGTGCCGAACACCTTAAGCCCGGTTCAGAACGTCAGACGGAACACCGGGGCCGCTTTTTATTACCCTGATGCTCCGCCTTTACAATACTGCCGGCGAATAGCCGCCTGTTTGCCCATTAATTGGGCGGTGCATGCAGCAAATCAACAAACGTCACCGCCTCCTTACACCTATGCGGGCTCATGCTCCTCGCCCCAAGCAACACACAAACAAGAGGCAAATAAAAACAAAGTAAACTAAAGTTGTTGTGGCCAGGGCAGGCTCAGCTGACGCTACACGTGTGTAGAGCTAAGTGCACGCGCGCAGTGATAAGAAAAGAAAAGAAAAACGTGCCTGAGAAAAACGACCCTGGTGGTAGGTCAAACACATTTGCCGAAGGCACACTATACTTCGACCACCCTCGGGCCACTTAGCTGCTCCCCCCGCCGCGCACAACGTTACACGCGACACCACTTACAAGCTCGTTACCTCAGCTCCCGCTCCAGGTATTCTGCCGAACCAGACTGTAAAGCAAAGTGCAGAAATGGATGCCACGCCGAAGGGAGGCCAGCGCACAAACAATTGTGAAAGGTGCCGACCGAGCATTCGGTGCCCCACGACGTGGGCCCGCTCCTCGTCGTTCACGCATTCGAGCGTCAAGGGCATGTACGCCGTCTGCTCCACCTGATGCACGCCACACATGACGAATGCCTCCAGCGACCGCGCGATGCACAAAAAGCAGGCCGCTTGGTCTCGTATACCTCCTTGGGTGGCGCCCGAAGCGCGCGAACGGCAAACGGCGGGCCCGGAGGCGGCCCATTCATGCGCCGCCGAAAGGCATCGCTGAGAAAACAGGAGGTCATTTCGACAGCGTTTCCAACCCTTCCTGCCGCCGCCGCGAGTGGGGCCGGGCTCATAGGTCCCGGGCGCGACAAGGGACCCGATGGGCTCACCCATCTCCGGAGTGTAAATACTTTTCGTGGCGACGCACAGGCACTTCGAAGCACCCCCACCGGCGTGGCCCCCCAAATTGGCGGCACCAAGTAAAAAAAAAAAGAACCGTGCGTCTGGTTTTGACGGCGGTCTTACAATGATAGTATACAAGTTCCCTGCAGTGATATTCGCTATATAAAACGCGCCCGAGTCACAGGTTCGCTGTCTTCCATATTCACAATAGTAGATGGGCTCTGAATTATTTGTACATTATTTCGTAATACAGATTCGTGTTACGTGACAGACGGACCGACGGAAGAACATGCAATGTTAAATACAATGCACTTATAGACAGAAGGCAAACGGGGCTGGTGGCAACGCAGTTCCAAGCGAAACAGACGCCTAACTTCGTCTCTAGGCCAAGAGAGGGCACCACCATCCCATCATCGGAGAATTTTGAGGGTATCGCTGCTAGGGGCGCTCACACGCTGCAGCCATGTTCCGATGAATGTAGGAATATCCACCCCAGGTGTACGTTTGGGCACAAGGCTACATGAATCCTTGAGTTTTAGGGAGAACAGTGGAAAGATGAACACGCCCGCGATAGAAATAAGTAAGAAACGGTTAGAGAATTGGTGGCAGAAAACTAGAGAGAAAGGTCAAAAATAAATATTGGGAAAAATAAGGACATTCTGCCGTAAG
The DNA here is from genome assembly GCF_013339695.2 of Rhipicephalus sanguineus. Taxonomy (NCBI): domain Eukaryota; kingdom Metazoa; phylum Arthropoda; class Arachnida; order Ixodida; family Ixodidae; genus Rhipicephalus; species Rhipicephalus sanguineus. The sequence continues at coordinate 67,374,182 of NC_051182.1, forward strand.
GGGCAGAGAATTGAGCTGTCAATTTACGTTTTTTTTATACTAAGGTAGCTTCAAGCGATAGCATTCAGCCAATTTTAAGAAAAAGAAAAGATTTTCTTTCTTTTATTTTTTTATTGATGAGTGTGGCTTTCATTGAACACGACGTGTTACCCACCCGCAGGCCGCCTAGAGGCGATACTCATCGAACTCATACCAAACCGATTATTAAAACAAAGCGTTTTCGTTCTCAACGTTTACAGCTCCCGTCGGAGTATCGACAGTCCTTCCACGCGCTTTTAACAAAAGCCACAACCCTCGCGCGAAACTCTCCGCTCATCATAGCAGGAGACGTCAACGCCCCCCAGCCGTCATGGGGTTACCCCAGGCAACGGCCAAGGGCACTACCTCACGCGAGCAATAGACGACCTGTCCCTCACACTAATTACAGATCACCGATTCCCTACGAGACTAGGCACGTCGGTACGCCGCGACACTACACCTGACTTAGCATTCACCCGTAACGTCACAGGCCATACCTGGACCAATACGCAGGAGAACCTGGGCAGCGATCACTTCATCATACGCACCGAACTACTCAACGCAACAGCCCCACCCCGTACATTCACGCTAACGGACTGGGATGCCTTCCGCACCCTCCGCAAAAACAACACAACCGCATACAACACATTCACCGAACTACTGTCCTCACTCCAGGAAGACGTAGCCAAAACACGAAAAACATACAAATAGAGCTCGACGTTCCGAGAATGGACCCACACCTTGCACACATGCTCGAGGCAAAAGCATCTTTACTAGCACGCTGGAAAACACAACGACTCAACAGACGCTTACGCAAACGCATAGCAATACTAAACCGAGACATCACCCAATACTGCACGGAGCTCACACGACTCCAATGGCACGAACTCTGCTCGGCAGTCGACGGCCGCATGCGAACGGGAGGTAAATGGAACCTCCTAAAACACATGCTCGACGACCGCCAAACAAAAAACAACAGAGTCACGCCATAGACCGTCTCCTTCACTCGCACAAAAAGACGGGAGGAACGGAGACAACCTTCCTTGAAGAAATCGCCAAACTACACCTTCCCCTACACACCGCACACCCCACCGACTACCCCCAAATAGAATGTGTAACAATACCCGAACTCGATGACCCCTTCACGGAGTCTGAAATTCAGGAAGCCTTGCACAACCTCAACAGTAGATCGGCCCCTGGTCCCGACAGGGGTAACCAACCGCCTGCTGCGAAACTTAGATGACCAAGCCATCACACTACTCACGAAAGATATAAACCACATGTGGGAAACCGGCCACGTGCCTGAACAATGGCGCACGGCCACGGTGGTCTTCCTCCCAAAGCCTGGCAAACCACTCAACTTTGACAATATACGCCCCATCTCCCTAACCTCATGTATAGGTAAAGCAGCTGAACATGCTATCCTTAATCGCGCATCGCGCTACATAGAGGACCACGAACTCTTTCCATTCAACATGGTAGGGTTCCGACCACACCTCTCAACACAAGACGTCATGTTACTGCTAAAGAAGCACATCTTCGACTCAAAAACGAGAGATGTCCGCGGCATCCTCGCCCTAGACCTCACCAAAGCATTCGACACCGTTTCCCACCGCTTCATACTGGAATCCATTGCCAGCCTTGGCCTCGGTAAAAGATTCCAGGCATACGTCCGTTCTTTCCTGCAAGACAGGAAAGCTCAACTACGAGTATCGCAACTCACATCCAACACATACACATTAGGTCCCAACGGGACTCCACAAGGGGCAGTCATTTCGCCCCTCCTTTTCAACATAGTAATGAAGGGACTGTCTGACAAACTCCGCAATATCCCCAACATAAACCATGCTCTTTACGGCGGACGACATCACCATCTGGTGCCCGGGAGGTTCCCTGGCGGATGTAGAGCAAGCCCTTCAAACCGCTCTCGATATCACGGAAGCCTACCTACAAAACACCGGACTGAGACTGTCACCCACGAAATCCGAATTGCTACTGTACCGGCCATCATCGCCAAGGCGTTCGTAATCTAACCCCTTTACACGAGCTTCCCATAGCACTACAAGCCAAAGACGGGCAACGAATACCCCGCGTTGACTCCATACGCATTCTCGGTCTCCTAGTCGAGGCCACCGGGTGCCATGCACGTACAATAACACATATCACAACTAAAACGGAAAACATGCTCCGACTGATCCAGCGAGTCTCGGGTCGCAGGCAAGGCCTCGGTGAGGCCAACCTCCTGCGCATATACCACGCGTTCTTAATGAGCCACATCAATTACGTCGCCTCTGCCCACAACTGGACAAAAGTGGAAAAGACTAAGCTGAACACACTCATGCGCAAAAGCATTAAACAAGTCCTCGGCCTACCCCAAAACACGAGTACCTCCCGTCTCGACCAACTAGGTATGCACAACGACATCGATGAAGTGATCGAGGCCCAGACCACAGCCCAAGTGGTCCGCCTCTCCTCATCCAAGGCAGGCCGTCGATTACTAAACGAAGCCGGCATGTCCTCACACCCCTACCTTGAACGCGCAGTAACCCTCCCTAGAGATGTCCGAGAAACCTACATGGTAACCCCATTCCCGCGAAACGTCCACCTACACCACAATAAAGGCAGACGCCTGGCCCGCGCTCGCGCTATCCTCGACCGTACCGCCGCGAATCGCGGCTCTACCGTATTCGTCGATGCGGCGTAATACGGCAACTCCTCCACCTTTGCACTCGCAGTTGTAGATGGCGATGGAGCCCTACGCTCAGCCGCCTCGGTTAGGCTAACAACGAGCGCCATAGCCGAGCAGGTGGCCATAGCTTTAGCGATGACCGACCCCTCGCACACTAACGTCTTCAATGACTCTCGCGCCGCCATTCGGGCTTACGAAACCGGCAACATCGCGCGTGAAGCAGCCCACATCTTACAAACACGAAAGCACACGGGTTCGCACTGCCTCTCTTGGTTCCCTGCCCCATGGGCAAAGACGTCCATTCCCAACAACCCAACCTCAACGAAACGGCTCATGACCGAGCGCGAGAGCTCACCCGCCGCGACGATCAATCAGCCACCGAAGAGCTGGGCCCAGACATACAGTTTTAACGACCCCTTACTAACCTTCCACGAAATCACCTCTCACTACCGCACAACAGATGCCAATACCCATTACCACACACAAAGCTCGAACGTGCGCAAGCGGTAGCCTTTCGCATGCTACAAACAAGATCGTACCTATCACGGGGCCGACTGAGCCATTACAACACAGAAATCACTCCCCAATGCCCAGATTGCAGAGAACTCTATTGTTCACTCTCGCACATGCTATGGCAATGTCCCGCGTTACCTCAGGGACCTCTCGCCAGTGAGTCCGACTGGGAAGAGGCACTCAGGAGCTCCGAGCTCCACCAACAACTCAAGGCAGTCCAGAGGGCCCAAGAAACTGGCGGAACGCCATCGCGTTCCCGCCCCGACTCGGGCGTCGCCTACGGTAGCGGCTGCTAGGGTGTCCCCCCTGGATCCCCCGGCGGCCTAAACTCCTCAGGACCGATGAATAAAGTTCTTGACTGACTGACTTTTATTTTTTGGTCGAGCATGGTGGCACACTTGTCTCCATCCCGTTAGAAAGGGGACACTAATAGAATCCATCCATCCATCCATCCATCCAAAAACAAAAGTTTATTTTTCGTTTTCTTTTTGTCGAGTCTATAGCGGCGCACATGTAACCGCCCTGTTACAAAGGGGACGTTTATAGCATGCATCCATCCATCCAATAGGGAGACGCCCGCTGTCGTCTTTCCCGCCATGGACTCCGCTGAGGAGGCTCGCCGAGATCAACGGTGCGCGCTCGCCCGAGTGAGCATGGGAGCAGCGCACGCAGAGGGATGGCTTAAAATATCTTGTTCGCCCGACACGCTATGCTGACGTTGGCGCTGTGCTGCTATCATCCTGCACCTTGTGAAGCAGTTCGGAACGTCACCTTCTACGAGACTGCATGTGCGGCTTATACTGGCAATTACATCGGCGCTTCGTTCAACTACCCCCTGTCTGGCACTACGCTCTTCGCGGACGTAACAGCACCATGGTCAACGAGAGCAACGGAACCAGCGCACTTAAGCGACCCTCGGAGCAGCTTCGCCTTCAGTGAGCATGGGAGCAGCGCACGCAGAGGGATGGCTCAAAATATCTTGTTCGCCCGACACGCTATGCTGACGTTGGCGCTGTGCTGCTATCATCCTGCACCTTGTGAAGCAGTTCGGAACGTCACCTTCTACGAGACTGCATGTGCGGCGTATCCTGGCAATTACATCGGCGCTTCGTTGACTACCCCCTGTCTGGCACTACGCTCTTCGCGGGCGTGCCAGCACCATGGTCAACGAGAGCAACGGAACCAGCGCACTTAAGCGACCCTCGGAGCAGCTTCGCCTTCAGTGAGTATGGGAGCAGCGCACGCAGAGGGATGGCTCAAGATGTCTTGTTCGCCCGACATGCTATGCTGACGTTGGCGCTGTGCTGCTATCATCCTGCACCTTGTGAAGCAGTTCGGAACGTCACCTTCTACGAGACTGCATGTGCGGCTTATCCTGGCAATTACATCGGCGCTTCGTTCGACTACCCCCTGTCTGGCACTACGCTCTTCGCGGGCGTGCCAGCACCATGGTCAACGAGAGCAACGGAACCAGCGCACTTAAGCGACCCTCGGAGCAGCTTCGCCTTCAGTGAGCATGGGAGCAGCGCACGCAGAGGGATGGCTCAAAATATCTTGTTCGCCCGACACGCTATGCTGACGTTGGCGCTGTGCTGCTATCATCCTGCACCTTGTGAAGCAGTTCGGAACGTCACCTTCTACGAGACTGCATGTGCGGCTATCCTGGCAATTACATCGGCGCTTCGTTCGACTACCCCCTGTCTGGCACTACGCTCTTCGCAGACGTGCCAGCACCATGGTCAACGAGAGCAACGGAACCAGCGCACTTAAGCGACCCTCGGAGCAGCTTCGCCTTCAGTGAGCATGGGAGTAGCGCACGCAGAGGGATGGCTCAAAATATCTTGTTCGCCCGACACGCTATGCTGACGTTGGCGCTGTGCTGCTATCATCCTGCACCTTGTGAAGCAGTTCGGAACGTCACCTTCTACGAGACTGCATGTGCGGCTTATCCTGGCAATTACATCGGCGCTTCGTTCGACTACCCCCTGTCTGGCACTACGCTCTTCGCAGACGTGCCAGCACCATGGTCAACGAGAGCAACGGAACCAGCGCACTTAAGCGACCCTCGGAGCAGCTTCGCCTTCAGTGAGCATGGGAGCAGCGCACGCAGAGGGATGGCTCAAAATATCTTGTTCGCCCGACACGCTATGCTGACGTTGGCGCTGTGCTGCTATCATCCTGCACCTTGTGAAGCAGTTCGGAACGTCACCTTCTACGAGACTGCATGTGCGGCTTATCCTGGCAATTACATCGGCGCTTCGTTCGACTACCCCCTGTCTGGCACTACGCTCTTCGCAGACGTGCCAGCACCATGGTCAACGAGAGCAACGGAACCAGCGCACTTAAGCGACCCTCGGAGCAGCTTCGCCTTCAGTGAGCATGGGAGTAGCGCACGCAGAGGGATGGCTCAAAATATCTTGTTCGCCCGACACGCTATGCTGACGTTGGCGCTGTGCTGCTATCATCCTGCACCTTGTGAAGCAGTTCGGAACGTCACCTTCTACGAGACTGCATGTGCGGCTTATCCTGGCAATTACATCGGCGCTTCGTTCGACTACCCCCTGTCTGGCACTACGCTCTTCGCAGACGTGCCAGCACCATGGTCAACGAGAGCAACGGAACCAGCGCACTTAAGCGACCCTCGGAGCAGCTTCGCCTTCAGTGAGCATGGGAGCAGCGCACGCAGAGGGATGGCTCAAAATATCTTGTTCGCCCGACACGCTATGCTGACGTTGGCGCTGTGCTGCTATCATCCTGCACCTTGTGAAGCAGTTCGGAACGTCACCTTCTACGAGACTGCATGTGCGGCTTATCCTGGCAATTACATCGGCGCTTCGTTCGACTACCCCCTGTCTGGCACTACGCTCTTCGCAGACGTGCCAGCACCATGGTCAACGAGAGCAACGGAACCAGCGCACTTAAGCGACCCTCGGAGCAGCTTCGCCTTCAGTGAGCATGGGAGCAGCGCATGCGGAGGGATGGCCCACATTCATTTCTTCGCGCCACAGGTTTGTAGCCGTTCTGCGCTGTATGCAAGAAAGAGCAGTAATCGCTGCCTTCTCCTGTTTCCGTGCTCGCAAACGTTTTTTGCAATTATGCGCGAATGTGCTGAAACGCTTCTGCTGCTTCTTTCGGGAGATGTTGAATGCAATCCAGGCCCCAAGAACACTCGTTCAAACGCTGAGAACGAAGCAGATCATTTATCCGCTGTTACCGAGATGCTCGATAAAATAAGTACTCAGACATCCGACCTTGCCAAAGGGCGGGTCGAAATACAGGCCGATGTTAAAGATATCAAAGCTTCTCAACAGAGTATTGAAACAAAGCTTGGTAATATTTACGAACGTCTTGAGGCCTTGGAAGCAAAAGTTGTTACCATAAATAACCTTGAAGAAAGCCTTGCAGCTGTTGAAAGCACTGTCGACCAATTAGCGAATCATCTAGACAGTACCCAGTCTCGTCTGGACGACTTGGAAGACAGAGCCCGACGAAATTACTTAATTATTCACGGTATTACCGATGAAAACGAATCATGGCAAGACACAGAGAAAAAAAAACGCTCGCTGTGCTTTCTTCAGCCCTAGGCCGCGAATTCACACCTGATCTTGTTGAGCGCGCCCACCGCATCGGTAGATTTTCACCGCCGAAGTGCCGTCCTGTGATTGTGAAATTCTCTTCTTTTAAAACTAAAAACTCTGTCTAGTTGTTGCGCGGAGGCCTAAGTCGAAGAACATTTCTGTGAACGAAGATTTTTCACCGGCAACACGACAGGTTAGAAATAAGCTTGCTGATTTCGCCAAATCTTTGCCGCAATCTCCTGCTTATCAACTAAGGTACAAGAAGCTGCTTGTAAACAAAGAATGTTACATCTACGACTACAAAACAGATAGCGTTAAGAAAATAACTCGCCAAAGCCCACCTGAAAGGCTTCCTACCAGCGCGAAGACCACGACCCGATAGGACTACGTGAGGGGACGTGATGTCCAGTCTTCCAAATCAAGTGTGTCTGTTCTTCTGGCTAACGTCCGAAGTATTATAAACAAGCGTGAAGCTCTTAACTCTGTTATCGATACATGTGAGGCAGACGTCGTCGCTCTAACAGAGACTTGGTTGAATCCTAATGTTCATACTAGCGAATTATTAGATAATACCCCTGACACACGGGCAATAGTAAAGTACTTTGAGGTAAACCCCTTTTGTCGCCTAAAGGGACCATTTGCAGAAAGGAGTTGTGCCGATGACACACGGCACCGGACAACTGCTTTAAGTGGTTCCTCAGAAAAACGCTGTAGAAAAAAATGGCGCTGTTTGTGCAAGCAACAAAATAGGAAATGTATTCAAAAATTGCACATGTACATCATATTTCGCGATATTAATGCATGAAAACTTTTTTTTATTGTCTGGCGGCTTATAACGCGCACACTCGCAATTTCCGTTCATTTTTTCCGTTTTAGCAGCAACTTAACTTCATCATACCTGAACGTTTGTGTAAAGTTGTCAATCTTGGCGTGCACTTGCGCACGTGTACGGGGAATACCGGCATCGGTGAGGCTCTCGGCGATCCTTTGGTACACAACACCGTTGTGCTTTTGCCCTCGCAGGGCGTCCAAGTTATCTTCCCAAGACTTTATGAGCGCCCAGGTCGCCTTTTCCGTCCACTGGACCCGTGGTTTTTTCACGACTTTGGTTGACGGCGCCGATTCAGCAGACTCCATCATTCTTATCTCGCCGACACAACAAATGCCAGTCACTGCCAACACTAGAATGGTGGCATGGCGGTTTTCTAGTGATGTGGTGCAGGCGTTTGAGAGTATGTATAGCTATAAAGTATAAACGTTCGCTTTTCGACAAATCGTTCTACTGCTGAAGATTAAAACATTTTCGCTCGCAAAAAAAAAAGTCACTAGTCACCTTAGTGTTGCAACATGTTTTCTTTTATTCATAAATTCTGCACACTGTGTGCGAGAGTACTCCCTTCCTGGCCGAAAAGTAGATGCGCGATCTGCCTTTCCGAAAAGGATCGTTTCTGGAAGGGAGTTACTCCTTTGTCGTGTGTCACTGCGCTCGAACGCCTTTCCGGAAGATGTCCCCTTTTCTAAAGGACTTTAGAGTGGCCGTGTGTCAGGGGTATTAAGTCGTCCTATTTCATGTTTTATCGGTGCGATTGCACTAATCGTATTGGTGGCGGTGTATTGCTTGCGATAGCTAAATCCATTCCTTCTTACCCCATTTATATTCAAACTAGGACACAAAAAATTTATTTTTGGTGTATGTTACGGCCCGCCTTCCTACTCTTCCACCTTTGTCTCCGAGCTTCATGACGCCCTTAACGTAATAGTAACACGGCATCCTACTGCACCAATATTTCTTCTAGGTGACTTCAATTTTGCTAACATCTCATGGTCATCGGAAGCGCCTGTGTTAAGCCCCTTTTCATCTCAGAGTAGTGACCTTTTAGGTCTTTGTTCTACTTTTTCTTTTAGTCAACTCGTCACTAAACCCACCAGGTCACTGAATCTTAGTGCGAATACCTTAGACCTTATTTTAACTACATGTCCGGACCAAGTGTCGTCGATATCTTATTTGCCCGGTCTAAGTGACCACTTATTGCTCGTGTTTGAAATTAGTGCTACTAAAGTTAAAACGGCTCATATCACTAAAACCATCCGCGATTACAGCCGAGCTAACTTCGAAGTTATCAACAGCAATTTATCCAAATTTCTAGACAATTTTACGATTTGTTTTTCAGACCGAAGCGTAAATACCAACTGGAACATGTTTAAAACAACAGTCCATGAACTAATTGCAAAACATGTACCAAACCGCACAATCACTTCCGATACTAACACACCATGGTATAATGGTTACTTGCGCAGATTATCCAACAGAAAGAAAAGATTATATCGTACGGCTAAACTAACTCCTTCAGAAGACCGTTGAGCGACATATAAAGAAGCTAACAGAACTTATGTTGCCGCGCTAAAACAGGCTAAGAGTTACTTCATGCAGACTACACTACCATCGATGCTCCGCAATAACCCGAAGTTCTGGCGCGTTATTAATCCTCCGTCAAAATCATCAGTGACACTGACTGATTCTAGTGGAGTCTCTATCACAGAGTCCGAATGTCCAACCATCCTTAACAATGTATTTTGCAGCAACTTTGTCCTTTAAAACGGTTCGTGTTTACCTAATCCGCCCTTTCACAACTATTTACCCATGGATGGCATTGTCATTGACAGTGATGGTATCGAAAAAATAATACAGTGTTTGAAGGTTTTCGCAAGTTCAGGTGTTGACCTTATTAATGCAAAATTTCTCAAAGGTACAAAGACATACTCATCTCTGTTTTTCCTACTAATTTTTTAACAGTCCATTGATACAGGTGAAATTCCTGACGACTGGAGAATCGGGAAGGTGGTTCCAATCCATAAATCAGGTAACAGCACTTCTCCATACAACTACCGCCCGATATCATTAACCAGTATCTCGTGCAAAATCTTGGAGCACATTCTTTACTCCGAAATTTTTCATTTTCTTGACTCAAACTCGTTTTTTTCACACGCACAACACGGCTTCCGAAAAACTCTCTCTTGTGAAACACAACTAATTGCATTCACTCATAAGCTTCATCTAATTCTTGACTGCCGCTTACTCGCCGACTGTATCTTCTTGGATTTCTCAAAAGCATTTGACAAGGTTTGCCACAAACTGCTTCTCTCGAAACTAGCGCAACTTAACCTTAGTTCGAAAATACTGACATGGCTAGAACATTTCCTCTGTAACCGATCTCAGTTTGTAACTTATAACGGTCATACTTCACCCAGTAGCTCAGTCGATTCTGGAGTGCCTCAAGGGTCGGTCTTAAGACCCCTTCTTTTCTTAATCTACATCCACGACTTACCTCAGCGCGTAACTTCTAACATTTATTTGGTTGCTGATGACTGTGTTGTTGTCTGTGAAATTACTAACGCCCAGGACGTAACCACATTGCAAACTGATCTTAACGATATCTCTGACTGGTGTAACGACTGGCTAATGACACTAAACAACAATAGATGCAAAGTCTTACGTGTATCCCGCACTGCGTCTAGTCCACCAGCATACCAGCTTAACAACACCATCCTTGAGTCATTAACATCTTACCGCTACCTTGGAGTACACATAACATCAGATTTAACTTGGTCTCTCCTCATTAACCACATAGTTAACAACGCTAACCGAACACTCGGATACCTACGACGTAATTTCTCTTCTGCACCCGCATCACTAAAACTGCTTCTTTACAAAACCTTAATCCGCTCCAAACTTGAGTACGCTTCTGCTGTATGGGACCCGAGTACTGCCAAGCTAATCGATTCACTTGAACTTGTTCAAAATAACTCTACCCGATTCATTCTCCACAACTACAATCGAACTGCTAGTATCTCCTCCATGAAACTAACTCTCAGTCTACTGCCACTTTCTTCACGCCGTTATTTTTCTCGACTTTGCCTTTTCCACAAAATTTACTTCCATAACAGCCAACTGCGTAATGGACTAATCGCTAAACCATCCTACCACTCCGTTCGCATTGATCACTCCCACAAAGTTGGAATCATTTCCTGTCATACTGATCACTGTAATCATAGTTTTATTCCACGCACATCACAGGATTGGAACCGCCTTCCCGGAAGCATCGCCGCCATTGAAGACCATCAACTGTTTAAAACAACATTAGCTAACACTGTATAAATAGGAGCCGAAGAACTTGTATTTTCCTTACTGTTTGCTGCATTTTTGTTTGCTTTTACTTGTTTTATTTTTACTCACTCCCCTCTGTAATGCCTTTGGCCTTGAGGGTACTAATAAATGAAATGAAATGAAACGGCAGTGCCGACGGAGAGCGCACCCCGCCTTCAGGGCTAAGTGAGCGGAGGAAGAACGAATACGTCGATTGCTCAGACCATATTATGGGAAAAAGAAAGCAGTAGCCAAATGGCAACAACGCAAGGAAAACCCCAAGGTGACACCCAGAGACACACAAGCGAAACGCCGGTATCCAGCCGATCCCGAGGTGCAGGCGCGAAAAAAAATGTTTCGAAAAGAGAAGCACATGGACAGAGTGTGCATTGCACATCCCCAGCATTCAGTTAGAGTGGAGCTTCCCACAATTTTTACAGCGAAACTCTATACCTCTCGTTGGTTTGAAAGTTTTGTGGCGTCAGCAAAAGAACTCCTGTAGCGCATGTGTGCCACACAAATTGGGCAAATCCCACTACTCACCACAGACGCTCGTGTCCTCCTGTGCTAGCAGATGCGCGCGCTCCTTCCTTTTGAGCGGCGTTGCTAGGAACATTTGGGGGCGTAAGCACAAGAACGCGAGGCACCAACTGATGGGAAACGGCGCGTTGCCACGCGCTGCGCGCAAGCTAGCAACTGATTGAACTCATTCATAATACTAATAAACAAATTTAAAGCGATAGCCTCACATTGGCCGTCGGTATCTTCAACACAAGTAAACCAAAATATCATCACCGCGTGATGTGATCACCAGATCACAAATCGCCAAATTATTTGACGCCACGTGATCAACAAACTGTAAAAAATTTTTCTTGTAAAAAAACAGAAATTGTCTGGCAGGTGTCCTGCCAGAAAATTTCTGTTCTCTTTCTGTTTTCTGTTTTTACGTTTTTGTAATTTTACATGTCTCATCGGTTCCTGCTAACAGAAAATGTCTGTAATATTACATGTTTTTTTATGTGCTCAGTAACAGTAAATTTCTGTAATTTCGAATGGTTTTTTCTGTTTTCAGTAACAGAAAACTTCTGTACCTTGACATGGTTTTTTCGGTCCTCACTAACAGAGAATTTCTGTAATTTTGCTACACTTTTGGTTTCTTAGTGCAGAAATCTTCTGTGACGTGACAAATTTTTGTTTCATTTGTTCAGTACAGAGAGTTTCTATTTTAAAATGAGCTTTCTGCTTTAAGTAACAAGAAATTTTTGAAATTGTATTTCTCATCGCAGCAACGTCAGTTGACAAATATTCTACAATTTGACAGGTTATGCAAAGTTAAAATGTATGTGGTGCAAGAACAGAAAATCTGACAAACAGAAAGCACCACAATTTTTTGCATCTGCATTCTCCCCTTTATAACAAGCATCCTCTCTCACAAATTCGTTAATTCAGTATACCATAGAGTGAAATGCAAATAAGTTTATTGACATGAAACGTAGAAGTTCAGGCAGTTGCCAACATGTGCATCTTGAAATACGAGAGATGCCCACACTATCCCAACCGGTCACTATGCGTTATTCGAAGGTCGCAGGTTTGATCCCTGCCAGCGGCATGTTATCTTTTCGTCCACTTTGCTTTCTTCACATCTGCTTCGTAATGACTACAAATAACATCCGCTGTACTTGGCTTGGCTTTCTTGCCTGTTAGTTGTAATTAATATTCTGCTTAACCAAGAAAAAGAAGCCTACAATTCTCTTTCCTTCACTATGCCCAAAGTATCACAAGGGGGTCCAGATTCAGGAATCTCCCGGGGATATATTGTTCGAGTTGGCAGACACAGATGTTTATAAGTCAAGCCCTTGAGGAAGCTAATCAATGACGCCACTTTCGGGTTCAGGTTGTGCTGTTTCCCACGTGTATACTCAGTCTTTGTGCCCATGCCGGGACTGACAGTGGCAACTGACCTAAAAAGAAGACGTAATTCTATTTAGCTGTCGAGAAGTACCTAAATATTCTTAGATACAGTGTAACTAAAAAGGCACCCACTAGCTCTTCATTAAAGGGACACTAAGTGCAAATAACAATTTATGTCAGAGTAAAAGCTACGTGTATGACAAAGTCTAAAACGGCAATATTATCAACAGCAGTGCCCTGCTTACCGAGAAATTAAGCTAAATGTATCACACCATGAACTCCACGAGTGCGACATTTTGGAAGTGATCCCGATGATGTGCGAGACTGAATACAATTAATCACTAGTAATCAAACTAGCTGCAATAAAAAAGAACTTTCCGTGCATCAAGAGGCGTAATAAAATGCAGCTTGTTCGTTTCTGTTTGATTCATGAAAAAAAAAAACACTTTGACGTCGCAATGGGGAACGGCGCGCGTGGTTCAAAAGTTCCGTTTTCGCCGAACTGCGCTTCGCCCGGCGCCCTGCTTCGCTCACGCGGTCGCGTCTCAGTGGTAGTTTCGGTATCGCGTACTGCCGCATGTGTTTTGCACGCTCGTGAAAGTCGCTCTGACAGAAAGTTCGACAAAATACCGCATGCACGTGATGTTGCCGGATGCCCGAATGGTGCACGCCGCCAGTGCATGCCGTAGCGTAGTGAAGGCGGGCAACATTGGACATGGCAACAGTGGAGTGCGAAATACCGCTTTCAGGCGGGTGGTTTGAAGTGCGCTAACGCGATCATCATCAGCCTGTCTACGCCCACAGCAGGGCAAAGGCCTCTCCCATGTTCCGCCAATCAACCCGGTCCTGTGCTTTCTGCTGCCACGTTATACCTACAAACGTTTTAATCTCATCTACCCACCTAATCTTCTGTCTCCCCCTCACGCGTTTGCCATCTCTTGGAATCCAGTCAGTTACCCTTAATGACCACCGGTTATCCTGCCGACGTGCTACGTGCCCGGCCCATATCCATTTCTTCTTCTTGATTTCAACTATGATATCCTTAACCCCCGTTTGTTCCCTGACCCACTCTGCTCTCTTCCTGTCTCTTAAGGTTACACCTAGCATTTTCCTTTCTATCGCTCGCTGCGTCGTCCTCAATTTAAATTGAACCCTCTTTGTAAGTCTCCAGGTTTCTGCTCCGTAGGTAAGTATCGGTAAGATACAGCTGTTATATACCTTCCTCTTGAGGGATAGTGGTAGACTACCATTCATGATTTGATAATGCTTGCCGAATGAGCCCCATCCCATCCTTATTCTTCTAGTTATTTGACTCTCATGGTTCGGCTCCACGGTTACTATCTGTCCTAAGTAGACGTACTCCTTTACAACTTCCAGTGTCTCGTCACCTCAACTTCCTGTTGTGTCTTTGTTTCTGCCACCTGGCCTGTAATGATCGTTTAGCCTCCCACATGTGCACCAGGCGGCTGTCTAACTTATCGATGGGAAGTTCGGGCGCCACGGTCTTTGTAACATCTTTGACGTCAGCCACAACTTTTTCGGCCCATTGTTTGATGTCCGTGATGGGTTCGTGAGTCATTCCGGCCCTATTCTGACGAAACTTATCCCAGTCTGTCCATTTGAACGTTTTGTTGGTTTCTATTTCTAAAGTATCCGATAATTTAGTTTCGAGAATTCTGTGGTCGCTACCAAGGTCTTCGAACGTGTTTTTCCAACTTGATCCTCTCGTGTTCTTCACTAATGTTAGGTCGGGCGTGGTGTCTCTTGCCAGCCCGCTTCCCATTCTTGTGGGGGAGCTAGGGTCGGTGATGAGAGTAAGGCCTGTCTCCTGTATGTCTTGCCATAATGCCTTGCCTTTGGCTCTCGTGTAGGCGTAACCCCACGCTACGTACGGGGCGTTAAAGTCTCCCCCGATTAGTAAAGGGTGCGAGCCCGCAAGGTCGGTGGCCCTCCTAAATAGGGTTAGGAAGCGCTGTCGTATGTGCGCAGGGTTGCTGTATAGATTGAGAATGAACGTGCTGAATTGGCTTTTGCTTTTGGGTATAATTTCTACGAATACATGTTCAACTTGCGCTACTGTAATGTCATGACGAACGACCACTAAGCCTTTCCTGACCAAAGTAGTTACCGCGCGGTTCTCCCCAGAGGAGGGACCGATGGCTTGGTAACCTGGAAGTTTGGCTAATTCGTGTGTCTCTTGTAACATTATTATGTCTGGTTTCGATTTGCTTTTAATGTATTGTTGAAGCATCGGTTTTTTAGCGGCGTAACTCCTGCAATTCCACTGCCAAATCGTCAGCTCGCCTCTTTTACCGCGTTTGCCTATTTTGTTCTGTTCGTGAGGTGGAGGACTGGGGAGTGGTGGACTGAACGACCCCAGATACTGCCGCGGTGCTTGTAGCGGCGTTTTCGAATTGATGACATGCGACCCCAGTTGTGGGGGCCCCTGCAGTAGTAACTGGCTGCAGTTTGGCTACCCTGAGACTTAATGTGGCTACATTATTTTCGAATTTGTCAAGTCTCAACATTGTGGTCGAGATCGCCAACGTGAGATTACCGACGGCTTCTGCTTGGTCTTTCAGTGCACTTTGCATGTCCGTTAATTTCTGCCCTTGATCGGTAAGCTGTGATCCGGTTTGGCTGATAACTGCCGGAGCCTTTCTCTTAGGTGGCGGAGGGTTGTCGTCTTCCTCCATGCGATTATCGGGAGTTTCTGCAGCGGCCCCTCCATGTGAACTACTTGGGCGGGGGGATATGTCTGCCTTCCGATTATTCTTAAGCTCCTGAATTTCTCTCGTGAGATTTGCGATTAATTCCCGTAACTGCGCATTTTCTCGTCTCATTTCTGCCATTTCTCTAAAAGCTGCAGTCTCCCCAGATCCGCCGCGGCGCGATGAGCCTTTGACCACGTCTACCCAGCCCACCTTGTAGGTCGCCGCCGCCAAGCCGCTTCCTCTGCTGCGAGAACGCGATCGGGAGCGTTGCGTTGAGGTGGTGGTCCGGGCGTATGGCTCCTGGATCTGGGTCGGGCCGGAGCGGGTGTGCGGCTCCGTGATCTGGACTGTCTGGTTCTTGAACGGGCCCTAGAGCGCGAACAGGGTCTGGCCTCCCGGGAAGGGCGTCCAACTGCTTCCCTTGTAGCTTCCGAGGCTAGGAGTTCTTCTTCCCGTTGTCGCTGTCTTTCCCATCGTCTTCGTTTGACTATATACGGCATCTTGAAGCGAGCCTTGCATTGC
Organism: Rhipicephalus sanguineus; assembly: GCF_013339695.2. Taxonomy (NCBI): domain Eukaryota; kingdom Metazoa; phylum Arthropoda; class Arachnida; order Ixodida; family Ixodidae; genus Rhipicephalus; species Rhipicephalus sanguineus. Next base: position 67,390,271 of record NC_051182.1, read on the forward strand.
CTGTCGGCCGTTAAGTGCTCACCCCCGCAAAGCTGGCAACAGGGGTTGCATTGGTGGTCGGGACCTGCGTTGGCCGTGCCACAGCCTCTGCAGACCCGGTCCTGCGGGCTGGGGCATACGTCCATGCGATGGCCTAGTCTGCCGCACTGGTGGCACAGGTCCAATTGTTTTCTGTATAACGCGCACTTGATCAGTGCGCCTCCGTAGCGGACGAAGGTAGGAACTTTCAGTCCGGAAAAGAGCACGATGACATTGGTGGTATTGCTGAGTCGTTTCGCAGCAATTGCCGTAGGATTCTTAGGGGTAACAACTTGGGCGGTGATATCCCGGGGGGAGTCCTCGAGAGGGATCCCCCTGATGACTCCCTTGGAAGTTAGGTCGGGTGCCGATTCATACGCATTGGTCTCATATGCCTGGCCGTTCACCACGAGACGCTCGACTCTTTGGTATCTGTCTGCGTTGGATTCACTGGGGGTACTCACTACGATAATGTTCTGTTGTACGTTCAGGCACACGGTGTCGTCTTCCCTGTGCTCCCCGGGTATACCAGCAGCCTGGTAGACGCACGAGGCCACTCTGGCCGCTCCTAATTCGGCAATGTTGAGTCCTCCCTTTGGGCGAATGATAATTTTGAAGTCACCCTTCGGTAGATATGGCATACGGCTGGCTTTGATTAACTGCTGTTTCAGCTTCTGCTCAGGCTGCTGCTTCCTACTGCCGGTGGCAGGGTGGGTGCCGAAATTGCTGGTAGCGGGTCTCTCTGTGGTTCGCTTTTTCGAGCCGACGGTACTCCAGCCCATGCCGGCCTAAAATTCTTCTTGGGAAATGTTCTCTCCTTGCACGAGAACCTCAATTTCTTCCGTCCAGAGCGAGCGCGGGCGCGCGCAACGTGTATTCTTGTTCTTTTTTCACGTGCGCCGAGGCCTAGGCCCAGGCAGCCACCGCGGCTGCCGGTGTGGCACAGACGAAAATTTGGCGTAAAAGTCCAAAAGAACGGAACTCCCACCTTGCAACTGGTATCAGAAGAATGCCGGCAACTTGCTGCATGAGACGGTTTCAAGATCTCAGCGATCCTCTGAGATTTTCGCTGCGAAAACGTTGACGAAATACGGAGCTGACGTGAAGTGCGTCCACTCCCCTTTTCTTCTTCGTCTTCTCCCTGGGGAGGTGGGGACATTTTTTTTTCATGGTTGTTGTTAGCTCGTCTTTCTGCACTATTTCTTTTGCCATCTTTAGGAAACCAGTCTTGGTTTCCGTGGCGGAAGGCATCCGTCGAAAACGGAGGGCTAAAGATGGCGCAAGAAATAGTGCAGAAAGACGAGCTAACAGCAACCACGAAAAAGAAAAAATTGCTGTTGTTCCCTATACGCATCAGATCACCCACCGCTCGAAAAAGGTTGGGCAACGCATGGGAGTGCGTGTAGTTTCCTCTGCACCTCGAAAGCTTTCTCAGCTGGCTAGGTTGGCGTGTGCTGCTTGACACAAGAGGCAACTGTGCAAAACAGAGCACAGAACTCGGTTTGTCGATTGCATTAACAATGTAGTCTACAAAATCCCGCTTTCATGCGGCGCCTGTTATATTGGAGAAACCGGAAGATGTCTTAACGACAGACTGCGTGAGCATGCGTGCAACGTTCGCAATGGCAACGATGGTTTTCTGGCCCAACATGTCAGCATGTGTAGATGCGAAGTTCACTTTGATAGCACAGTTGTGGTTTATAGGCACAAAGATGAGCGCACAAGGATTATCGTTGAGGCTGCAAACATAGCGCGTGGCGGCTCGACTTGCGTGAGCAAACCGTCAATAGCTCTGTCTGACAGTAAGCTTGCGTTTCTTGACAGTGGCAGATGCCGTAGGCGTTAAGGAATTGCTGTATGGTAAAGTGGGCTTTGGAAAAGATTTTATCGCCCTTTTTATGGTTTGTTTGTGGTGTGCTTTTATCGGATGTCCTTACGAAACTTTTATCTGTCAGTATATATGTCTCTTCTTCCCCATTAAACCTTCAGTTGGTAGTAAGCGCCTGTCCGTGTGTTATTTCTTTACGTCCTTGTCTACGTTAACCGCTCGCATTTCAAGCAACCACAACTCATCTCCGGGAGATACCTCTCGAACTATTGCTTTCTTATCGTAGTATTTCTTTTGTGTCATTTTCGCTTTCAAGAGTCCTTCATGTGGTATCTTGCAGGTGCCCTGCAGTCGCTCTTGGAGGTCTACAACATACTCGTATGGTGTGTTCTTATCGGGATGGATGTTGGCTCCTGTCGATGGTTTATTTATTCATTTTATTTACATTGTTCCTGCAACGCCGTAGAGGCATTACTGCAGGGGTGTATACATAGAAAGTCAATGTGATTGATAACATTTCTGCGATAGTACACCAAAACATAGTGTAAAATTGAATTATAACAACAAATAACAATTACAGCCAGCAAACAAAAATAGTTTAGTACAATATGGCACGCGGCAAAGAGGTAAGAAAAGTGAAATCCTCATGTCACAATTTCACAACGATGAGAAAAAAGCACTGTTGTCACTCAAGTTCACTATACCTTCGGGAAGTTCATTCCAGTCTCTAATTGTTTTTAAAAAGGAGGAGTTGGCAAAGTTGCGGTTTTGAATGCGTATTCTTATAGTTTATGTTTGTGTTGGCATCTTTTGGAACGATATGTTGGTGCAAGTAGGTATTCCGTCTTATCAATTCCTGTTAGGTTATAATATATATTATGCAGAAGTTTTAATTGAAGTTTCTGTCTTCTGGGTTGTAGAGGTTCCCAGCCTAATGTGGCCTTTGTTTCTGATATACTTGCGAATGGGTCGTAGTTGTTGCTGACGAAACGGGCTGCCTGGTTTTGAACTTTTTCTATTTTTTCTGCAAGATGCTTTTGAGCCGCGTCCCAGATAACACAAGAATATTTAAGTATAGATCTTACATGCAGGAAGTTAAGAGTTTCTTTTTCCTCTTTTTATTGCACACTGAAAGTTGCTGCGAATAAAAAACATTCTACTAAGCCTTTAAGATCATTTGGTCCATGTGTCTGTTCCAATGAAATGATTCTGTTAAGTAAATTCCTAAATATTTACCCTCAGGTACTTTTTTCACTGCCTCGCCATCAATGCTTTATGTGTGCTGGTTTTCAGAAATGTTTTTTTGCAAAGCTGACATGGTTGCACTTCGAGATATTTAAGCACATAATCCACGTGGAGCACCAACGTGTTACTGTGTTTAAGTCATCTTGCAATAATTCAGTGTCGGCGATTGAAGTAACGTGACGGTAGATGACGCAATCATCTGGGAATAATTTTATGCAAAATTTTATGTTATCTGCTATATCATTTATATAAACCAAAAATAACAGCGGACCGAGAAGGCTATCTTGTGGCACGCCTGAAGACACGTTTACATATGGGGACGTTTTCGATTTTAAAGCAGCAGACTGTTTACGACCACTAGAGTAATTATGGAGCCGGGTTTGCAGCTTATCATTAATATTCAATGAAGCAAGTTTAATATCTAACAGATTATGTGGGACTGTATCAAACGCCTCGAGAAAATCGAGAAACAATGCATCAACAATGTTTTTATGGTCAAGCGCAATCAGTATGTCGTGCTGAAATTCAGTTAGTTGTGTCACGCATGAACGACCCTGCCGCTCCGAGTGAGCGAAAAAATGTGTAGATTCGAGATATTCGAACAATGCGCTATAAATAATGTGCTCCAACAATTTGTAACAGGATGAAATTAGGATATGGGACGATCTTAGACACTTTGTTTACACTTTCGAGCTTTGTTTCATTTACGGCTGTTCTGCTTTTAAGAAACATTTTGTGGGCGTAAGCTGCTTTTATGACACGTTTGCGTATCTCTGAGTTGAACCAGGGTTAGTGCCTCTTTCTGCATCTTAGACACCTCTGAGGTACGCGCATATTTACCAGCTCTGTAATCTTGTCACGGAAAATTTGCCACAATTCATCCATGCCACATGACTCCGATATGCATAAAAATGAAATAATACAAGACCAGCTCCTCGTAAATGGCGTCAATGTCCCGTCTTTCGTACATGTAAACACTGTGAGGGGGTTGCTTACACGAAGGTATTCTAGAAACGTTTAACTCTGCAACAACGGAACTATGATCACTAATTCCTGGACATACATTTGTGTGAACAATACCATTTTCATCATTGCTTAGTAAAAGATCTAGTAAAGCGTTAAACAGTGTTGGTTCGTTCACATATTGCTGTAATCCCAAGACGCTCATTAGTTCTGAAAAGGCAGAACAATTTCGAGTTATTTGTGGGGCTACACAGTCGGAATCGCATTTCATATCGGGCAGATTGAAATCCCCTCCTAATATTACGCAATCAGATATTTGCGATAGCATGTCCGTAAGTTGAATTAACGATTCACTGTTGTGGTCAGGTGGGCGGTAAAACGATCCAAAAACGATGTTGTTACCCTGAGAAAATTGGACGCGGCACCATACTGATTCAGTTTCATTATCAAAAACAACTTTTTTGCTGGGAAGGGTACTGGCAATTAAAAGAAACACGGCCCCCGCCAAGCCGGTTTCTATCTTTACGGTACAGTGCAACACATGGCGGAAATAGTTCTACATTTCATTCTGTGTCGTCAAGCCATGAATCGGTACCCATAACGATTTGTGCTTTCGCCGTTTCAACTAAGACTGTAAATTCATCAATTTTATTTTTTTAGCTTCGAGAATTGAGCACCAACAATACTGTTGTAAAGCTTTTTCGGATGGCATCTTTTCCCTTTGTTCTTAAGCTAGAACGCTCACATCATTCCCGCCAAGATATCTGAGCATGCGCCCGAAGAGGAATTGGTGCATATCAGTATCCCAGGCGAATGCTTGTCCATTGATTACGAGCTTATTGTAACTTCAGTGCACTGGGTTTTTCTTGTCCAGCTGTTTTTCTTTACTGTACTTCCAAAGCGGCCGGTGTTTTTCTTGGACTGCCTTGCTGAAGTCTTCTGATACGCTGTATGGCGTCCCCTTGAATCTGGATGCGTTTCGCAGAACAGATTTTCTTGTTTTCCACCCTGAAAAGCTAGCAATTATTGGACGAATTCTTTCTACTTTCTAGGCCCCCTAACGATGAGACCTTCCAATTGCTATATTTTGAAGCTTTAATACATCCGTACAGACAGACTTGACTAGATTTTCGGATTCTTCCCAAGCTCGAATAACATGTATAGTCGGTCGACTGAGATACATTTTCTCTCCAAAACTTAAAATATTAGTTTGCAATTCTCTTTTCTATTCACACATTAACTATTGCCAACTTGTCCGGGGTACAACTACAGTTTCTAATTTACAAAAAATTTACATTACGCAGAAACGATATCTACGTAATGTTTACAATGCTGAGTATAATGCAACAACCACAGGCTTCTTCCATAAAACCCGTATTATGGCAGCCCATGAAGTATAATATCATCGGCTGAGTTCCTAATTTAAATATGAAGTGAGAAATATATACGTAATTTAGATACCCTAGCACATTTGGAAACAAATGACCATTGCTATAAAACAAGACACAGAGAGCATTGGAATGTTGTCACACCCTGTTTGAATACTGGCATAGAGGTTTTGTGTTATTCTTTACCATCGTTGCTAAACCATTTTCAGTTAATGAATTATGATTTGTTTGGTCGTTCCTTAGCGAAACTTAGATCGATGTTTGTAGAAGAAAGCTAATTTCGTTTATCCTGGCGTTGTATTGTATTTTACTTTTTTCTATGCATTTCTTTTCAGGCTGTTGTGTATTACTTTTATTCTGCACTGATAATGTGTTTTGACTTGTTAATTGACTGTTTTTATTTGCTGTTGGCCACACGCCATACACTACGGGCTGCGGACTAGTCAAGCCGCCTATAGCAGCTTTTTTTCCGTTGTCCTCCATCTGTAAAATACACGGTGGAAATAAAGATTTGATTTGATTTGATTTGATTTCCTATGGATGACTGTCTGGTATTCGAAAGAATACCAAGTTTGATCTCCGGCTTCTCTTTTCTAAGTCGTCTAGTTTGCCAGCAAACTTCTTTTCTGTTTCCTCGAGTGTAGTAAGACGCTTTTCAATTACATTAGTTTTTGGGATGACGTCGTCCACCTTTTTCCGAAGATAATCCTGAGTTTTCGCAATGCCCGACAACTTTTCTAACAGGGTTACCTGCCCTGACTGTAGCACCTTTAGAATTTCTTCGATTTTACTTATCTGTTGTAGCTCAGGCACAGACATAGGACCAGGGTTTTGTTCTATGTCACCAGCTAAGAGTGGTATTGTCGGCGAGACCACATGGTAACCCTCCAAAACGGACCAATTCAATGCGTCGGACATACTCTCGCGAGCAACGGTATATCACGTCCAGGTACGCCGTTTACCGTTAATGGGACACGACAATCTAAAAAGAATGACATCGCTGCTTCTAAAGCAATTACAATGGTTTAAATGACTAACATTGAGAAGCGACATTGACCCGCGTACAAACCGACCGTAGAGGAGATCCAACGGCCAGAATCCGAGGCTCGTTTGGGGAACTTCACGGTAGGCAAAGCGCAGGGGAGCCAAGTATCTGTCCCAGTGTTTAGGCCGTTCTTGACACATACGGCGAACCATTTGTTTCAGAGTGCCGTTTAACCTCTCTAGACGTCCGTTGTCCATGGGTGATATGGAGTTGTCGGTATTTGCTGAAATGAAAGTGGTCTCACGAGTTCATGTATAAGGTTGGATGTGAAAGAGTTTCGACGGTGGCTCACTATGTCTCGGGACGCTCCAACGCGGGAGAACATTTGCACTAGCGCTTCCACTACCCTCTCGGCCTCAATTCTCGGTAGTGCGACGGTATACCGATAACGTGCTGCGAAATCCACCATCGTTAACACGTACCTGCTCCCTTTAGTTGAGGTTGGCGAGAGAGGGCTAATAATGCCGATGGCGACTCGGTGAAATTGTGGGTCGATGATGGGCATATATCCCAACGGAACTCGCTAGACGAGGTGTTTAGGCACCGTCTCCTCACATATGTCACACGACTGCACGTAACGTATGACATCGGCCTGTACACCCGGCTACTAAAAGTCTGTAAGGACCCTGTCTGTAGTCCTTCTTTGCCCTTGGTGACCAGACAGAAGGCCTTCATGAGACATCTTCATTACGGTGTCCTGGAGATCCTTGGGGTCTACAAGTAGCTCCAAGTCTCCCCGTTCTGCCATGTGGTGGCGTCGGAAAAGAACGCGACGTCTCAGCACAAACTCAGTGACTGCTGAGTCTTTAGATACCATTTTCTTTCCCAATGCGGAGAACAAAGTTTCCAGCGAGGGATATGCGCGCTGTAATTTCTTCAGCTCTTCTCCGCTGATATCCAGGGGTTGTATCCGAGAAACAAGGAGTTCTCCTGGCTTTTGTTTGTTTTGCTGCAGCCGCCGACATGTCACCTTGCCGAACTCTATCCAATAAGGTTAGGTATTCAGGTTCCTTTTGATCGTCAACTTCATCAGGTTGAGTCCGTGCGAGTCTAGGTCGCTGTGCCGGCTTTGAAATCTGGTGTGCATCCGAAAGTACACCTGCAACGTTGCCAAGCACAACTTTCTACATAGGTTTCTCGATACAAACCGCAAGTACCTGACCGTTTAAGAGCGGAGTTTCTATGTATACACTTGCTTCTGGTAAGCTCTTCAATGACCGTTCCAATAAATGGATGGTACTGGTGCTACCAGTCGGTTTGCAGTCTGGAACCAATAACCGCTTCACTGCTACCGTATCAGTCAGTGCGACTTTCTAGAGGGCTGTGTATAGGTGTCGTACCCTTCGTTCGCCAGAATCATTTCAGTGTTGATGCCGCTTTCTGGCTCAAGCACACCCTAAAGTGCTCTTGGCATAGACCCAAACATGAGGAACATTAAATAGTGGGTGTATGCACCGTTTCAGCGACTCGGTGGTAAACAAAAAGTCACAGTTTCGCCGCAAGGGCGAAGCAATGAATGCGATAGCAAGAAATTAATGGTATTCGAAGTGAGGCAATGGATACTCTGTTTGAACAGCGCTCCTGTTGCAAAGGCGGCCGAAGCAGCGAAGGAAACTAGCGTGCTTCAAGTGTAGAGCTGTGACACTTGATAGTTCGCGCTCATCTTCTGTTTGTTCGTTTAGCGGCGTCCCTGAGCTCGAGTGACATTCGTACGCGCCGTAACATGAGCGCGGACATCACGGTGAAAGCGTGAAACATCCCTCTTCCCCTCACCACGAGAAAACCGCGCGAGCAGACAGCGGAAGGGCAAGGTTCTCCCATGCGCAAATATAAGAAGAAGCGAGCGAGCTCGCCGACGACTTTTAAATGCGCCCGTCGGGCTCCTAGCGCCATCTCGCTGGTAATGAAGAAACGCTTATTATCGCCTGCCGTCTCTGAGTCCCTCCAGCGGTAAAGGGTGTCTATATAACGCTCGCCGTTAGCTACGTGGAAGATCTGCGTTTCGTGGCGTAGTGGATAGCGCCACTCGCTGCGGAGCAAGAGGTCCCTGGTTCGATTCCGCGCTTCGGAAGCATTTTTCTGAATTATTTTTCTTTGGGGCTTTTATATATATATATACATACTTATACATATACGGTGCATGACGGCGGCGACGGCGACGGCGACGGCAAAATCCAGCCGAGACTGTCCATATAATTGCTATCGCAATAAAACGAGGCTCAGACACTTTCGCGTTGTTGCTAGGTGTATAACCGCGGCACTCCAGTTCATGATGAGCTTCAGTTGTGCTTAAGGTGTCCTTTTATTGTACGGTCGTGGTCCCGCTACAGCGAAATATTTCTATCAAGTGAAGTCTGAGACTTCGGTACTCAAACTGTCCCTAAAAAACGAAAAAAAAAAACAGACATTCGAATGACACGACAGTGATAAAACGGAGTTGCCGCGCGCAATTTTACCTTGGGGCGAAATTTATGCAGAACCGCCCGTGTGCTTAGATTTAGGTACGCTTTGAAGAACACAGATGCTTAAAATTAATCCCGACGGCGTGCCTTATATTTATGTCGTATAATTTCACACAAAATGTCATCCTTTCCTTTTACATTATCTTGAGCGTTTGTGTGGAGTTGTTATAAATTGATGGAAGGCAGCGGACATCATTAGTTTGAAAAAAAAGGCACTTGTTCCATAAAACAACCGGACCTTTGCTGCATCATTGTCGTGCACGTAATCAATCGATGAAAGCTGTGTGCTAAACTCTTACCTGCGTATACAGGGTGTTTCAAGAAATGTGTCCAACCTTCTCAAAAAATCAGGAAAATGCGATATTTGATTGCTGCCTTCAGAATTGCTTTTTCTGTAGTGGCAGGGATTTTAAGATGGCTAAAGAAATTACTTGGGACTGTAATTAAAACAGTTATATTAATTAACTTTTTAATTAGTGGAGTTAGGTGGTTGTGTCAAATGAGAGAATTGAAGTTCTTCATGCAAGAAACCCAACCGAACTTTGAGATTTCGTAAAAGTGGCATCCAGTAATAATTACGAAGTAATGAAATTCAACCAAATTCAATGGCGAAACCTAAACAGAAACATGGAAGAACGCAACTTCCATAATCTTCTCAGACGTCCAAAATGAGTGAATGACTTTTTCTGTAGCGCTAGGCATCTTAACATGGTTAGAGACATGACTTGAGACAGTAATTAAGAAAGTTAAATTCAATAACTTTTTAATTAGTGGAGTTGGGTGACTGTGTCAAATTGGGGAATTGAAGTTCTTCGTGCCAGAAGCCCATTCCAACATTAGGATTTCGAAAAAGCGGCCTCTAGTAATAATTACGAAGTAGTGAAATTCAACCGAATTCGATGGCTTTCGCAGTTGAAAGCAGTTGCATTTCGTTGAATTTCATTATGCCACAACACTTACTAGAGGGTGCTTTTTCGAAATCTCAAAGCTCGGATGGGTTCCTCGCATGAAGAACTTCAATTTCCCATTTGACACAATCACCTAACTCCACTAATTAAAAAGTAAATAATGTAACTTTCTTAATTACTTTCCTAAATTATGTCCTTAACTACCTTAAGATTCCTGCCGCAACAGAAAAAGCAATTCTCAAAGCCCCGAGCAAATATCGCATTTTCCTGATTTTTTTAGAATGTTGGACACATTTCTTGAAACACCCTGTATATGCATATTCGCGTGAACAGTGCTATTGAACTCATTGCACATGAATATGGGCTGGTATACAAATGAACAAGAAGTAAACACTTAAGAAGTTCAGTCGTGAGTACTACACAGAACACAAGCTAAACACGTACAGAGAAAAAAAAACGTCCTATAGTGCGTAAGCGCGGCCTGTCATCCAGAACGAGCACGCCTTTAATCGTCAGATTGCGCTTCTCTCACTAGTAATAGTAACGTTGGATGATCTTCGTGCATCGATTCAACAATGAAGGGCGTATATATTACCAGTAACCTGCAATCAACGCATTTTATTCGCCGACAATCGGCTCAAACCGCTCACAACGAAGCGCCGCTGTGTGCATTTGTATACGCGCCTCCGACCGCCTCTCCACACTAACGCGGCGACGGTGCTGCCACCTATAGGTTGATCTCGCGGCCACAGAACTCATGTTTGGATGCTGCGCCTCTGCTACACGAGTCGCTCCTCGAGTAGGAGCCTTTCAACCTCCATGCGAGGCATCTCTCGCTCATGATCCGCCTGTGCTGCTACGTACGCCTCTTCCCGTTATTTCGCTCTCTGATCCCTAATTTCTTTTTTCACAGCGCTCACCTAAGCCAACGACGCCTCTCCACTCAACCCCATCTCCCTCCTTAGCTCAACTAGCGTTGTCTTCTCGTTTATTCTCGTTTGCCACACACAAGCAGCGTGAGGCTCTCAGATGTAGTGAAAGAGCTTGGTCCTGTGGCAGACGCGAGAAATTTAACGGTTAGGGACCTTCGTCATTCTCTTTGGTGACGTGACGGGCCGCAGAAGAAGCCCAAGAACTCGCACGCCTACGTATCAACAATCAGGAGACGACCGGCAGCAGCCGTTACAATCTTCGACACGCTTTGTAGAATAGCAGCCCGGCGACCGTGTTTGGGTCTGAATGCCGATAGACCCACGTGGGCTTAGCGAAAAACGTCTTCGGCGATACTTCGGGCCATACAAGGTTCTTCGACGTCTCGGCGCTCTAGACTACGTGGTCATCCCGGACGGCATCATGAACTCTCAACGGCGCCGCGCACGAGCTGAAGTCGTCCATATCGTGCGCCTTAAGCCGTTTCATACGTGGTAGTGAACCTTAGGACTGTTTTTTTAGATGCGAAGCACCTCTTGCTCGGGGGTATATCACGCGGCCGGCTTGTCCGCACTCACACTACGCATGCGCGGCCTGCTTGTCCGCACTCACAGTAGGCATGCACAACTCTCCTCCTTCCCTCTCTCCAACAGCTGCGCGTTACTCTCTCCCCTTCTCTCCCAGCAGCTGCTTGCGCTTCTCCTGTGTTCTCATTTCTGCTCTCGCGGTGCATGTGCTGCTCTCTTCCTTTAGTCTCCTCTCCAACAAGTCGGTAGAGCGCTGCGCGCGTTGTCCTGCGCATGCTTCGGTTGACTCCTCTAAAATGCGGGCTCGACATGCCGAAATTCTCTCCTGGGAAGCGCCGCGATGAGCGCCAGCGCATGCGCGTCCCCTCCCCCTCTCTCTCCCCTCCTACGCTGCTTCCCTCTCGCGCGCCTGTCCACCGCATTCCCCTCTCGCTCTGTGAGAATTAACGCTCAGGCTAGAGGCAAGACACGACGCGGGTAGTGTGGAACAATCTTGGCAGAGAACAGCGCTTTGCGATAGGTGGCGAGACACTGGAAGTTGTAAAGGAGTACGTCTACTTAGGACAGGTAGTAACCGCGGAGCCGAACCATGAGAGTGAAATAACTAGAAGAATAAGGATGGGATGGGGCTCATTCGGCAAGCATTATCAAATCATGAATGGTAATCTACCACTATCGCTCAAGAGGAAGGTATATAACAGCTGCATCTTACCGGTACTTACCTACGGAGCAGAAACCTGGAGACTTACAAAGAGGGTTCAACTTAAATTGAGGACGACGCAGCGAGCGATGGAAAGGAAAATGATAGGTGTAACCTTAAGAGACAGGAAGAGAGCAGAGTGGGTCAGGGAACAAACGGGGGTTAGGGACATCATAGTTGAAATCAAGAAGAAGAAATGGATATGGGCCGGGCACGTAGCACGTCGGCAGGATAACCGGTGGTCATTAAGGGTAACTGACTGGATTCCAAGAGATGGCAAACGCGTGAGGGGGAGACAGAAAATTAGGTGGGTAGATGAGATTAAGAAGTTTGTAGTGTAGCGAAGCGTTGGAAGCCTCTAATGGGTCGCCCTCTCGAGCGCTTACTAGTGGGTCGTCCTCTTCCGCTCTTCTGGGACAGCACGCTCCTCGCGCTCAGAGTCGGCACCCCGCCTTGACTGTCGCAGTCGTTTATCGTGGCCGAGTGCCCGCTAATAAACGTCTTTATAATTTGGTGGAGGGTGCTGGGCTTTCACAACAACTTCGGCCCTCATTCGATGCCCCTGGCTCTTCGATCCCGTACCCTGCCGCCTACGATGCCTCAAGACGCCTCCCAGCAAACGGCCCCGCCTACACCGACCTCCTGCCCAGGTGTGCCTCGTATCCGTGACCCTCCGGTCTTCACTGGCGCAGATGGCACCGACGTGGAGGACTGGCTCGCGATTTACGAGCGCGTGAGTGTCCCTAATAAATGGGACGAGGCAGGAAAGCTGACTAACCTCGTTTTCTACGTCGCGGGCGTGGCGGGCTTGTGGTACAACAACCACGCATCAGATTTTACAACGTGGTCCGACTTCAAGACCGCCATTATCAATGTGTTTGGCCGCCCTGCCGTTCGTAAGCTGCAGGCCGAACAGCGCTTACGTGAACGCGCTCAGCAGGCCGGTGAATCATTCACCAGTTACATTGAAGACGTCCTCGATTTCTGTAAGAAAGCCGACGCCACCATGTCCGAATCAGACAAGATCCGGCACATCATGAAAGGCATCGACGACGACGCCTTCACCATGCTGCTCGCCAAGAACCCCAGCACAGTGGCTGAGGTCATAACGCTCTGCCAAAGCTATGAGGAGCTGCGCCGGCAGCGATCGATGACGCGTCGCTCTCCATCACGCGACGCCGAGCTCGCTGGCTTGTCGACCATATCCGACCCCTCCGCGTTGCTCGCAGAGATGAAGACGTTCGTGCGCGAGGAAATCGCGCGCCAATTCTCTCTGCTGGACTTTGCTCGCCCGCAGTACGTCCAACAGCCGTCGACCACCCTTCTGCCTCCGCTCCGTCGAGCAATTGAGCAAGAAATCGCAGAGGTCATGCCCGAGTACCACCAGCACCACACGGCTCCTGCACCCTTGAGTTACGCCCAAGTGGTCGCAAGAACGCCCCCAGCAATCCCTACGGCTGCCCCACACATTTACGCCGAAGCCTCCGCTCGACCTCATTCTTTCGAAGCGGATGTTCCGGTAACCTGCGCCGACGTCACGCACAGGCCACGACTGCAGCCCACCGTCCAGTCCTATCAGTTGCCGCCCCGTCAATCCCGTCCTGCACCATGGGCGGGCCCTGCCCCAGCGAACCGATGGCGCACACCTGACAACCGCCCCATATGCTTCGCACGCGGTTACGCCGGCCACGTGGCGCGGTATTGCAATCGCGTGCAGCCACCTAGAGTCGCGTCGCCTGCCACCAGCCCGGCGAACCGCCCATATTACGACCCACCTACGCCACTGTCGCCGACGTCTCGCCCCGCTCCATCTACCCGCCGTTCCCCGTCACCACGACGCCGCTCGCTGTCACCGATGCGGCCACGTCTGGTCCCACGAGACCAGGAAAACTAGTCGTCGCAGTCCACGAGGCAAGGGCTGCGATGCTGTCGAACTGCGAAAGCCCTCAGCGAAGCCCATCGAACGTGATAGACGTGTTTGTGGACGGTGTTCGTGCATCTGCCCTTATCGACACTGGAGCCGCCGTATCCGTTATGGACGCAAAGCTCAGCCGAATACTGCGAAAAGTGACGACGCCACTTTCCGGGCTCTCCCTCCGTACAGCCAGCGCCCAAAGCATTCACCCTACAGCGGTATGCACAGCCCGCGTCATGATTAAGGACGCTATGTACGCCGTCGAATTGATCATAATTCCTGCATGCTCTCACGACGTCATCCTCGGATGGGATTTTCTCTCCCGCCACGACGCCGTAATTCATTGCGCACCCGCCGAAATAGAGCTCTCACCATTCTCTAATTTGACGCCGGCAGACAGTCCATCGGCTGCGAGCAAGATACTCGTCAAAGACGGCATAAAAGTGCCTGCAAACTCGTCAACGGCGGTGTCAGTCTACTGCGCCAGCCTATCCGACACCGTTGCACTCCTCTCGCCATATGACCGTGTTTGCACGAGGAAAGGCTTGCTGGTGCCTTTCGCGACCGTTCAAGTCACCCAGGGCAGCACCTCTATTTATGTAATCAACCCCTCCCCGTACAGTGTTACGTTGGTGCGAGGGGAATGTCTGGGCAGCGTAGAACCCCTCGAAGACGCACAAGTTATGGACGAGCCCGATGATTCGCACGGCCGAAGTTCGAGCACGCTCAGTGCTGTTTCGACGTCTGGTTCATCACACGCTGACGTATTTGGTTCCTCCATAGCTGACAACCTTACGCAGGTCCAGCGTTCCCAGCTTTTGGACCTGTTGGAAGAATTTCGCCCTTCTTTCGATGTCGCTCAAACTTCTCTCGGCCGCACGTCGGCCGTTACGCATGGCATCGACACTGGCGACCACCTGCCACTGCGGCAACGTCCATATCGCGTATCTCCTGCCGAACGCCGTGTAATCACCGAGCAAGTCGACGACATGCTTCGACGTGATGTCATTCGACCCTCTAACAGCCCCTGGGCGTCTCCTGTCGTTCTTGTTGCGAAGAAGGACGGTTCTGTGCGGTTCTGTGTGGACTACAGACGACTCAACAAGATCACTCGTAAGGACGTGTATCCACTGCCGCGAATAGACGACGCGATTGACAGCTTGCAAGGCACCGAATTCTTTTCATCTCTCGATTTGCGCTCAGGGTACTGGCAAGTACCTATGGCTGATGACGCTCGACCGAAGACCGCCTTTGTCACGCCCGACGGCCTGTACGAATTTAACGTCATGCCGTTTGGGCTGTGTAATGCGCCCGCCACTTTTGAGCGCATGATGGATACCGTTCTGCGCAACCTGAAATGGCACACGTGCTTGTGCTACCTCGACGACGTCGTCGTGTTTGCTCCGGACTTCTCCACGCATCTTCAACGCCTACGGCATGTTTTGACGCGTTTGAGCGACGCCGGTCTGCAACTGAATCTAAAGAAGTGCCGGTTTGCAGCACGGCAGCTGACAATCCTCGGCTACGTCGTGTCCAAGGACGGAATTCTTCCTGATCCCGCCAAGCTTCGGGCCGTGACTGAGTTCCCCAAGCCTACGTCCGTCAAAGAACTGCGCAGTTTCGTAGGACTGTGTTCCTACTTTCGGCGCTTCATTCGAAATTTCGCGACTATCATATCGCCACTGACGAAGCTTCTCGGAAGTAACGGGCCCCTCCATTCGTGGCCTTCGGAGTGCGACGACGCTTTCGCAAAGCTCCGTCGTTTGTTGACGTCGCCTCCCATACTACGCCACTACGACCCTGCGGCCCCTACAGAGGTACACACAGACGCTAGCGGTGTTGGCCTTGGCGCTGTCCTTGCGCAGCGCAAACCAGGGTTCCCTGAATATGTCGTGGCATATGCAAGTCGTACGCTTACTAAAGCCGAGACCAATTACACCGTCACCGAAAAGGAATGCCTGGCGATCATCTGGGCCCTTACGAAATTCCGACCTTATTTGTATGGTCGCCCATTTGATGTCATCACCGACCATCATGCACTATGCTGGTTGTCGTCATTGAAGGATCCCTCGGGCCGCCTCGCCCGCTGGGCACTTCGCCTACAGGACTACGATATCCGCGTTCTGTACCGCAACGGACGCCAGCATGCTGACGCCGACGCACTCTCGCGCTCCCCCTTGCCTGACGACCATACTTCCAGCTCAGTGTCTCACAATGCCGTTTCGTCTATCGACATTCAAACCATCGCCACTGAACAGCGCAAGGATCACTGGATTGCCTCACTGATAGCCTTGCTGAGTGATCCATCGGCGACACCATCCACTCGCGCATTGCGTCGTCAAGCGCACCATTTCGCCGTTCGCGACGACCTCCTCCACCGACGCAATTACGGCGACGGCCGCCAGTGGCTACTCGTAATACCCCGCAGTCTGCGTTCTGACATATGCGAGTCGTTCCACTCTGACCCGCAGTGTGCACACTCTGGGGTATCGAAAACCTACCACCGCATTCGCCAACGGTACTTTTGGCGAGGGATGTACCGCTACGTGCAGAAGTTCGTTCGCTCCTGCATCGATTGTCAGCGCCGCAAAACTTCAACGCACCTGTCGCCGGCAGGTCTGCAACCTCTACCTTGCCCTGACCGGCCGTTTGGGCGCGTTGGCATCGATTTGTATGGACCACTTCCTCTAACGTCGGCTGGTAACCGCTGGGCCATCGTCGCTGTTGACCACCTTACGCGATACGCCGAAACTGCCGCCCTCCCAGCGGCTACAGCGCGCGATGTTGCCTCCTTCCTGCTGCACCGATTCATGCTGCGCCACGGTCCACCCCAGGAGCTGCTCAGCGATCGAGGTCGTGTCTTCTTGTCCGAAGTCGTCGAAGCCATTCTCAAAGAGTGCAACGTTGTTCACCGGAAAACTACTGCTTACCACCCGCAGACGAATGGCCTCACCGAACGCTTTAACC
This sequence comes from Rhipicephalus sanguineus, assembly GCF_013339695.2. Lineage (NCBI taxonomy): Eukaryota > Metazoa > Arthropoda > Arachnida > Ixodida > Ixodidae > Rhipicephalus > Rhipicephalus sanguineus. The sequence goes on from NC_051182.1 coordinate 67,407,167, forward strand.
GCACGCTCGGCGACATGCTCTCGATGTACGTCGCCGCCGATCACACAAATTGGGATGCCATTCTGCCTTTTGTCACCTACGCCTATAATACCGCCCCGCAGAGCACTACTGGTTTCTCGCCCTTTTTCTTATTGTACGGCAGGCACCCGTCGCACACGATCGACACAATCCTTCCCTACAAGCCGGACCCGTCTGAGTGTGCGCCTATTTCTGCCACAGCAAGACTCGCTGAGGAGTGTCGGGAGCTTGCCAAGACATTTACTACGAATGACCAAGAGCGGCAGAAGAGCATTCGCGGTGACACCACCACTTCTGCGCCCACGTTCCTCCCTGGAGCACTCGTATGGCTCTCGGTCCCTACCACTGCACCTGGCCTCTCTTCAAAACTACTGCCGAAATACGACGGCCCCTACCGTGTCGTCGAACGCACGTCCCCGGTCAACTACGTGATCGAACCCCTTGAACCATCTTCGGACATGCGCCGTCGAGGGCGCGACATTGTCAACGTGGAGCGCCTGAAACCCTACCATGACCCGCTCATAGTGACAAGCAGTTAGGTCGCCAGGCGGCTCCCTTTTCGTACCCGGGGTAATTGTAGCGAAGCGTTGGAAGCCTCTAATGGGTCGCCCTCTCGAGCGCTTACTAGTGGGTCGTCCTCTTCCGCTCTTCTGGGACAGCACGCTCCTCGCGCTCAGAGTCGGCACCCCGCCTTGACTGTCGCAGTCGTTTATCGTCGCCGAGTGCCCGCTAATAAACGTCTTTATAGTAGGTATAACGTGGCAGCAGAAAGCACAGGACCGGGTTGATTGGCGGAACATGGGAGAGGCCTTTGCCCTGCAGTGGGCGTAGACAGGCTGATGATGATGATGATGATGATAGGCTTGAGCGCGCAAACGCGGAAAGTTGAGATTATTCTCTAACTAACGCGGCCACCAGCGATAAGGCTCGAATGTTCGATGCCGCATGTATAAATGCCGACGCGCGTTACCACAGAGCAGTTCATCGACGGCCGACGCTCTGTTCGCCGCTATCAGTGTACAGTGTCTATTGCTGTAGTTTTAGTTTCCGTTTCGCGGTGACAAATTCGGCCAAATAAGTTATGTTATTGAAACGCAGTTAACGCTATGGTGCGATTAGATGATTAAACTACTTGCGTTAGCGTGTTGCGTAGGGGTCGAGCAACGCTTGAAAATTGCTTGCTGAGTCATAGGAATAGAAATGTAATGTTTATTAGACGGCCATAAAAGCGGAGCAAATGTTGGAACCACAATTGACGTGAACAGGACATCACGCCTGTATCATAGGAGTACATATGTAACCTTTATTTCTTTGTTATCAAATTAGATGGCCAACAACCACAATTGACGTTGCACCGACATTAAGCCTCTATAGGGTCTTTTTCCTACGCAGTTTCTGTACATGGCCTGGCTCTGCGCAGCGTGGCTCTGTCCAATACCTGATTACCAAGCCGAGTGTTTAGGTTCGATTCCTGCTGGGATCCTAATTTTCGTTGTTTGTATTCGTCGGGTAAACGGTGCCAGAGGTTGGTTTTTCTTAATGCTCTCGCATTTAAATTACCAATGTCTGTTCTCGCCGTTCCAGGGTAGATATAAACTGTCAAAAACTTGTGCCGCATACGCTTATACTTAGGTCCGTCGTATACGGCCATGTGCCACACGTGTCTGGAGGAAAGGGTTTGACGACGTACACGACAGGATTTTCACGTTATTCATGCCATGACCAGACAGGCATATTCGTCAAATCCTCGTATCCCCCCCCCCCCCATGGGAATTTTGGTCGGCCCTGGATCAAGGTGGCGAACACGTGAGCAACGAGGCGAAGGCGGCTACATAATACATAGAAACAAAATAGAAACGCTCAAAGTGCCTTGGGTTCGCTGTGAAATGCTTCGCATTTAAATAACAAACAAACAAACGAGCGGTAGAAGGAATTTTGAATGCGCAAAACAGGGCTTCATGCGTACGACATGAACTACTATGTCGGAGCTCGGTTGTTCTTGTTGTGTTCCTGTTGACGACGCAGTGTCCGGAACCACTCCATTGTTTACGTCACTCACGCGGCGTAATAATATCTGGGTTTAACGTCCCAAAAGCACCATATGATTATGAGGGATGCCGTAGTGGAGTGCTACGGAAATTTCGACCATCTGGGGTTCTTTAAAGGGACCGACAACTGGCCAGAACGGCTGATTGGATCCTGGTGGAAATGAAAAGGCCGTGAATTATAGTAACAGATTCCAGAATACTTTTCGCGATCTGAGTAGGATTTATATTTTTAAATCGCATTTAAAAGTAACAAAAACCGGTATGTCATGCAGCCTAGCGCGAGCGCCATGAACTAGACGTATGCAGTCTTAAGCACTTTGTTGTACGTAGTCCAATGCTTTTACATGCACCAGAACGAGGGCTGAAATTTTGAATATGTATGTTATTGTCAAATCCTATTTGTTTCTAAGGTAAAAGAAGTAAAGCATGAGATGCGGCGCTGCTTCCGTGGCTTCCAGTAAACCGAGGCTGCGGTGCATGCGCGCGGCGGCGTTTCCCGCGTACTCGACTCTTGTCTGCTCTCGTCGTATCGCACTTTTGAAGAGTAGCACGCGACTTTGCGCTGCTGCTTGCAAAATGCTATCGACTTACTGTTCTGTGGAGGATTGCTACCACTTCATGAACAACACTGCTGGTGTATCCTACCACTTGTTTCGTTTTCGAAGGCTTAGCTTGGCTTGGCTTGACTAAAATGTGATAAAGCGACCTGTGTACGGCCAAAGTACTTCTATAAAAAGCCCCAGAAAAACGCTATAACTATTGTAAAATAATTTAATAGGCTAGAAAGCAGTAGTCGCGGCGCCGCAGGCTTTGCAAACGTAACATTGCCTTTTTATACTTAGGGCATAACTTGTCACCACTGCTGGCGTAGAATCGCTATCGCGCTCACCTCTCACTGTTTGCAGCATGTGATATTAAGACTGCATAATCGTTGCAGATCGAAAAACTCTGATTACAAATGTTTTACGGCGTTCTCCGCGTTACCACTAAGTGATTAGAAGCTCTGACCGGTAAGCTTCCCGTTGCACTCAAGAAAACGGGTACCACAAAAGTTGGTTGTCGGGCCCTTTAAGGCTCACCTAAATCTAACTACACGGATGTCGAACATTTTCGCCTCCATCGAAATTGCAGCCGCCGCGGCCGCTATTGGATCCTGCTACCTTCGGGTCAGCAGTCGAGCGCCATAACCACTGGACCACCGTGGCGGGGCCTCACGCGGCGTAGCACGTTATAGGGACGGAAGTACCGGCTTAGCAAGCTTTCGGAGAGGACGCGGCGACGAACAGGGGTCCACATGTATATTTGGGTCTCCTGGACTATAGGGCACGTCTCTGTGGCGGATGTTACAGCGCCGTGCATCTGCCTGCTGCTGCAGACCGATGTGCAGTTGCGCCAGCTGGCGAGCTTCCTCGGCACGCTCTGCAAGTTCTTCGGCGTCAGTCGTTAACTTATCGGCGTCTTCACAAGGAAGCATAGACTACAACATCGTCTGAACTTCGCGGCCGTAGAGAAGGCAAAACGGTGTGTATCGCGTTATGCAAAATGGCTGCCATCTGTCGGTGGTTTGACAACGCTAGCAATTCGGCGCTATGTTGGAGGCTTCTGTCCGAATCGTATTGCTGTCTCTGCTATAACTTATTGCTTGTATCTGCTTTGATAGTTGCCAATCGGGGCATTAAAACGGCAGACCAGTGTGTAAGGACCTGTACACGTACGGGAATTTCCTAGAAATTACGTTGACAAATATTACGTGTTAAGAGCGGCCTCACAACGAGAAGAATGTACAAATTTGTCAACGAATCAAATGTAAGCTTGCCGTCGTTGAATGTGAAGCTTACTGCGAGGTTATAACTTTTGTCTGTTTTCAGTGTAGCGAATAATTCGTTGATAGCTATCTGCATATCATGCTTGTAGTGCAGGATGGTTAGGATAAGGCAATGACGCGCGACACGGCTAGGTAAACGATGACGGTAAGGAAGTGTTGTTGACGCATTTCAAAGCGTATTTTGTAAGAGGCCGCCTACGTTGACCTGACCGAATGTGCCTTTATTTTAGAAAGAAAAGTTTGTTGTTCTGTTTCTGTTTTTAAGAAAAAGATATTTCGCTGCTGTAGTCACCGACGTACGCACAAATAAAATGCAAAAAAAAATTAACCATCTCCCGCTAAAGGGGACCATGAGACGATGCGAAGCCGGAGCACCTGCACGATCGCGTTCCATTTGCGTTCGTCGGGCATGCTACTGACCTCGAGTCGTGGAACGCGAAGTGGAACACTACGCGCGTCGTGCCTTTCCTCTAGCCTCGCCGTTAATTCTCACAGGGCGAGCGGGGAACGCGGTCGACAGGCGCGCGAGAGGGGGCAGCGTAGGAGAGGAGAGAGAGCGAGAGGGGACGCGCATGCGCTGACGCTCATCGCGGCGTTGCGCTGGAGTGAATTTCAGCATGTCGAGCCGGCATTTCAGAGGAGTCAACCGAAGCAAGCGCTGGACAACGCGCACAGCGCTCTACTCGCTTTATATTCACACTTGAAGGAGAGGAGACTACAGGAGGAGAGTAGCGCATGCGCCGCGAGAGCAGAAGCGAGAACGCAGGAGAAGCGCAAGCAGGTGCTGGGAGAGAAGTGGAGATAGTAACGCGCCGCTGTTGGAGAGAAAGAAGGAGGAGAGTTGCGCATGCGTAGTGTGAGTGCGGACGCCCAGGCCGACGCCGCGGGACATACCCCCGATCAAGAGGTGTTTCGCATCTAAAATTGAACGTATCGTCAGGCCCGTCGCCAAGAATTTTTTTCGGGGGGCGGGTCAATTGCTGAAAGCTTTGACTATTTGAGGAAAACGCCTATTTTCATTATTTATTTTCGATAAAACACCATGTATCATTTAAAATTTAGGAGGGGGGGTGCGGGCCCCCCCACGCCCCGCCCCCTGGCTACGGGCCTGCTTCTAATGTACGTGAAAAATGAGCATGAAAACTAAAGTGTTAGTTGCTCAAAGAAGTTGGTGCCGTTGGCTGGTATTTTATTTAATATCCTTCTGACATGTGCTCGTAAATAACACGATACGCCGAGAGCATTTGCGTTCACATCGCCGCTTTCGGGGCCTACTGGCGCCTTACAATTTCAACCCGTTTCCTCAAGGGAGTTTTGCATCGCCGACTGAGCGCTTGCGAAACCCCTCAGCGCGTATCCAACGGTATGGCAACCACGGTCGAGTGCAACACATTTGCCGGAACAGCACCTTTTCTGTTTCATACGAGAAGTTCCACACACAACCATCTGTTAACATTCCATAGCACACAGGGGTGGATAGAGTATTTTTCCGAAGGGGGATCAGCTTCTGGAAGAGCCTTATATGTGGTTTTATGGAATATAAATTAAAAATAAAAGTAAGGGGAAGGCGGTCAGGCGATTCAAGCCTCCCCTCTAAATTTGGCAATGATAGCACATGGAGTGCTTGAAAAATACGCACAGTGAAGCAATACGCGCGCAAAGCATCCCACCAAACGATATCTGATTTAACTCCACAATGAAAACAAACTACAACCAACATGCTCCAGCACAATCGGTCTGTTTGCTGGAAATCGATGACGCGCTCGAGCTACCTGTCTAATATGTAATTTTTATCGCAATGTAATAAACATAGTAATGGCGTCAACAGCAGCGCAGGCATGCACGAGTAGCCGCGATGCAGCTTTGAAGCTCGTACACGAAGCCGGTTTGTCTGTGCCTGCAAGCACACGGTGCGAAAACGGTCTGGTTCCGGCGTGACACGAAAGAGTGTTCGCTGATGAGGGCCGATGCTGTCACATACCGCATCTAGGATGGCGAACGTAAACACGGCTTTAGTCGTAATCAGTAGCCGAAGAAGCTGAACGACCTGCCGCTTCTCGTCGGCCGCGAGGAAATCCATTAACAGGAATGTTAGTTGGCTGTAAACCTTTTTTTCAGCACCCCAATTTCCTCACTCTGAGCCACACGGCGCACGAAACTATGTCGGTATTGCTCTTCCTATCAGCCGCCACACGTCGATACGAGCTGTCAAGTGTCCAGCTGTGACACTTGACAGTTCGCGCTCGTCCTGCGTGTGTTCTTTTCGTGCGTACTTTGCGCTTGAGCGACGCGCTGGAAATTTCGAGCTGCTTTCCGTTCTTCGCGTTACATTCCAATATGTGTCTATCGCATTTATTGCTTCGCATTACGGACAAACTGTGACTTTTTTTCTTCACATCTCGCTTTGCTTAAAAGCGCTGCTGATGGTTTGAAACGGTATCGCTCACGTCCTTTTTGTAAATAATCATTCCGCTACTTCCCCTCCCTAACAATATTGTTGCCCTTCTGAGGATTCTGATTAACGATTTAGGGATATGGCACATTCAACAGTACATTCCGATGAGACATGGCGTGTTAACAAGATGCGAATACACAGACTGTTCTCTTAATTTAAATGGCAGCGGAAGCCGTTAACTCCCCACCAGGTCCATTACCAAGTAAAAACTTCGGTATGTCCTGGCAGACGGATGACGTGGTGGCGCAGGGTTCAGGGAAATCTCCCGGAGCGTACACCAATCACCGTCGGTAGGAATTGTCTCCCAGGTTGACGGAAGTAATATGAAAGCAATCCGTCAGGGATGGATTCCACCTGTGGTTCCTATGGGTCGGGAAGGGCAGCTATTTGTCCATGTATGTTTCATTCTTCGCCAGAAGGAAGCAGTGAGAGTATAAGGGATTATACGATCGCGGAGCCTCTTTCCCGGGGTTCGAGGTGCATATTCTCAAAGCGTTCTTACGCAAATAACGCTTTGCTTGGTGGCCCTTAGTTCCTTACGGAAGGATGGAGGGTTAGGGCCGTAATCATCCTCCACATAATAGAAGCTGGACGCTAGAATGTTGGAAACATCCGCAGGTTTCTTTCGCTCTGAATTCTAGCTGCACATTATTTTCCAGAGAGATGGTATGTAGGTCTGCACGGAAGGTGCCATGGGTGGATTTCGCAGCAATTTCACTCATAAAAAGTTATATAGATAGAGGAGCGAGTCGTGCTGTTCCACCTCCAAAATGATTTTCTGGATGCGTGCACGAAATGTGGAAGTATAGGCATGAAGGGTTCGGCTTAAGTTCCTACACGGACATTTCGTTCGCCTTGCGCAAAACATGAATGAAAAAAAAGTAATACGTTGTCGTCTTCATGGCTTAACATCAGCCCTTGCTTTTTAATCCACCAGAAAAATTCTACGAACTAAAGCTATATACGCTAGAAACTCGGTTTTATAAAAAAAATCATACGGATGTGTTTAATAACGATATGTGTCCACGAGCTCCTTTCTTTTTATGTTTTTGTTACCCCCTCCCCTTTGGGGAGGGGGAGGAGGAGAGGGAGGGAGAGGAGGGAGGGAGTTAGAATAGAGTTAGGGAGGCGCATTCCCCGCCTTTCCAAAGCGGCAACTGTCGGCAGCACCCTGACCAGCAACTGAGGGGAACTGTTCTTTCAATAGAACAATCGCATAACTATATAATGAAGTTTGTCCAGGGCTTTTGCTGTGCCGAAGTCTTCCGTGTCTCGCGAGCACGGCTCTCAGGGGCACAGGCTGTTTATGCGACACATTCATGCCTTACGCTCCCTGATTACACCGCAGGCTACCGATGAGCAGGGACTCTATAACGGTACATCACCCTGTCAAGTTTTATTCTGCTCTACCTGGCCTCAAATATAATTTATGGACGGCGCCAATACGGGCAACATTATCTACCGGACCAGGCAGATGGTCAAGTGAACGGGTTTCTTCACTAATTCGGCATAATTCCCAGCCAGGCTAGTAACTCCTGATTCAGCTTCAATTGACTGTTGCAGTGCAGTTCAACTCGGATGGCCAAGAGGCACACACGCGCAGCTCTGCTCATTTACATCTCTGCATATTTTTCAGCGAGGATGCGTTTGAAGAGTTGTATACGCGCACAAAATGCTCGACATTGTTATACTACAACTGAAAACACTTATTATACGCATATGAATCCGTCTCGTCAGCTGATAGCCATTGCCAATGTGAGCAGCGGGCAGAATTCTTCAATTCCGTTCAGAAGCAGACATTGTCTGGCTATTCCAAAAAAGTCACCGTTTCGCCGCAATGCGAAGCAATAAATGCGATAGCAACAAGTTGGAATGTAACGCGAAGAACAGAAAGCAGCTCGAAATTGCCAGCGCGTCGCTCGAGCTCAAAGGACGCACGAAAAGAACGCACACAGGACGAGCCCGAACTATCATGCGTCACAGTTCGATACTTGAAGCGCACTGCTGAAACATGAAGCAGGACGCCCGAAACGAACGCACAGGTGCACACAGGACGAGCGCGAACTAAATGTCGCAGTTGTTACTTAATTCTGTTTGAACAGCGCGCTCCTTTCGCTAACGCGGCCGCTGCAGCGAGCGAAGTGACCTTCGTACGCTCTGTGACTTCAGCGCGGACATCGAGGGGAAAGCACAAGACATACAACCCCCCGCCCGCCCCCCTTCTTTTCTTGAGATAAGCGTACGAAGGCGACCACGCCCTGTAGGGCGCAGAGCATCGGCGTTCGCAGGAGCGGGGCGACGACCTTCAAAGCGTGCCCAGCGCCCAACGCCCAGCGCGCACATCGCGCCATCTCGCTGGTAATGAAGAAACGCTTATAAGCGCCTGCCGTCCCTGAGTCTGGCCAGCGGTAAAGGTGCGTATACAACGCTCGCCGTTAGCTACCTGGAGGATCTGCGTTTCGTGGCGTAGTGGTTACCGCCACGCGCTGCGGAGCGAGAGGTCCCTGGTTCGATTCCGCGCTTCGGAAGCATTTTCTGAATTATTTTTCTTTGGGTCTTTTATATATATATATATATATATATATATATATATATATATATATATATATATATATACATACGTATACATATACGGTGCATGACGCGGCGGCGACGGGGACGGGCAAAAACTAGCCGAGACTATCCCTATAATTGCTATCGCAATAGACAAATGCCTGTTGTTCACAGTAACAATGCGCTCTATAGTGGGCACACTTCATTTTAACGCCACCACATTAAACAGATTCGTAACTTCGCTGAACAAGCAGGTGATTTTATGCCACGCGGAAAATTTTCGACGATTGCCGAAGAACCAACTATGAAGAATATGCCATATTGAACCTAGTTTGCTCTCTTCGTTTATAAGCAGCTGTGCATAAGGGGTCGTTATGCGATAGATCACTTTCGCGTCATTTGTTGCATCGAGTAACAAGAAGGTTCGGTGTAGATCACCGAGAAAATCACGAGGAATCATAAACGGCTAACGACCAAGTGGAAAGGAAACGATGCTGGCTATAGTTCAGTGCAGTGCTGCGGAGTTGCTACTGCGGAATCGGAAAGACTCCGGAATCATTCCACATTTTCGTGACCCCGGAAGGGAATTGGAATGGAATTATGCACCTTTTGCACGGAATGGAATGGGAATGAAATTAGGTCTTTGTCTGAAAATTTCCGAAACGTTTTCGTCTATGCGCTGTTTTTCACTCTGCTGTTCTGTTCTGTTCTGTTCTAACTGTTTTGCTGTGGAGAGGTTGAGGTCCATATTGCCTCGGCTACTCCATATCACGAAGTTATGCAGCGAAAAAAAAAGAATAATACTGAACGGTACCTAAACATGAACAATCACTGAAACCACTTCAAATATCATACCAATACACAGTTTTCTTGCAGCAGTTCACACTGTCATAAACTGTTCACCCGCACACCTTCCTTTTCTACTATCAGTATATGCACTAACACATTACATATAAATCAATCCCTGGCTGTCTATCACAGGCGCTTATCCAGTCCGGTCTCCACTAAAAAATCTGTCAGGAAGATGTTCCCCTGTTTCTGAATATGCATCTCAGGCCATGGTCTAAGTAAGTTCTTTAATGTGAGGGGCCGTCTGTCCAAACTTGCTAATTTTTTCTTTAATTTTTCTCTTTCATTCGCGTATTTAACGCACTCCAAAAGAATATGGCTAACATTTTCTTCTGCTTGACCACAATGGCATTCCGGGGAGTTGGATCGATGTATCTTGTGCAGGAAGCTGTTTGTGTAGGCTACTTCCAATCGAAGTCTGTGGATTAAAGTCTCTAAGTGTCGTGGGAGATCTGTTGCTATGAAAAATTTTCTGTGTGGATCAACTTCATAAAGTACTGATTCCTTTGATTTAGGGCTATCAAACCACTTCTCCATCGAACAATGGTTAGCTCCTTGCGTTATAAAATGTCGAATATCCGCCCCAGACACAGGTATTGCGCAATCCCGTCCTTCGTTCAATGCTTTCTTCGCGAGGCTGTCAGCCTCTTCATTTCCCTTTATTCCAATGTGACTGGGTATCCATTGGAATACGATGTTGTGGCCCTGCGCTGAGGCATATTCCACCGTTTCTGCAATACATTGTGCTATTTCACCATTTTTGTAAAGTGATCTCGCATTTCTGATTAGCTGAAGGGCAGGTTTGCTATCCGTGTATATCACCCACTTTCGTGGCTCAGAATTCTCGCAGATAAGCTTAACTGCTTCAAAGATAGCCACCAATTCTGCTGTCATCGATGAAGATTTGTGCGATAATTTGTACATTCTCTTTTCCTGTATTTCGGGTATAAGAAACGCACAGGCTGACGCTTCTTCAGTGCATGATCCATCTGTATATATCTTCGTTTTGTCATCATGCGTTATATGAAAATGATGAAGTACCATCTGTGCGGCTACTAGAGGCGCCATGTCTGCTTTCTTCCGTATGCCATCTATTTCATAGATAACGTTGAGAGGCGGCAGCGTCCAAGGTGGTTTTGAAGGTTTCCATCGTTTAAATCCTGGTACTACTGCTTGAAATGATGATACACTATCCTGTAGTCTCGTTGCCGTCCTTTGTGTTAGTGCACCAGATAAAGGATGACTTTCATGTTGCGTGAAAATTCTAAATAAATTTCGACATGTTTCTTTAGCTCGGAGTACTGCCAAAGGTGGTTGTCGAGCCTCTGCATACACTAAAGCACTGGAAGTTGACCGTGGCAACCCCAGACATACCCTCAAGCTCCTTGCCAATAACAAGTGGAGTCTCCTTTCTGTGGAGGCTGGAAGTCCGTGCAGCAGCGGCAGTGAGTAACTTACGATGGGGCGTATCCACGCATCATGTAGGGCTAATAACGACTCTGTAGTACCGCCCCATTTTGCCCCGCAGAGATGTCGGAGGATTCGAATGGCCTGATTCACTTTTTGTTCAAGGGACTGGACATGAGGCGACCATGTTAGTCTCCGGTCTAAAATCACTCCCAAGAATCTATGAGTTTTTACCATTTGAATAGGCTGGTTTTGCAGAATAATCTGGAAATCTCCAGGTCTTTTCAATGTAAACGGTAGTACGGCTGTTTTAGCCAGACTCAGTGCCATACCTCTTTTTCTTAGAAAACGGTCTACATAATCCTATCCTTCTTGTAAAGTTTGTTGGACATCCAAAAACGATGGACCAGACGTCCATATACTTATATCATCAGCATATACTGAACATCTGATGTTAGGTGGAAGATTATACGGGAGCTGCGCCATGACTGCATTGAAGAGAGTAGGGCTTAGCACGCTGCCCTGTGGCACTCCTTGGTTGACGACGTGTTCTGACGTTGGGCCCTCCTGTGTAACTACAAAAATTTGCCGGTGCCTCAGGAAGTCAGCGATCCAACGCAGTATCTTGCCCTTGAATCCCTGCAGGGCCAGGCCTTCCAGAACGTGAACGTGACTCACTGTGTCGTATGCTCGTTGGACATCAAGGAATACAGCGACAGTGATGTTTCCTTCCGTACGTTGGTTTTCCACATCTGTGACCAAGTCCAAAATGCAGTCCATTGTGCATCTACCTCTTCTGAAGCCGGCTATGCTTTCTGGTAGTAGTTTCTTCATGTCTTGCCACCATAAAATTCGTTCATTGATCATTTTTCATTGAACTTGTCGAACTAACCGGCCTAAACGAATCCAACTGCATAGGGCTCTTTCCTGGCTTTAGCAACGGTACTACTTTCGATATCTTCCAAATTTCCGGAACCTTTTCTTCTTGCCAACTTTTATTGTAAATGTCCAACAGGTGTAATTTTCCTTTCTCGCACAAATTAGCCAGTGCAGCGTATGTAACTCCATCTGGTCCTGGTGAACTTGTTCGTTTTACAGAAGACAGCACATATTGGAGCTCCTCTGGTGTGAAGCTGTCATCCAGATCTGATGAACTGACCGCAGAGAACTTCGTTACAACCGCCGAAGCTGATTCTGCTGAGGATTTATATTCGCCAGTTTGGACGGCCTCTCCATTTCTCAGTATAAGATCGCAAAATTCTTCGGCAATCACACGTTCGCTAACTCCTCGAGACAGCGCTAGAGCCTGTAGTGGTCTCGAGTGGACTACTGGCTGTCGGAGGGCGCCTACCATGTTCCACAGTTGAGGCGCCGAGGTAAATGGAGAAAGTGAGGCACATAAATCTTGCCACCTTTTGGTTGAAAGCTTCTGCAGTTGGTTCTGCATTGCAGAATGTACTTTCTGTGCAACCTTGAAATCTTCTAAATTTCCCGACCTGCGATATCTTCTTTCAGATCGACGTGGTATTGCCCGAAACCGCTCATACTCAGCGTCAACACCCGCATACCCATCTGGAATGGGTACTGCACGAGTAGCTTTTGTTAGAAAGTGTTTTATCTTCGATGCATACGTTTCTGCGTCATAACAAGGTTCAAGATTTTGTCTCTGTAGCTCTCGAAAGATTGCCCAATTTGTAATTCTTGCTGTGCGGTTATCTCTCGTTTTCTTCAACTTTGGGTGATAAATGAATACTGGCAAGTGGTCACTTCCTCTTGTATCAGCGTCTGTCGTCCAGTCCGCTCCAGCCGCTAATTCAGAGGAGCACACAGTGATGTCTAGTACGCTGCAGTAGTTATGCCCCCGTAGGAACGTCGGAGAACCATCATTTAGTATAGCGTAACCGTGGTCTTCGCATATCTTTACTATAGCAGAACCCCTTACATCACAACGCTCACTACCCCACAATTCATGGTGCGCGTTAAAATCACCACATATAATTATGGGATCATGATCAGATCTACACACTGCAGCCAACTCTGCGTATGAAACTTTTGCTTGAGGGTGCACGTATGCACTAACTACAGTTACAGCAACGTTACCAAACTTCACCTTGCATCTAACAAATTCCGGCGCATCTGTTTTTGACGTAGCCACAAGTGTCGATGGAATATCGCGTCTCACACACAACATCACTCTGCTTTTTGCAGCAGGACGTTCTGCTTGGTACACCACATAATTAGACAAGCGAAAGTTAGTGGATACTCTTGTTTCAGAAATACACAAAATCGGAAACCCGTGCTGAGCGACGAATTTCCGAAAATCTCCACTCTTATTCTGCAGACCGTTGCAGTTCCACTGGAATATTGCACTTCTTTTGTACCAGTTAGATAGTCCGTTAGCCATGATTACTACAAGATAAGATGCTCAAGATCTAGCAGCAATTTCACTTCTGGTAAAGAACCTGCTTGTGGCAGGGATCGTAGTATCGCTTTAAGAGCCGCAAAGATTATTGGCAAAATGACTTGCTCGTTTCCGGCTGTCTCCGCCGAGATCGCATTTCTTGAAGAATTTTGCCTCAACAGGTTGCTGTGACCCTTCCCTTTGGTTGTCAGTGACTCCTTGGCTGTGTCTGGCCCGGCAGAAGGTGCCGCTTCAGCATGTTCTTGGGCCCGGACTTCTTTGCCAACGCAATGTTTTGGTGCTGAGCGCTTCAAAACTTCCGAGTAAGAGTCGTGGCGGCACTGTTTTGCATTACTTTGTGTCTCAGGAACATCTTCGACTATATCCGCATTGGGCGCTGGACCTCTTTGTATCTTATGGTACCCTTTTACAATTCACTCTCTTTGTGCAGCCGATGCCAAATGGTTTCGAGAGCAGCCTGAAAACGACGCCGGATGTGGTCCAGCACAGTTGGCACACTTAGGTTGACGCTTCGAGGTGCATTCTTTGTAATCATGCGCGCCCGCACATACCTTGCATCTCTTGGTTCCCCTGCAAGTCTTAGCCATATACCCATATCTCTGGCAGTTGTAGCACCTTACAGCCGGCTCAATGTATTCCTCTACAGTGTGAACCGTAAAGCCGAGAGCAACTCTTTTTGGCAATGGCATGTCATGCCTAAACTGGAGTATTACAATACGTATAGGCTGCATTGTGGCACTTCCATCTTCATTTCTTGTCCATCTCTTTTGTCGTGTGACTGAGATTACTCCGACATCTTTAAGATACTCCAGTAGGTCATAATCACTGTATTCAAGTGGAACATCTCTTAGCTTTGCTAGGGTCTTCATGTAAGACTGGGGTATCATCACATGTACAGGCAAGCCAGCCAGACTCTTGATCAGCAGCAACTTGTTTGCCGAGTACAAAGACCGTACTCCAACACAAAAACTTCCGTCTCTGTTGATTCTTGCACAGACATAGGACCAGGGTTTTGTTCTATGTCACCAGCTAAGAGTAGTATTGTCTGCGAGACCACATGGTAACCCTCAAAACGGACCAATTCAATGCGGCAGACATACTCTCGCGAGCAACAGTATAGCACATCCAGGTAAGCCGTTTACCGTTAATGGGACACGACACTCTAAAAAGAATGACATCGCTGCTTCTTAAGCAATTACAATGGTTTAAATAACTAACATTGAGAAGCGACATTGACCCGCGTACAAACCGACCGTAGAGGAGATCAAACGGCCAGAATCCAAGGCTCGTTTGGGGAAATTCACGGTAGGCAAAGCGCAGGGGAGCCAAGTATCTGTCCCAGTGTTTAGGCCGTTCTTGACACATACGGCGAACCATTTGTTTCAGAGTGCCGTTTAACCTCTCTAGACATCCGTTGTCCATGGGTGATATGGAGTTGTCGGTATTTGCTGAAATGAAAGTGGTCTCACGAGTTCCTGTATAAGGTGGGATGTGAAAGAGTTTCGACGGTGGCTCACTATGTCTCGGGACGCTCCAACGCGGGAGAACATTTGCACTAGCGCTTCCACTACCCTCTCGGTCTCAATTCTCGGTAGTGCGACGGTATACCGATAACGTGCTGAGAAATCCACCATGGTTAACACGTACCTGCTCCCTTTAGTTGAGGTTGGCGAGAGAGGGCTAATAATGCCGATGGCGACTCGGTCGATGATGAGCATATTTCCCAACGGAACTCGTTAGATGAGGTGTTTAGGCACCGTCTCCTCACATACGTCACACGACTCCACGTAACGTATGACATCGGCCTGTACACCCGACCACTAAAAGTCTGTAAGGGCCCTGTCTGTAGTCCTTCTTTGCCCTTGGTGACCAGACAGAAGGCCTTCATGAGACATCTTCATTACGGTGTTCTGGAGATCCTTGGGGTCTACAAATAGCTCCAAGTCTCCCCGTTCTGCCATGTGGTGGCGTCTGAAAAGAACGCGGCGTCTCAGCACAAACTCAGTGACTGCTGAGTCTTTAGATATCATTTTCTTTCCCAATGCGGCGAAGCAAGTTTCCAGCGAGGGATCTGCGCGCTGTAATTTCTGCAGCTCTTCTCCGCTGATATCCAGGGGTTGTATCCGAGAAACAAGGAGTTCTCCTGGTTTTTGTTTGTTTTGCTTCAGCCGCCGACATGTCGCCTTGCCGCCCTCTATCCAATGAGGTTAGGTATTCAGGATCCTCTTGATCGTCAACTTCATCAGGTTGAGTACGTGCGGATCTTGGTCGCAGTGCCGGCTTTGAAATCTGGTGTGCATCCGAAAGTACACCTGCAACGTTGCCAAGCACAACTTTCTACATAGGGTTCTCGATACAAACCGCAAGTACCTGACCGTTTAAGAGCGGAGTTTCTATGTACACACTTGCTTCTGGTAAGCTCTTCAATGACCGGTCCAATAAATGGATGGTACTGGTGCTACCAGTCGGTTTGCAGTCTGGAACCAATGACCGCTTCACTGCTACCGTATTGCATGCGGTATTCCGTAATACGAGCACCAGCTGTCCTTACAGGTAGCCCTGAACTGTTGGCACCTGTTTCGACCCTCTATCACAAGGTGCATTGCTTTGGGTACCATCGTACATGTGAGAACAATGGTTGTTATTTTCCTTGCCATGACCACCTTCCGTTGATTGGTCAGGCTGCGCTTTCTAGTACCCTATGACGGAGCATGATACTTCTGTACTGTTTCCCAAGGTGAAGGGGCAACTATCGGGTCCGTGTCCTGTTGCCTTGCATATCCAGCACGACGTCGACTTCGGTGCTCGAGACTTTGTCCAGCAATCGGAAGCTCGATGAGCCGGCTTGTTGCACAGGAAACAAAGCGGTTTTCCCTTGTTTTTGCTTCCAGTGCCAACTTAAGCGCCAGCCATCTGTTTCCCATTTTCTTTCTTCACTCTAGTGACAATCAGGTCTTCTTGGGCTTCCAAGTATTGATCTGCTGTCATTGCCAACGTGTCCAGGTTATTCCATTCTTGCTCCTTCAAGAAGACAGCCAACCTCTCGTCGCACCGTCTAAGGAATTCCTCGGACATCATCTTGTCTCGCAGTGCGTCATAAGTTTTGGGAGTCTTCGCCAGCTCTTGCCAATAGTCGAAATATCCACAGAGACGTCCCACGAACTGTCTACCTCTTTTAGCATTCTCGGGCTGGGCATCTCTAAGCTTCGTGCAGTATCCCTCCTCGGTGTAACGGAACCTCTGGAGGCACGTCTGCTCGAACTTTGCGTAATCCGTAGAATCTTTTGCAGACATCCTTCCTACCACGGTCAAGGATTCTCGCGTTAGACACAAGCTTAGTGACAAGGTCCACTTGTTCTTTGGTCAATCTTGGCTTGTGTCAACCCTCTCGCATCTCTGTATGTACGCATCCAGTTCGTCCCTAGCCTCATTACAGGGCGGAATGATTTTGTGTGGGCTGCGGAAACTCTGACCACCACCCATAGTATCGTCCGCAGAACTATAGTGCCTAGAATATACTGACTAGTGTGCCGTGCGCCCCCTCTTTTCAATGGAGGAGGGTGGCACCGGTTTGGATGAATGCCCGCGGTGGCCGCCAGGGGCGCTGCCATGCGGGTGGGTACTGGAGAGCTAGTACTGGAGAATTTCAGCTGGAAAAAGGCTGGAGGAAAAGTTCCAAAGCGCACTGCCGCGGGTTTAGATGAGATTCCCGTAAGCCTCATTAACTAACTAGGAAATAGCACTAAAGAAGCACTGCTGAACGCTGTAGATAAATGCTGAAAGGACAGGCAAATACCGGATAGTTGGCGAAAAGGTAGAATGAACTTAATCTATAAAGGCAAGGGAGAAAAGGATAACATTCGCTCGTATATACCACTAACCATTACATCGGTACTATACAGGTTGGCGATGCAAGCAGTAAAAATGAAAACAGAAAAGTCGGTAGAACACAACGATATTTTGGAACTCCAGAATGGATTTCGAGTCGACAGGCGGTTAGACGATAACCTGTTTGTTCTCACTCAGTGTATAGAAATATCTAAAATAGAAAATAGGCCCTTGTACATGGCTTTTCTAGACATCATTGGGGCGTACGACAACGTTAATCAGGAAATTTTGTGGGATATATTGAAAGGAATGGGCGTAGGCGACGACTGTATACAGCCTTCGAGGGAGATATACCGAAAAATAGTTTGCATAGAATGGGAAGGAATGCGTAGCAAAGAAAACGTTGAGATTAGCAAGGGGCTGAGACAGGGATGTCCTTTGTCCCCGCTGTTATTCATGCTGTACATGGTGAATATGGAAAAAAGCGCTAGAAGGTAGCAACTTTGGTTTTAATCTGTCACACAAACAGGGCGGCGTGATGGTTGAGTAGAAGCGTCCAGGATTATTTTATGCTGACGATATTGTCTTATTTGCTGACAGTCGAGAGGATATACAGCAGCAGGCGGATACATGCGGAAGGAAGGGGAAGCTCTAGGACTAGGATTTAGTGCAACAAAATGTGGATTGGTGGTATTCAGTGATCCTTGTGATCAGGCGGTGTCAATACAGGGCTTAGAAATACCGAGGGTGAGCGAATACAAGTACCTCGGAGTATAAATAAATGAGGGTGACAGGTACATGGAGGTACAGGAAAAAGCCTCGGCAGCAAAAGGAAAAAGAAATGCTGCAATAATGAAGCACAGAGCATTGTGGGGATAGAACAGGTACGAGGTGCTTCGAGGTCTGCGGAAAGATTTAATGGTTGCGGAGCTTACTTTTGGGAACTCAGTGGCGTGCATGAGGGCAGAGGTACAATCGGGAATGGATATAAATCAAAGGACTGTGGGACGCCTCGCGTTGGGTGCTCAGGGAAGACGACTAATGAGGCTGTAAAGGGCGATATGGGATGGTCAGGTTTTGAGGCGAGGGAGGCTCAGAGCAAAATAAGGTTCGAAGAAAGGCTAAGGAATATGAAGGAGAGTAGATGGGCAGAGAAGGTGTTCCGTTACTTGTATAGGAAGAGCGTGGACACACAGTGGAGAAAAAGAACTAGGAGGCTCACTAGTAAATCTACGGCTGGTAGTGTAAGCAGTGTGTCAACAAAGAGCGTTAAGGGAAATGTCAGAGAGGCGGACAAGGATTTACTAGACGGCAGCTATGGAGAAAAAACCGGCTTTGAGTAACTACCCAAAGGGCAAAAATGAAATAAGGAGGGAGGCATTTTACGATAATTCAATGGGAAGCGCTTTACTGTTTCAAGCGAGATCGGGTTGCCTTAGAACGGGTAGTTATAAAGCGAGATTCAGTAAAGAAGAAGAACAATGCACGTGCTGCGGGGAAGATAAGGAAACGGCGGAGCATGTTCTGATTGAATGTGGAGACATCCACCCAGGTGTACGTTTGGGCACGAGCCTATATGACGCCTTGGGTTTTAGAGACAACGGAAAGCTGAACACACCCGCGATTGAAATAAGTAAGAGACGGTTAGAGTATTGGTGGCAGAAAACTAGAGAGTAAGGACAAAAATAAATATTAAAAAAAAAGGACATTCTACCGTAAAGGGCAGAGAGCGGAGCTGAAAACTTAAGTTCTTTTTTTGTGGAGTAAAATAGTTTTAATTGAACTAAAGACACTAGGCCAACGCTAATAAAAAGAAGTGTAAAGGTTTTTTTTTTTGTCGAGCCTAGTGTCACACTTGTCACCGCCACGTTATAAAAGAGACGCTCATAGCATCCATCCATCCATCCATGCTGACCACGCGTGTCGTCTGCTCCGCACAGCAGATTTGCAGCGGTTGCGTCGATTTCTGTGTTCGTGTTTTCAGTGTTATTACCGGGTTGCGTGTTTCTTGTTCGTGCCATCAAATGGTGAGCGAGTGGTTGTCGCGTTTCTGTCCTGTCATTACGGGAACTATGAGGTGAATCTAAGGGAATGTCGAAGCCAAAGCGACATAAAGAAATGACTCGTTTAGTAGTACCGTTCTGCACACCTGGTTGCCGATCGAGCAAACAGCGCATATCATTATTCACGGCCACATCTGATGAAGACCGTCTCGAAAATTGAGACAGAAGAATAAAGAGGGCGGACAGGAGACTGACACCAAATGCCGTGGCTTGCGAAAATGATTTTGACGAGTTTCATCGAGCGTGCGTTCGCCATCACCGTGAACGGCGTTGTCAACGAGATCCCCCGCTACAAACCAAGCCTCAAGCCTTATGCGGTACCCACAATATTCCCTGAATATTCTTAGCAAATTGTGCTCAAAGTACCAGCAAAACGACAAAAAAGAAATCTGTCCATGTAGACATTTCAGCAAAGCGCCGCAGGAGCGCCGAGCCGGTTGTCTCCGAAGCGAGCTCTGCCGTTGAAGGACCTTGTGTCCTGTACCTAAAGAGTGCACCACACCCTGTGGATCCTAACTAGCAACTGCTCAAAATGCTGGCTTACGCCCACAGTGCACTACTGAAAGTCTTTGTCCATTCTTTGACCTCCCTATTCCTGTCGCTTGGCTGCAAATGCCGCCTCTGCCAGCAGGAAACAGTAGCTTACGCTTATTGTAAAAGTGACGTGAATAACATCGCCACCATATTCACTGACAAAATGGTGCACTTCGAAAAGCATTTGCCTACACGGCAATCGTAGCTACTGCATTCTAGCCGCCATAGCTACGGTGTACCGAAGAAGAAGAGAAAAATCAAGGCAAGTACTCACGCGTATTGATGAAGCCGAATCCCTTAGTAGGGAAGTTTCAATAACAGCTCTTTGTGGTGGCTGTGGCTTCATCGAAACACAACCCAGACACTACGTATTCTTTCAGAACGATGTTTGTTTTATGGAAAAACAAATTTATAGCGCTTGCTTGCACCCAGATGCGCAATTCTAAAGAAACAACAGAGCTGATGGGCACCTAGTCCTGGCTGTTGCTGTTTTGCTGAGTTTTGCAATTTTTTTCCTTCTTTCTTCCTCTATTTCTTTATCTTTCTCTCTCCTTAGTGTACGTCGTTTTTTTCTCTATTTAATTCTATTGCTTACTTTCTCGCTGTCTCTTTATTTCTTTGTTTTTCTTGGTCTTTTTCTCTCATTCACTTCCTTTCTTGCTTTCTCTCTTTATTTTTCGTTCTCTTTGTTTCTCTCTTTTTCCTCCTGCTGACCCTCACTTCCCTTTCCCACCCTCTTTCCATAGAATACCCTAGAATTTGTATCTCTTTCTTTATTTCTTTCCCCTTTCTTTCACTCTCTCTCTCTCTGTACTCATGCATCGTCTCACCCATCAGAGTCATTGCATCCCGCGCCGGAGAAATCCGCGCACGTCGTTTGGGATCGAGCGAAGCAGAAGACGACGACGAGATGACGAAAAGAGCGCGTGCATCCTCGTGGTGATCATTTTCTCTTCGCGGGTCACGGAATAACTACCATAGAAAAGCGGCCGCCTTAAATAGCTCCGCTGTTAAAACAAGCTACTTGAAGCGAGTCTAGCGGAATTTTCAGGACAGCTGCAGACATTCATTGGCCTTTCTTCAATAAGGATGCCCACAACATGAAAAGGAAGCTTTGGTAGCTGCTGTCAAGCTCTATGTTCTCTTGAGGTTCCGCTCGTTATGTAAAAGGCATCATGAAAGAGAAGCGCAAGGGACCGGCAAAATTTTCTTAAACTGCGCCGCTACCATATGTTATATCGTAATTATTCTTCAGGTGTATATTACTTCATCTCGATGTAGTGTTGTCTTATGTCTACGTCTTGGTGTTGTCATGTTTTAATAAAATATTTCTTAGCTCTAAGAATAAAAGCTATGTTTCCTACACCTCTTGATGCTGCTAATTAAGAAAGAAGCTGCATGAGTTTACTCATAGCCTGTTTACCATATGTACACGGAACACCAGCAGCCGGCTTTACAGCTAGAACAATAGAACATTGGCATGGGCGTCACAGCAGCTGGACTAGGCTGGCAAGAAGTTTCTAGCCACCCTAGCTGGGGCGCAAAATGGCTACTGCCCCCCCCCCTCCCCTCCTGAAGCCACAACAACACTTCCCCCTCCCCCACACGTTAATACGGGTTTACGTCCTCCAAGACAAAATCCTGCCGACGCCTATGTACATCGGCGTTATTGTATTTCATTAAAATAAAGCAGCATAAGCTTGCTTCACCGAAAAAAAAAAGTCCGCTGCAAGCATCGTTACAATACAAGTTACATTTTCTCTTTGCTAGCTTTGACCCAGTTCGACGCTCGAAGATGAGCCGAGCTAGTACAAGCTTTCCACTGAAGCGGAAAGCTCTAAGTAAGCGTAATATCATAAAAACAAGCCCTTAAACCTCTGGCGACTTCTCACCACGAGCAGTGAGCAACCGCTGCGGCTTAATAAAAACAAAACCTGCAGCGGCCCCCCTCACTGATGCCGTGGAAACACGGCGGACTATGAGGAGTGCGCGATGCCGCGCCACCCACCCGCGCTGCAGCGCTCCAAGCGGCAGCCGCCGGCATTCATCCCATCTGGTGCCACCTGGAAGGCCGCGGACGGCACACTAGCCAGTATATACTAGGCACTATTGCCGCGAGATCGAGCGGAGTCGCCGCCTGGCGGCTAGTGGCTGAAGCGCGCCTAGTGTGGATTGCTCCCTGCGTCGTCTGCTAGCCACGTCGTGTTTGCATGTGCGCGTACGTCCTGCGCGTTCTCAAATGGCGGTTTGTTTTGTTATGTTAGCGCGAGTTCGACTGCTCGTACGTATACCTAACATGGTGTACAGACGCAAATGAGCTTGCTCGGCTGCATGCGCATTGTAATAGGATCAGTGAGTGCGACTTTCGAGAGGGCTGTGTATTGGTGTCGTACCCTTCGTTCGCCAGAATCATTTCAGTGTTGATGCCGCTTTCTGGTTCAAGCACGCCCTAAACTGCTCTTGGTATAGTCCCAAACATGAGGAACATTAAATAGTGGGTGAATGCAGCGTTTCAGCGACTCGGTGGTAAACAAAAACGAGGCTCATGCACTTTCGCGTTGTTGCTGGGTGTATAACCGCGGCACTCCAGTTCATGATGAGCTTTAGTTGTGCTTAAGGTGTCCTTTTATTGTACGGTCGTGGTCCCGCTACAGCGAAATATTTCTATCAAGTGAAGTCTGAGACTTCGGTACTCAAACTGTTCCTAAAAAAAAGAAAAAAACAGACATTCGAATGACACGGCAGTGATAAAACGGAGTTGCCGCGCGCAATTTTACCTTGGGGCGAAATTTATGCAGAACCACCCGTGTGCTTAGATTTAGGTACGCTTTGAAGGACCCAGATGTTCAAAATTAATCCCGACGGCGTGCCTTACATTTATGTCGTATAATTTCACACAAAATCTCATCTTTTCTTTTTACATTATCTTGAGCGTTTGTGTGGAGTTGTTATAAATTGATGGAAGGCAGCGGACACCATTAGTTTGAAAAAAAAAGGCACTTGTTCCATAAAACAACCGGACTTTTGTTGCATCATAGTCGTGCACGTAATTAATTGATGAAAGCTGTGTGCTAAACTCTTACCTGCGTATACAGGGTGTTTCAAGAAATGTGTCCAGCCTGTCCAATAATGTGTCCAATGTGTCCAATAATGTAACGTTCTTAATTACTTTCCTAAATGATGTCCTTAACTACCTTAAGATTCCTGCCGCTACAGAAAAAGCAATTCTGAAAGCCCCGAGCAAATATCGCATTTTCCTGATTTTTTTAGAAGGTTGGACACATTTCTTGAAACACCCTGTATATGCATATTCGCGTGAACAGTGCTATTGAACTCATTGCACATGAATATGGGCTGGTATACAAATGAACAAGAAGTAAACACTTAAGTGCTTCAGTCGTGCGTACTACACAAAACACAAGCTAAACATGTACAGAGAAAAAAAAAAACGTCCTATAGTGCGTAAGCCCGGACTGTCATCCAGAACGAGCACGCCTTTAATCGGCAGATTGTGCTTCTCTCACTAGTAATAGTAACGTTGGATGATCATCGTGCATCTATTCAATAATGAAGGGCGTATATATTACCAGTAACCTGCAATCAACGCATTTTATTCGCCGACAATCGGCTCAAACCGCTCACAACGAAGCGCCGCTGTGTGCATTTGTATACGCGCCTCCGACCGCCTCTCCACACTAACGCGGCGACGGTGCTGCCACCTATAGGTCGATCTCGCGGCCACAGAACTCATGTTTGGATGCTGCGCCTCTTCAACACGAGTCGCTCCTCGAGTAGGAGCCTTTCAACCTCCATGCGAGGCATCTCTCGCTCATGATCCGCCTGTGCTATTACGTACGCGTCGTCCCGTTCTTTCGCTCTCTGATCCCTAATTTCTTTTTTCACAGCGCTCACCTAGCCAACGACGCCTCTCCACTCAACCCCATCACCCTCCTTAGCACAACTAGCGTTGTCTTCTCGTTTATTCTCGTTTGCCACACACAAACAGCGTGAGGCTCTCAGATGTAGTGAAAGATCTTGGTCCAGTGGCAGACGCGAGAAATTGCAACGGTTAGGGACCTTCGTCACTCTGTTTGGTGACGTGCCGTGCCCCAGAAGAAGCCCGACAACTGGCGCGCCTACATATCAACAATCAGCAGACGACCGGCAGCCACCATTACAATCTTCGACACGCTCTGTGGAATAGCAGCCCGGCGACTGTGTTTGGGTCTGAATGCCGATAGACCCACGTGGGCCTAGCGAAAAACTTCTTCGGCGATACTTCGGGCCATACAAGGTTCTTCGAGGTCTCGGCGCTCTAGACTACGTGGTCATACCGGACGGCATGAACTCTCAGCGGCGCCGCGCACGAGCTGAAGTTAAAGCCCCTTGATGTTGGAAAGTAGCGACGCTCCTTTATCCACGCCGGCTCATCCTCGCCGCGCCGTCAACCTCCTCTTTTTTCACCCTCTCTTTCGCGGAGCCGGCGCATCCGCAACGCTGAATGGCTGCGACGCGCGATAGCTCCCAGTCAGGTGACCCTGACGTCACGAGAAGTGAGCGCAAGCAAACTTCGCGCGCTTTCAGCTGCTCACGCCCGCCATGAACCCTCCAGGCGTCAACCCTCCAGGCGTGTGTGTACGGGCGTGTGCAGGTGTATGCGTGTTTGTATGTGCGCATATGTGCGCCTGCGTTTGTATGTGCGTGTGCGCACGTGTTAACGTGTGAGTGCATGTGCGTGCGTTTGTGTATTCGCGGTGTTTGTGCGTGTACGCACATATTGTATGCGTGCGCCTGCGCGTGCGTGTCTGTATACTCTGTATCACTTGTGCATGCGCGCGCGTTTCTGTATCGCTGTGTATGTGAGTGTGTGTCTGTATCGCGTGTGTATGTATGTGCCTGCGTCTCAGTATCGCGTGTGTATTTATGCGCGTGCGTGTCTGCATCGCGTGTGTACGTGTGTGCGTGCGTGTCTGCATAGCGTGTGTATGTATGTGCGTGCGTGTCTGCATTGCGTGTGTATGTATGTGCGTGCGTGCGTGTCTGTATCGCGTGTGTATGTATGTATGTGCGTGCTTGTCTGTATCGCGTGTGCATGTATGTATGAACGTGCGTGTCTGTATCGCGTGTGTATGTATGTATGAGCGTGCGTGTCTGTATCGCGTGTGTATGTATGTATCGCGTGTGTATATCTGCGTGCGTGTCTGTATCGCGTGTGTATGTATGTATGTGCGTGCGTGTCTGTATCGCGTGTGTATATCTGCGTGCGTGTCTGTATCGCGTGTGTATGTAGGTATGAGCGTGCGTGCCTGTATCGCGTGTGTATGTATGTGCGTGCGTGTCTGTGTCGCGTGTGTTGTATGTATGAGCGTGCGTGTCTGTATCGCGTGTGTATGTATGTGCGTGCGTGTCTGTATCACGTGTGTATGTATGTGCGTGCGCGTCTATATCGCGTGTGTATATATGTATGAGCGTGCGTGTCTGTATCGCGTGTGTATGTATGTATGAGCGTGCGTGTCTATATGCGCGTGTGTATGTATGTATGTGCGTGCGTGTCTATATCACGTGTGTATGCGCATGTGTAAGTGCGTGCGTGTCTGTTCGCATGTCCACGCACGTGTGTCTATAACACGTGTGTACGCGCGTGTGTATGTATGTGCGTACCTATATTGCATGTGTATGAGCGCGCCTGCCTGTATCCCGTGCGTATGATCGTGTGTATCTATGTGTGTGCGTGTCTGTATCGCGTGTGTATGCATGTCCGTGTGTGTACGTATGTGCGTGTCTTTATCACGTGTGTATAGGCGTGTGTGTGTGCCTGCGTGCATGGATCGTGTGCGTGCGTGCGTGTCTGACAGCGGCATTGACACAAAAAGGCTTCGGGCTCACTCATTTGGCCCAGTTTAAGTAAACCACCACGTTCCTTCTTGGGTGCCTTCTTTTAGCTCATCAAGACCACAATTATGAAAAAAATTCTCGCCTATACTTTATGCTGGTTACATTATATGCGTTAATACACCGTGTTAAGGACACCACAGGCGGCGACGGGAAGGTAAACCGCTCAGCCGCCAGTTGATATACTCTTTTTTTTTCGAAGCGCTTATTTGTATATACCGAAGCGTCTTTAAAAATATATTTGTCACTTTGTTCTATCGGCAGCCCACTTTCGCCATGACTATTGCCTAAGAAACAGGTTCTCATTTGACGCTTCAAGGGGCTGATTAAACAAGCGCGCGCAGTGATTTTAATGCGGCTGCGGCGAGCCAGTGGAGGGTTCAGCGTGCCGTGCGCAGCGCGCCGGCCAGGGGAGGGGAGAAATCCCAGGAGAATTGAGGAGGAAAACGCGCGCGCGGAGGAGAGTGTCGCTACTTTCTAGATCAAGGGGTTTTAGCTGAAGTCGTCCATATCGTGCGCCTTAAGCCGTTTCATACGCGTTAGCGAACCTTATAACTGATTTTAGATGCGAAGCATCTCTTGCTCGGGGGTATATCCTGCGGCCTGCTTGTCCGCACTCACATTACGCATGCGCGGCCTGCTTGTCCGCACTCACAGTACGCATGCGCAACTCTCCTCCTTCCCTGTCTCCAACAGCTGCGCGTTACTCTCTCCACTTCTCTCCCAGCAGCTGCTTGCGCTTCTCCTGCGTTCTCGCTTCTGCTCTCGCGGCGCATGCGCTACTCTCCTCCTTTAGTCTCCTCTCCTACCAGCCGGTAGAGCGCTGCGCGCGTTGTCCAGCGCTTGCTTCGGTTGACTCCTCTGAAATGCGGGCTCGACATGCCGAAATTCTCTCCTGGGAAGCGCCGCGATGAGCGCAAGCGCATGCGCGTCCCCTC
This sequence comes from Rhipicephalus sanguineus, assembly GCF_013339695.2. Taxonomy (NCBI): domain Eukaryota; kingdom Metazoa; phylum Arthropoda; class Arachnida; order Ixodida; family Ixodidae; genus Rhipicephalus; species Rhipicephalus sanguineus. The sequence continues at coordinate 67,433,999 of NC_051182.1, forward strand.
CGCCTCTCTCTCCTCTCCTACGCTGCTTCCCTCTCGCGTGCCTGTCGACCGCGTTCCCCGCTCGCCCTGTGAGAATTAACGGTCAGGCTAGAGGCAAGACACGACGCGCGCACTGTTCTTTTTCGCTTTCCACGATGCGAGGCCGGTAGCATGCCCAACGAACGCCAATGGAACGCGATCGGCTTTGCATCGCCTCATGGTTCCCTTTAGCGGAAGATGGTGTATTTTTTTCCCTTTATCATTGTACTTTGGGTATGCACTTTTTCTCCCCTTCCATGTTCTGTTACGAACATCGGGACGTTGTTCGTCAGTGAGGGGCAATGCCACGGGCGCTTCTTTTTGTCAATTTCATCTAACTACTCCGTTGCCCGCGTAACCCCCGCCTTGCGCAAGCCACGCCCTATTATCTGGGAACCTTCCAGATTATCTTAGAATCTTCTTATAGGCTTGAGCGCGCAAACGCGGAATGTTGAGATTATTCTCTAAGTAACGCGGCCACCAGCGATAAGGCTCGAATGTTCAATGCCGCATGTATAAATGCCGACGCGCGTTACCGCAGAGGATTTCATCGACGGCCGACGCTCTGTTCGCCGCTATCAGTGTACAGTGTGTATTGCTGTAGTTTTAGTTTCCGTTTCGCGGTCACAAATTCGGCCAAATAAGTTATGTTATTGAAACGAAGTTCACGCTATGGTGCGATTAGATGATTAAACTACGCCACTTCCGTTAGCGTATTGCTCCGGTGTGGAGCAACGCTTGAAAATTGCTTGCTGAGTCATAGGAATAGAAATGTAATGTTTATTAGACGGCCATAAAAGCGGAGCAAACGTTGGAACCACAATTGACGTTAACCCGACATGACGCCTGTATCATAGGAGTACATATGTAACCATTCTTTCTTTGTTATCAAATTAGATGGCCAACAACCACAATTGACGTTGCACCGACATTAAGCCTGTATAGGGTCTTTTTCCTACGCAGTTTCTGTACATGGCCTGGCTCTGCGCAGCGTGGCTCTGTCCAATACCTGACTACCACGCCGAGTGCTTGGGTTCGATTTCTGCTGGGATCCTAATTTTCGTTGTTTGTATTCGTCGGGTAAACGGTGGCAGTGTTCGTTTTTCTTAACGCTCTCGCATTTAAATTACCAATGTCTGTACTCGCCGTTCCAGGGTAGATATAAACTGTGAAAAACTTGTGCCGCATACGCTTATACTTAGGTCCGTCGTATACGGCCATGTGCCACACTTCTCTGGAGGAAAGAGTTTCACGACGTACACGACAGGATTTTCACGTTATTCATGCCATGACCAGACAGGCATATTCGTCAAATCCTCGTGCCCCCCCCCCCCTATGTGAATTTTGGTCGGCCCTGGATCAAGGTGGCGAACACGTGAGCAACGAGGCGAAGGCGGCTACATAATACATAGAAACAAAATAGAAGCGCTCAAAGTGCCTTGGGTTCGCTGTGAAATGCTTCGCATTTAAATAACAAACAAACAAACGAGCGGTAGGAGGAATTTTGAACGCGTAAAACAGTGCTTCAGGCGTACGACATGAACTACTATGTCGGAGCTCGGTTGTCCTTGTTGTGTTCCTGTTGACGACGCAGTGTCCGGAAACATCCATTGTTTACGTAACTCACGCGGCCTAATAATATCTGGGTTTAACATCCCAAAAGCACCATATGATTATGAGGGACGCCGTAGTGGAGCGCTACGGAAATTTCGACCACCTGGGGTTCTTTAAGGCTTACCTAAATCTAACTACACGGGCCTAGAATATTTTCGCCTCCATAGAAATTGCAGCCGCCGCGGCCGCTATTGGATCCCGCTACCTTCGGGTCAGCAGTCGAGCGCCATAACCAGTAGACCACCGTGGCGGGGTCTCACGCGGCGTAGCACGTTATAGGGACTGAAGTACCGGCTTAGCAAGTTTTCGGAGAGGACGCCGCGACGAACAGGGGTCCACACGTATACTTGGTCTCCTGGGCTATAGGAGACGTCTCTGTGACGGATGTTATAGTGCCGTGCATCTGCCTGCTGCTGCAGACCGATGTGCAGCCGTGCCAGCTGGCGAGCTTCCTCGGCACGCTCTGCAAGTTCTTTGTCGTCAGTCGTTAACTTATCGGCGTCTTCACAAGGAAGCATAGACTACAACATCGTCTGCACTTCGCGGCCGTAGAGAAGGCAAAACGGTGTGTATCGCGTTATGCAAAATTGCTGCCATCTGTCGGTGGTTTGACGACGCTAGCAATTCGGCGCTATGTTGGAGGCTTGTGTCCGAATCGTATTGCTGTCTCTGCTATAACTTTTGCTTGTATCTGTTTTGATAGTTGCCAATCGGGACATTAAAACAGCAGACCAGTGTGTAATAATAACATCTGGGGCTTAACGTCCGGCAAACGAGTGTGTAAGCACCTGCACACGTTACGGGAATTTCCTAGAAAATACGTTGATAATTATTACGTCTAAAGAACGGCCTCGCAACGAGAAGAACGTACAAATTTGTCCCCGAGTCATATGTAAGCTTGTCGTCATTGAATATGAAGCTTGCTACGAGGTTATAAATTTTGTCTGTTTTCAGTGTAGCGAATACATCGTTGTTCGCTATCTGAATATCATAGTTGTAGTGTAGGATGGTTGGGAGAAGGCTATGGCGCGCGACACGGCTAGGTAAACGATGACGGTAAGGAAGTGCTGTTACGCATTTCAAAGCGTATTTCGTAAGGCACCGCCTACGTTTACCTGATCGAATGTGCCTTTATTTTAAAAAGAAAAGGTTGTTCAGTTTCTTTGTATTTAAAAAAAAATTCGCTGCTGTAGTCACCGGCGTACGCACAATTAAAATGTAAAAAAATTTAACTTCTCATTTACGTGAAAAATGAGCATGAAAACTAAAGTGTTGGTTGCTCAAAGAAGTAGGGGCCGCTTAGCTGGTAGTTTATTGAATATCTTTCTGACATGTTCTCGTAAATAACACGATACTTCTCGAATATTTGCGATCGTCACTTTCGGGTTCTACTAGCGCCTTACAATTTGAACCCGTTTCCTCAAGGAAGTTATCTGTCGCCAACTGACCGCTTGTGAAACCTCCTCAGCGCGTATCCAACGGTACCGAAAGCACGGCCGAGTGCAATACATTTGCCGGAACAGCACCTTTTCTGTTTCATACGTGAAGTTCCACACACAAGCATCTGTTAACATTCGATAGCCAACAGGGATGGATAGAGTATTTTCCCGAAGGGGGACCAGCTTTTGGAAGAGCCTCATACGTGGTTTCTTGGTATATAAATAAAAATAAAACTAGGGGGGGGGGCGGTAAGGCAATTCGGGCCTCCCCCTCTGAATTTGGCAATGATAGCACAAGGAGTGCTTGAAAAATACGCACAGTGAAGCAATACGCGCGCAAGGCATCCCACCAAACGCTATCGGGTTAAACTCCACAATGAAAACAAACTACAAACAACACGCCCCAGCACAATCGGTGCGTTTGCTGGGAATCGATGACGCGCTAGAGCTACCTGTCTAATATGTAATTTTTATCGCAATGTAATAAACATAGTAATGGTGTCAACAGCAGCGCAGGCATGCACGAGTAGTCGTGATGCAGCTTTGAAGCTTGTACACGAAGCCGGTTTGTCTGTGCCTGCAAGCACACGGCACGAAAACGGTCTGGTTCCGGCGTGACACGAAAGAGTGTTCGCTGATGAGGGCCGATGCTGTCACATACCGCATCTAGGATGGCGAACGTAAACACGGCTTTAGTCGTAATCAGTAGCCGAAGAAGCTGAACCTGGCTGAACGACCTGCCGCTTCTCGTCGGCCGCGAGGAAATCCAATAACAGGAAGGTTAGTTTGCTGTAAACATTTTTTTCGGCACCCAAATTTCCTCAGTCTGAACTACACGGCGCAGGAGAATATCTAGGTATTGCCGTATCACCCGTCACACGCTGAAACGTACGCTTCGTGTGTGCACATGCGGAGTGCGCATTGCCTTCAACATGGCGGAAATGCGCACGGCGGCCGCCAGATGGCAGCAGAGTTTGCATAAGGTTTATACAACACCATTTACTTGAGCGTGCTTCCCTGGTGACCAGCTTCCATGGGGAAGCACAAGGACAAAGGCAAGAGGACGACGATTGGCAAGTTTCGCCTCGAATCATGGCCTTTCTCTCCTGAATGATGGCAGCCCAACGTTTCTTCGAGGTGTGACGTACGGTAGCTGCCTTGATGTTACTTTCGTCTCCAGCTCCTCACCAGATGTGTTAAATGGTTCTCGGATATTGAGACACACGGAAGTGATCACATTCCTACCTATCTTCACATCAAAGGGCTCTCCAAGTCTTGTCTAGAGAAGACCATCAGAATGACTAACTTGACCACTTTCCAGTCTGATATGGAAAATGTTTGCCAAGCGGGCCTGCCCACTGGGCTAGAGCAAGCAATCAAGAGCACAATACAAGACGGAACGCGCCCGATCGTGATTCCTTCTAAGCGAAACGATTTCGATACAGAATTGGCACGGCTTCGAGCGCTTCGCCGTCGTGCGGAACGACGATATCGGCGTACCAAGTTCATACATGACCTTAGGACAGCCAGGCGAATGCAAAAGAAAATCCAGCGTCGTATGGACAGATTGGCCTCTCAACGGTGGACAACGTTTCGCCAGACATTAGACCCTCGCAAGCCCCTTTCTCAAATCTTGAGGACGGTGCGTGGTATGCGCTGTCATCCTGAACGGCGCTTTCCCTTCAAGGCGTTGGCACTTTTCCAAAAGCGACAAGACATCAAAGTTGCAGAAGATTTTTGCGCGAGGATCGCCGACCAAGCGGCTCGTCCAAATCCCGTTGCCGGATGTGCCATCTCCTGTTCCCGTGATAGCCGAATGGATCTTCCTTTTACAATGGAGGAACTCGAGGCAGCACTGGCTTCATGCAGGCGTTCTTCATCTCCGGGGCCAGATGGCATATCGTACCGAGCCTTGTGCAGTCTTGGTGAGGCCGCACGGGGAGAACTACTGCGACTCTACAACCACTCGTGGCAAGAGAGCAACGTTCCCGACGAATGGAAGACAAGCCGATTAGTACCACTCCTGAAGCAAGGCAAGTCCCCACTTGAACTTGCCTCGTATCGCCCTATTGCATTGGCCAGCTGCGTGGGGAAGATAATGGAACGAATGATATATGGCCGCCTGGAGTGGTATCTCGAACACTACACGATCTATCCAAACTCCATGGCTGGTTTCCGACGTGATCGTTCATGCATAGACAATGTTCTTGATCTCGTTACGTACGTTCAACAGCAGAGATCACGCAAGCGACTGTCTGTAGCGTTGTTTTTGGATGTGAAAGGCGCCTATGATAATGTTCTACACGAGGCTATTATCGATGCACTTGAGGTGGTTGGCCTTGGTGGTCGAGTTCTTCGATGGATTGGTAGCTACCTGTCTGCAAGGTCATTCTTTGTGTCCACCGAAGACGGCCCCACCACACTACGCTATACCTGCCGAGGCGCTCCTCAAGGCGGAGTACTCAGTCCCATACTATTCAATCTCGCCCTCATTCAACTTGTCGAATCCCTGCCAAGTACGATCAAGGTATCTATATACGCAGACGACATATGTGTCTGGACCTCAGCCGTTACACGACTTCAAATACGTGCGAGACTTCAAAAGGCTGCAACATTGACAGCGCACTACCTTAGCAAACAATGCCTCAGAATATCCCCGGAAAAATGTGCATTGGTGGCGTTCACGCGCAAACCAATGACACCATATGCCATTTCTATTGACGGGCAGTCGATTTCTTATGCCAGAACTTACAAATTTCTCGGCATAATTATTGACAGAAACCTCAATTGGAGGCCACACGTGGCCTATTTGAAGAAGCGCCTGACGGCCATTGCCCAGCTGCTCAAGTTCCTGGGAGGGAAAAACTGGGGCATGTCAGTAGATGCAATGTTGGAATTATACAGAGCACTCTTTCTTGGGTTTCTGAGATAAAGTCTGTCTGTACTAACCAACACCTGCAAGACAAATCTTCGCGCTCTACAGGCTACACAAGCTCAGGCACTCAGAGTTTGCCTAGGCCTGCCCAAATGTGCGCCAACAGAGGCGACTATTGCCATCGCCAAGGATCTACCAATACAAACGCACATTGCGTTAGAAGCCTTGAGAGCTCACATCAGGCATTTTGCTCGCGCTCCTAACCACCACCTGGCAACACTGCCCTGAGAAAGACCGCTAGCATCATACTGCGCAACAATCTGGAGCTACTCCGCCAACCTACCGTCAGGCTTCAGCCCCGCATCCAAGCCCGCACCGATTCCACCTTGGTGTTTGGTTCGTCCTGCAGTGCACCTCAGTGTACCAGGAATCAAGAAAAAATCTGATTTGTCATCGCCTGTCCTGAAACAGCTATCTCTGCTTCTACTGCACGAGAAATACACTGACCACATACATATTTACACCGACGGCCCAACGACCATCCGTGATTCGTCCGGGGCAGTAGTTGTCCCAGCGAAAGGTGTAACAGTTAGCTTTAAGACCGACCACCCAACAACATCAACGGCTGCTGAACTGACAGCTCCTCGCGCTGCACTTTGTGTTATCAATCGCGAACAACCGCAGCGATGGTCAATTTTTAGTGACTCCAAGCAGCCCTACAATCTCTCTTGTCAGCCCTGCGGCGTGGACCATATGAACAACTGGTATTCGAAATAAGACACCTCATTCATACGTCATTCGAGAAGGGACACCAAGTGGCATTTCAATGGTTGCCAAGTCACTGCGGCGTGCTTGGCAACGAACATGCCGATAATGCTGCTCGGTCAGCTTTGCAAGGCGACAAGGAAGAGGCTATACCCCTTTCAAGGTCTGATGCTGCTGCCATGCTTCAAAGGATCGCAAAGAATATTTCGCACTCAACACTGAATGCCTCAAGAAGCCAAAACTATCGGCAACACCACCTCAACGAGTTATGGCGACTTCAACTACCATCTGGACTCCGCCGAAGAGAGGCCACTCTGCTATGCCGCTTGTGGCTAAGAGTGGCTTTCACGAAGTCATATTCGTTTCGAATAGGGATGGCCGACAACGCTCTTTACGACGCCTGCGGCACCGAGGAGACCTTGCAGCATATCTTCTGCTACTGTCCTCGCTACGATGCGCAGAGACGATCCCTCATATTCGCTCTCGCTCGTCTTTACAACAGACCGTTGACACTAGAAACAGTTCTACAATGTCATCCTGATAAGTCATCGAGAATTCAAGCAACCAAGGCATTGCTCAAATTCCTAAGGACAACAGGCTTACACGAGCGGCTGTAGACTTTTTAATGATGCCGCATACCGCACAAGACTGCCGCTCTGCGCTGTGAAGTTATGTGTGTGCGTGTGTGTTCCCCTCTCTTTCTCTCTTTCTTTACTCTTCTTTCAATCTCCCCCATCCCTTCCCCCTGTACAGAGTAGCATACCGGTTATGCCAAACTGGTTAACATCCCTGTCTTTCCTCTCTCCCGTTTTCCTTCCTTCCTTGGTGACCAGCGAGATGGCGCGAAGTGTGGGAGGGGCGCGCTTTAAAGGGACACTTAAGGCAAATAACAATTTATGTCAGAGTGGGAGCTCATTGTATGAAAACGTCTAAAACGGCAATATTATCAACAGATGTTCCCTACTTACCGAGAAATTAAGCTAAATGTATCACACGACGAGTGCCACGAGCAGGACATTTTGGAAATGATCCCGATGAAGTGGGAAAGTCTGACTATACAATTAATCACTCATAATCAAACTAGCTGCAATAAAAAAGAACCTTTCGTGCATCAAGAGACGTAATAAAATGCGGCTTGTTCGTTTCTGTTTGATTCATGGAAAAAGCACCTCTTTGGCGGTGCCATGGGGAACGGCGCGCGTGGTTTAACGGTTTCGCTTTCGCCGAACGGCGCTTCGCCCGGCGCCCTGCTTCGCGCACGCGGTCACGTCTCTGTGGTAACTTCGGTTTCGCGTACTGCCGCGTGTGTTTTGCGCGCTCGTGAAATTTGCTATGACAGAAAGATCGACAAAATTCCGCATGAATGTGATGTTGCCGGATGCCCGAATGGTGCACGCCGCCAGGTCACGCCGCCGCGCAGTAAAGGTGGGCAACGTTGGGCACGGCAACAGTGACGTGGGAAAGACTGCTTTCTGGCAGGTGATTTGAAGTGCGATAACGCGATGCGGACCACAAAAACGTGATTTTATTTCAAAATAAGCACTTCCTTGGCACAAAAGTAGCACTACGAGGTTTATGGACCGCTATTTCAACAATCAACGTCGACTTAATATTTGTCCCTAGTGTCCCTTTAAAGGTCGCCGCCCAGCTTGTTGCGTTGCGCGCGCGCATCTGGTGCACTTTGTCCTACAAGGCGTGATCGCCTGCGTGCTCGCTTATCTCGTGTTTGGGGGGTGGCGGCGGGGTTGTATGTCTCGTGCTTTCACCGCGATGTCTGCGCTAAAGTTTCAGAGCGTATGAAGATCACTTCGCTCGCTGCAGCGGCGGCGTTTGCGAAACAACGCGCTGTTCAAAGAGAAATAAGTAATAACTGCGAAAAATATCAGTTCGCCCTCGTTCTATGGATACCTGTGCGTTCGTTTCGTGCGTCCTCCTTTATGTTTTAGCAGGGCGCTTCAAGTGTCCAGCTGTGACACCTGACAGAAGAACGGCTATTTGGGCTAGTTGGTTAAAATGCATATTGAAAGGGTTTGCAGCGCAAGCACGGTAGTGCTGAAGGAAAGGTTTAAAAGCGAGGAACGGAAAGCAAAGAGGGACGACACTTTCCTTGCTTTTAAACATTTCCTTCAGCACTATCGTGCTTGCGCTGCAAACCCTTTCAATATGCAATAGGCACTTGACAGTTCGCGCTCATCCTGTGTGTGTTCTTTTCGTGCGTACTTTGCGCTTGAGCGACGCGCTGGAAATTTCGAGCTGCTTTCCGTTCTTCGCGTTAAATTCCAATATGTTGCTATCGCATTTATTGCTTCGCATTGCGGACAAACTGTGACTTTTTTTCTTCTCATCTCGCTTTGCTTAAAAGCACTGCTGATGGTTTGAAACGGTATCGCTCACGTCCTTTTTGTAAATAATCATCCCGCTACTTTTCCTCCCTACCGAAAGTTTTGCCCTTCTTAGGGTTCTGATTAACGATTTAAGGATATGGTACATTCAACAGTACATTCCGATGAGACATGGCGCGTTAACAAGATGCGAATACCCAGAGTGTTCTCTTAATTTAAATGGCAGCGGAAGCCGTTAATTCCCCACCAGGTCCATTACCAAGTAAAAACTTTGGTATGTCCTGGCAGACGGATGACGTGGTGGCGCAGGGTTCAGGGAAATCTCCCGGAGCCTACACCAATCACCGTCGGTGGGAATTGTCTCCCAGGTTGACGGTAGTAATAAGGAAGGATTCCGTCAGGGATGGACCCCACCTGTGGTTCCTATGGGTCGGGAAGGGCAGCTATTTGTCCGCGTATGTTTCATTCTTCGCCAGAAGGAAGCAGTGAGAGTATAAGGGATTATACGATCGCGGAGCCCCGTTCATGGGGTTCGAGGTGCATATTCTCAAAGCGTTCTTACGCAAATAACGCTTTGCTTGGTGGCCCTTAGTTCCTTACGGAAGGATGGAGGGTTAGGGCCGTAATCATCCTCCACATAATAGAAGCTGGACGCTGGAATGTCGGAAACATCCGCAGGTTTCTTCCGCTCTGAATTCCAGCTGCACATTATGTTCCAGAGAGATTGTATGTAGGTCTGCACGGAAGGTACCATGGTGGATTTCGCAGCAATTTCACTTCAAAAAAGTTATATAGATAGAGGAGCGAGTGGTGCTGTTGCACCTTCAAAATGATTATGCGGATGTGTGCACGAATTATAGAATTATAGGCATGAAGGGTTCGGCTTAAGTTCCTAGACGGACATTTCGTTCGCCTTGCGCAAACATGCATGAAACAAAACTAATATGTTGTCGTGGAAAAAATGTATAGTGTACTATACAGTCTTCATGGCTTAACATCAGCCTTTGCTTTTTAATCCACCAGAAAAATTCTACGAATTAAAGCTATGTACGTTAGAAACTTGCTTTTATCAAAAAAATGATATGGGTGTGTTTAATGGCGATATGTGTCCACGCGCGCTTCTTTCTTTTTATGTTTTTGTTACCGGTCCAGTACGCGTGTTGCTACTTGCTTGCGCTGACCGCGTTAGTATGTCTGGGAACGTTCCACATTACTTTAGGGTGATATGTTGGCTTGAGCGCGCAAACGCGAACAGCTGAGTCTATTCTGGAACTAACGCGGCCACCAGCGATAAGGCTCGAATGTTTGATGCCGCATGTATAAATGCTGACGCGCCTTAGCGCACGTCAGACTACCGATGGCCGACGTCGCGCTTGCCGCTATCAGTGAACAGCGTAAATTTTTTGTACCTAGCCTTTTCGTTTTTCCAGGCACAGATTCGCCCAAATAAAAAAGTTTAGTCTTGAATAAGCCGACTGCTGCCTTCGTCCACGTGAGGACGCCGTGGTGTCTGGTGGGGGTGCTGGTTCTTTCATGTTCCGCACACCCACAAAAAGCCGTGAATGTTGTTCAAGCTGTGAAGGAGACGCAAAATACATTCCTGATCATCGGTCTAGACGGATGCAACAAGAACTATGTCACGTATCTCGGGAGCGCTTGCAATGTCGGAACGGAGTTGGGAGAGAGAGAGAGAGAGAAAGAGTCGGGAGACACCGTGGCGTCACTGCAAACACCCTTTATCTAACACACCACGGCACACAAAAATGAACACTCATTACAACAATAATTGATACATTACAAAAATCCTAGGCTAGTGCGCTATCGCTTTCAAAAGATCGCAAAGTACTCTAGCGACTCTAACACTCTAGCTCTGCTTGGCTCCTCTAGCCCGAAAGTCTGGCCACTATGGCCTCTCAGTCAGTCGCAAATCGAACGTTCTTACTTCGTGTGTGTTCGTCGCCTCGATTCCGTGCCGAAGTCTACGTTCGGCCCCGTCGTCGCAGCTACTGTCGACGTCTTAGGGTCGTCGTCGCCGATCCGCCACCTCGCTAGTCGTCCTCGTCGCCGATCCTCCGGCCCTTCGTCGAGGACATCGGTCTCGTACAGTTAGTCCTAACTCTTGGCCTCCCCTTGGTGCCACTGAGTCAAACTGTCGAGGTGGCTCTCCAGTGATTGTCGGTGGGTCGCCGTCGTCTTTCCGAGCTGTGGTAGTGCCGCAGGTGCCACAAGAACTGCGTGATGAGGCTGCCGCAAGCCCGGGACGCCTCGCTCGGTAGACACCGAGGTCGACGGCCACCCTCCCGGGACATGCGCAACGCTGCCTCCAGAACGCAGCCCTGCTGTTCCCGTCGCGGACGCGACGCTGGCTTGCACCACCTTGCTCCTCGACAACTCCACCGAACAATGCCCAACTCTTCTTCTGTGGTCTCTCACCTCACCTCGGGTCGCGTGGCACGCGCCTTTCTCCGGCCAATAGCTTGCGTCGACGTGGCGGGGGTGCACACCATCGGGTACTTTTCCATTCCCCGCACACCATCGATGCCTTGCGCTGTCTGGCGCGCGCCCCGTGCCCCTTTACTCATGACAAACTACCACCACAATACGAGCATTTACCCGACAAGACCAGGAAGTCCCGATTTTGACCGGCACATCAGCCACGATGACAGCACCCATGACGAATGCACCGGTGCTGCAACAGCAACATTCCGCGGATCATCTTTTGTAGACCCGGAAAGCTGTCTGGAAACGTAAAAAGCGTCGCCATCTTCAACATCTGGGGTCCTGAAGACAAGTTGCGTGAGGTTAATTTATACTTGGAAGACGCAGCAAGCACCTGGTTCGAAAATCGTGAGCCGACACTTCGAACCTGGGATCTGTTCCGCAGCACATTCCTGGAGACCTTCACAAGGAAAGGGCCGCAGCTTTGCTGGAGAGAAGACTGCAACTACTGACGGGAAAGTCACCATCTACACGCAATAGGTGACACGACTATTAATTCCGAATGGCCGATGTTGCCATGCCTGATGAGAAAAAGTCCGCTTTCTTATGCGGGGAGTTAAAGAAAGACTGTTCGTAGGATTGGTGCAGAACCCACCGAATTCCTCACGGAAGCTACAGCGATTGAGAAGTCACTTCACGTGTGGACGAAGCAATAAGACCGTGCGCAAACTGTTACCTTCGCCGTGGCCTCAAGTGGATTCGATCGCCGACGTTGTCCACGAGGAAGTCCTGCAATCGCTTGGAGTTACCGAACCACCACAGGCTCAGCCAGGAGCGATAGGCCACGCCAGTGCCGCACGCCGCGCCTTCACCACGCCGCGTCCGCGTCAGGACCCACGTCGCCGCCATTCTGTCGACTGCCCCCCGACGCCACCTCACCCACCTGCTGGCCAGCACAAGCATGTGGGCGAACATGCGGGTGACTTCACCCAAGTGTTGCCCATCATCGCGTTGGAACACGGCGAAAGGCCAGTTATGGATGCATCGCTGCCATTACAATGTGTAATGTTGCCGATGTGATTTGTTTGTTTACAATCAGTACTATACTGGAGGCCATAGACCTATGTACTGCAAGGGCGATGGGGGGTGCAAGCCTCCGCATTGCGGAAAGTTAGGGAGGCGCAGTTCCCCCCTTTCCAAAGCGGCAACTGTCTGCAGCACGCTGACCAGCAACTGAGGGGAACTGTTCTTTCAATACAACAATCGCATAACTATACAATGAAGTTTGTCCAGGGCTTTTGTTGTGGAGATTTGCAGCCGGTCGCGACGCCTCACGCGCAGGCTCGTGCTCGGCTCACACGAGCATTCACAACCGCGAAAACCAAAGAAGGCAGACACGCGGATTTATACATTTCGCTGACCAAACTTCTTGCACAGCTTCAACAGCGGTGCGCTTGATGTGTGAAACTGAGTGTAGTCAGGTCCGCCGAGGTATCACAACGACTTGGCTGCCAGCAGCGGCCTTCTGTTTGGCAAAATACACTGTATGTACCTGCTACGGTGGCTTGGCGTCATCGCTGCCCTTGCTATCATGTCCTGACTCCACTGGCTACATCAACAGACTGCGAGTTTCATTCCGCACGCTTCGTGGCCCTGAACCGCGCTGCCAGCAACGTACTTCCCATATTCCCGCAAAGCTGGCGATGTCGGAATTCCACGTCGCCAGCGTCGAGTACGGAAGCCACTGCAACGCGCTTACCATAGTCGATACCGCGTCATCCATCTCGGGTACGAGCATTTCACATAAAAATCCACAACATGCCTATACGGCCTAGCGCTTCCACGACCATATTGACATTGGCCATACACTGTGCGCAGATACGTGACACGTGTGTTTGTTTACATCGGTCCGTCGCACATACCTTTCCGTTCTCGTCGCGGTTTCCGTTCTCGTCGCGGTAGTTGGTAACACAACGGAACACAGCACCTTCCAACCATCTTTAGCAACACGTTTCCGCACAACGCGCGGGCTGACCGCCACGCCAACGAAACATCGCGCACCGGCAATCGCAGTAGGCGGCCACCCTTGTCGCAGACAGTGCCGTCTGCTGCGGTGCCCTAAACATGATGGCTTGGAGTAGTTCCCGTGAAGGGCTCTTGGGGGCGCCCTTTTACGAAAAGGGTCTATGATCAAGAATATGCCATATTGAACCTAGTTTGCTCTCTTCGTTTATAAGCAGCTGTGCATAAGGGGTCGTTATGCGATAGTTCGCTTTCGCGTCATTTGTTGCATCGAGTTACAAGAAGGTTCGGTGTAGATCACCCAGAAAATCACGAGCAATCATAAACGGCTAACGACCAATGAGAAAGGAAACAATGCTGGCTATAATTCAGTGCAGTGTTGCGGAATTGGAATGACTCCGGAATCATTCCACATTTTCGCGACCCCGGAATTGAATGGGAATGGAAATAGGTCTTTTGCCGAAAATTTCCGAATCGTTTTCTTCTATGCACTGTTTTTCGAACTTCAAACACCAGTAAGTGACAGCATCGAATTTAACAATAAAGCAGTATTTTCAAAATAGCTTGGCTGATTATAAGCACGGTACATTTATAAGCAATGCGCATACAACAGTTCTGTCCTTTTATAGACTGTGTGTCTCTGATGTTTGTCTCTATTCATCGCGTTACCGCGGCGCTGTGCCGTTGGTATCCGCCGTGCACTCTAAGCCAAAAAGGACTAAAATGGGGTATGGCATTGGTCCTTCAGGGGACTAAATTGGCTGCCACAAATATTGAACCATTTTTGGACCAACTGCGGGAGTAACTACAAAGGTTCAACTTTTACTCTCTAGCACTTAACCCAGTTGGTTTAAATGTTGGTTCTTAGAGAATGCTTCAGAGGGACGCACAGTTGAACCGCTTGGAGTAACCGAGAAAAAAAAAGGGATGGCGATTTTAGGGGCGTAGCTCCTCTTAGTCTAACCTTGTCATGCGTCCGGCGTAACAGGCAGTATCTCCCGAACAGTATAATAGATGGCGCTGTCTCATAAAAGTACATACAAACTGCAGTTCAGGGACGATATTCTAGATGGCGCTGTACACAATCTGTGTCGTCACCATTTCTCGTCTCATTTCCTAGATGGCGTTGGTCCAATAGAATTGTGTGCAATATGGCTCTTGTGTGAATCGACACTGGATGGCGCTGGAAGTGCCGCTGCTCTCCGATTGGCTGCTGCGCGGAGATGGGCGGGGAGCGAGCGCCTCTCTCATTCTCCTGGATCGTCGCCGTACGTGTCGGATCGATGGTGGAGCATGGACGATGCGCAGCGGCGGGCGCTCGCTTGGCGGCAGCCAGGCGGATCCCGCGGCGATGCGCGCCAAGGACGCCGCTGCGAAACGGGCTCAACGAGAAGCGGATCCCAAGACCATGATTGCTTCAGGAGCTTCGCCCAAGCTCTTCATCATTCACCCGTGGATATGCTGTAATGTTTTTTCGCTATGGCGCGTAATTCTTGGTATTTCCAACTGAATCATCATTAAATGATGCAGTGTTTGTGGCACATACACAAACACAACCACAGAAGCATTGCAATATAAAACACCACACACCGACCAACCGCGCTACAAAGGCATAACCTACATAACCCAACCATCGGCTATATAAAGGCACAGTATACTGACCTCCCATATAGCGCCGGTGGCAGACTTCTGTTCGGCGTAATAAAACAGTAAACATTAACAGCATACGTGTAAACTTACGTGGGCTCATATGTAGCACCGCAACACATCGATCTTTTAAAATGAACCCTCCGGATGTTAACGCCGTTTCATTCAGCGAATTGGAATTATCAGCTGGCACCAGGGGCGTAGCCAGAAATTTTTTCGGGGGGGGGGGGGTTCAACCATGCTTTATTATGTTTGTGCGTGCGTTTGTATGTGTGCGTGCATGTATACGCAAGCAAAACTTAAAAATATTGGGGGTTTTTGAAGCCCCCAAACACCCCCTTTGGCTACGCCCCTGGCTGGCACACTATCGTGTCGGCCGAACCAGCGCTAGCAATGCCGGTGCACAAGTCCGCGAAATGCACTTATGCACATACAAACATAGAAGCGACACTTATGCAGCAACGCCAGCGAAGCAGTGAGGCGCCCCGCGGATGCCAGCTCGTTGCCGACAACGTCGCTAGGCCTTTACGAGGAGCATGGTTATGAGTTAAAAGACCGCTGGCGATCACAACATGCATCTCTTGTGCAATTTTCGTCGCCGTCATTTCACACACAAATGAAAAATAGGTGTTTGCTGTCCGCGGCGTCTTACGGAGTGATGTAGATATACGTATACAACGACGAGACGGCACCCAGGCACGCTTCTTTCACTGTGCTCGTAAGTCGCTCGCAGTACACCGCCGGGCACACATTGATTCGTATCGGCGCTCGCGTTCACGCTAGATGTTTAACAACGATTGTCGCATGGAGAGAAAGGCACAGTTTTACCTGTACTTTATTCCAGAAGATATTATTCTCTGTGAAACAAATTCTACGCAACGTTTCTTTCCCCTGCACCGGCAATGCACTCACATTGGCCGCTGGCCGGCTTGATGCCGACGACGTAGCGAAGCCTACTTCGTATCGCTCCTTAGTCGCAGCCGGTGACTCTGCCGGAATACAACAGCTGACGAACAGCTTACTTTTGTTAGCGCTGGCAGTGTTCTTCGTAGTTCTTTCAAATTCGGCACATTGAAGCGAGTTAACCACGGTGTCCGCGCTCGAAGGCTTGCACTTGTTTGGGTCCGGCAGCTCGATAGGGAAGAAACGTGAGTGAGCGCCCTCGCTCGCTCGCTCGCTCGAGAACGGTGTGGTGCGGTAGTGGTAAAGGAGGAAGACGAAGTGTTTAATAAACATGGAGCTTCGCACAGCACTCAAGTCTTCTGCGTTACATACAGATATTGTCGCGACGCGGAAAGAACAGGACACAGGACCACGGTGCGACAAGGAAGAACAAGGTCTGTATTGACAAATCAAAAGAGCAGGCGCTGCAACGTCGTCTTCCTCAGAGAGGAACGGTGGTTGCTGCTCGTACTCCTCACTTCGTTGTCCTCTGTCAACCTGCTGACTTTTAGTCGTGACATCAGCCTCCCTTCCAAGAAAGCGTCGTCCCGATGCTTTATAAACACAGGGGCTGGTAATAACTGGCAGCGCATGAGCTCATTCGGACAAATACGGCTTCATCCGAACCACGTGCACGACTTCTGGCGCATGCCTTTGCGCCTTGAGCAATGAGCACTATCGGGAACAACCTCAAAGTTGACATCAGTGAGACGTCGGAGAACTTTATACGGCCCGAAGTACCGTCTGAACAGCTTTTCTGAAAGGCCACGACGGCGAATTGGAGTCCAGACCGAAACTTTCCCTCTCGGCGTGCATGAGACTGGTCTGTGACGAAGATTATATCATTATATCGCCTTGAATTGTAGTCCTGCTGGCCACGAATACCTATGCGTGCAAGTTGCCGGGCTTCTTCAGCAACCTGGGTGATGTAATCGGCATCCGTTTCGGCTCCTTCGCACTCATGTGGCAGCATAGCATCTAGCATAGTTGTGACTTCACGACCATGGAGAAGACAAAATAGCGTCATTCGTGTGATTTCTCGGTGAGCCTTGTTTGTGCGAACGTGACATACGGCAAGATCTCGTCCCACTTTTTATGCTCCACATCGTGTTCCACATCGTGTTCGGGATAGGCTGTGTTTAAAGATGTTGCGTAAAATACGAATGTCATCTCAACCGGTTGAATTACTGTCTACGCAACTCCGGAAAGGAAGAAATATATTGAGGCATGCATTCGCAAAACTTCGCGTCGTATAAGTATCATAAGGTAGGATATACTATAATATAACAAACATTTTACACTTCGCTCCGTGTCACTGGCTTGCGGACAAGATAAGACATCATATTTCTCTCACCAGCAGTTTATCATCGCATTACATGCACCACGCTTTATCAGGCTCCGCAATCTGTGCACAGGTTCTTAGTTTTCTTGCAAAAGTCTCGTAGAGGCATTACGGCCCATTTTTAGCGCAACAACTGATGCGAAGCTAGACAAAACTACTGGTTGGGTAGATAAATTTATGTAGTGTTCCGATGCAGTGCTCACTAAAGCAAGATATATTTTATTGCATTGTAGAGGACACGTGTATTACATGCATTATGGGCGTTCATTAGATACATATTCTTTCTTCAGACATGTTTATCACAATCTGTGTTCTTCATCATTGGTTGTGGGAACTCGGCTGGACTGTCATCTGTGCCTCGGGTGTGGTCGCAAGGCCGTGTCTTCGGTGCCTAATAAAGGTCGCGTTAAATGCTGCGTCACAAGTGGTGGAGGCTGCTCACCGATCGTCAGTCATCTCCTAGCCGCTCCACACCGTGGAGCTCCGCTCAGGTCGCCGTCTGCGCCAGGTGTCCGGTAACTTGCCTCAGGACGACCTCACCGGTGCTCCTGCATCTACCTCCACAGCCCGACTGCCGCCACTCTTCTATCCTGGATCATTAGTGGACACCAGCGTGATCTCCCCGTATTCGCTGGACGTCGAGGTGAAGATCTGGATGATTGGCTCTACTACTACGATCGAGTGAACTCAAGTGACAACTGTGATGATCTGGCCAAACTTCTCCATGTCTCTTTCTACCTCATGGGCATTGCGAAGACATGGTTTTTCAATCATGACATTGACTTCATGGACTGGACCAATTTCAAGCAACAACTTCATCAAATTTCAGCCCTCTCAAAAACGACACTGGACGCTCGGAAACAACAACTAGGCGAATCCTATACATCATACATCGAGGATGTGCTTGCTCCTTGTCACCGCGTAAACACCTCCATGACCGAATCAGACAAGGTTCGGCATCTCCTCAAAGGCATCGGCATTAGCGCTGTCAATGTGCTGGCCATACAGAACCTAACAACAGTGGCCGATGTTGTCGCCACGTGCCAATGCCTTGAGGAACTCAAGTCTCAACGGTTGCAGCTAGAAAGCACTGATAACACCACCACCAGCGATCTCTCGTTGTGTGTGATGATTCGGCCTATTAACGAGAAGAGCTGCAGTCTCTCGGTCTCTCAGCAACACCGATTCCACCGCACGCCTCCGGCACTCTTTTTGGCAACGTTATGAAGGAGGAGTAGATGTCAATGGCTGCTCCAGCGTATGGACTCTCCGGCCCCTCGACTCCAGCCAACGTACGCAATATTCGCTGCTGGTTCGCCAGGCGCCCTTCAATCGATGCATGCTCACTCGACGCCCGCCCACTTGGCTTCGATGACTGCCTAGAACACCTATCTAACCATATCGGCCACCATGGTGATCGGCTCGTCTAGTCTGCTACTACTGCGGATATCGTAGACATATTGCACGCTTTTGTCGGAAGCGTCAGCAGGACGAGCGTACAACGCATACAAACGGGATGACTGTTCTGCTGGGGCCCACTTTTCAACGCCGTCCTTACGCTCCGCCTTCAGGTCGCTCTCTGTCGCCACCTGTCGCATCCGAGAAAGCACGTACTTACCGCCCTGTTAGACGCGGTTCGCCTTCACCCCTTCGCCGCTCTACGTCGGCCCTTCGCCGCTCTACATCACCACATCGGCCTGTCTCGCAATTCACCGACCGTGGTTAGGAAAACTGAACTATACAGCTTTTGGAGGAAAAGCTGCATCGAGGGACTGGACAGAAATTCCTCCAGTGCGTCCGTATAACATGGTATCGGTTTTAAGAAGGTATACGCGTGGACGACTGGGTAGACACTGGTGCTTGTTTGTTGGTTATTCATCGTTTTTAATGTTCCCTTCTACCGAACGTCACCGCTCCTTATGAGGGACCTACACTGGTGGCTGCTCAAGAAGACGCCATTAGACCTTCCGCCATGTGCATCGCTCATGTTTTCGTTGATGGATTTCTCCATTACAAACTGTTCGCCGTGCTAAGCTCGTGCGCCCACCAGCTCATATTAGGATGGGATTTTCTTTCGACGGCATCTGCTTTGATCCGCTGTCGAGGACATGTTATTCACACGAACTAAACAAACTATGCGCTCAATGTGGATCACTCGCCAGTTCACTTGCTCGCTATCGTAGATACTGAGCTACCCTTGGTCATCAGCGAATCGTTGCAATCGCGTGAGACGTGATTGACCGTGGTGACGTGCTTGTCCTACCATCTGCACGCTGTCTCGCACAAGGGATAGCCATTGCTTGAGGGCTGGTGTGGCTTCACAATTGCTCCAGACTTCTCTGCGCTACGAATCAGACGTCCAAAAAAATCTCATTCCTAAAGGCCAGGGGCGTAGCCAGAAATTTTTTTCGGGGGCGGTTCAACCATATTTTATGTATGTTCGTGCGTGCGTTTGTATGTGCGCGTGTATATATACGCAAGCAAAACTGAAAAATTTCGGGGGGGGGGGGTTGAACCCCCCCAACCCCCCCAGGCTACGCCCCTGCTAAAGGCACCATGTTGGCTTGCGTCACTGAATCAGAGCCTCTCTCTTTTGTTCCGCTCTTGCCAGCGTCTCTGAACTTTCTTTTGTTGGACGCTCTCCATCTATGTGTGCTTTTGCTCCGACCGCCAGTCCCGATCTGACCGCTTCTCAGTTAGATGAGTTGCTTGCTTTGCTCCAAATGCATGAGCCTTCATTTGATGCCCATTCCTCATCCTTGGGACAGACGAACATTATCACACTGAGGATAAAGGCTGATGGTACTTCTATCGTACGCAGTCGACCATATCGCGTCTCTCCAGCAGAGGGAAACGTGATTTAAGAAAACGTCACCGATATGGTCCAACGAAAGGTCATACGTACCTCCGCGACTCCTTGGTCATCCCCTCTTGTTTTGAAAGAAAAAAAATTGCCCTGTGCGATCTTGCGTAGACTACCGAGACCTTAATAAGATAACCCGCAAGGATGTCTACCCTATGACGCGCATAGACGATGCCTTGAATTTTCTGCAGGGTGCCGAGTATTTCTCGAGTCGAGATCTGCATTCAGGCTATTGGCAGGTACCTATGCATGAGGACAATAAAGAAAAGACACCGTTTTCAACACCAGATGGGCTTCACTAATTCAACGTCATGCCATTCGGCCTTTGCAATGCTGCAGCAACATTCGAGCGCATGATTTACACCATTTTGCGAGCCGTGAAATGAAATACTTGCTTGTGCTATTCAGACGATATGTTCTCACCGTTGTAATGGCTAAGGGCGTTCGTCACTTTGGTTGGTGATAACGCACGAGAAAGGTTTCAGATGAACGCTTGCGACGAAGAGAAAAAAAACTTTATGTTGCACACGTGAGAGGAGACAATAGAGTAACTAGAAAAAAACGCCAGGCCTGCGCTGAACCCGCAGCACAGTCACAGCGAAAGCTGGAAGAGCGGCGTTTCTAGAGCCCGTTAAGCTCTCTTGGGGCTACAATACAAGTACACTTGAAAGGTACCCACTACGCCATAAATCACAATTTTTGTGAAGTTGGGAAGCACCTACTAAGCCATTATTCGTCATTCTGCGGAGAAGCGAGGCACCAGCTACACGTCTGTAAGGCGTTATGTGCACTTTGTTGACGCGACGACTGATGACGATGAAGAATTATGGCTCAGCCCTTTGTAATGGATTGGAATCTTTAAACGGCCCACCAGTTATGTAATTTGCATTGGGTGACGCCCGGTCGCTATTTCCCTCTCCCGTCATGCTGTATAACATACGTTGACGTGGGAGAGAGACGGGGGGGGGGGCGAAGAACTTTACTGAGACCCCGAGCAAATGGATCATGCGCTTATGGGCTTCCTTGGCAACCAATACAAGTGCACTTGCGAGGAACCCACTACGCTATAAATCATTGTAATTTTACTGAGACGCCGAGGAAGTGGATCATGCCGTTATGGGCTTCCTTCGCAACCAATACAAGTGCACTTGCGAGGAACCCACTACCCTATAAATCGTCATAATATTTGTGAAGTAGAGAAGCAGCGACTATGCGATTTTTCTTTATTCTGCGGGGAACCATGGTACCTGCTAAACACCTGTAAGGCATTAAGCACACTTTGTTGATAGTATGCCTGATGGCGATGAAGAATTATAGACCTTTGTAATGGGTTGGAAGCATTCAACAACATACTCGTTGCGCAATTCGCATTGTGTGACGCCTGGTTACAGAATTCGCCTTGTGCGACGCTTGGCGCTTATTTTACTCTTCTACAACGCTATATTGCACATGCTAATGTGGTTCCTTCCCGACATGAAGCCTGTATAGGACCTTTTTGCAAAGCAGTTTCAAGCACCGGCATGGCTCAGAGGTTGAATACTGGGCTCCCTCGCAGAGGGCCCAGTTTCGAACCTCGTTCCATCCTGGAATTTCGAGCGATACTGGTTACGGACACCGGCGGCGGCGGCGGCGGCGGACAACTACGGCGCCAAAAACGGCCGGTGAAATGATCTCATAACAGCTTTCGCTGTAAAACTATATACACAGCGATAATCGTCCAGATTCACGCGACATTTGAACGAGGAAGTGAGCCCAACATGACGTAAGGTTTCTAGCGTATAAAGTTGACAAGAAAAGCTGCTGCCTCACAGTTTTGTCCGATGATCTTCCGGTGTGATGTGCTGAAGGACGCGCGCGAGGGCAGAGGTGACGCGGATGCTGCGGCTGGAACGGTAGTCGGCATACGGATGCATTACCGCGTGCGGCGCCGTTGTGTAGTACGTCGCGGCCAGCCCAGCAATGACCGGCCCCACTCTCGAGGCTCGGGGCCAGAGACACGACCCACGAAGACAGCACCGGGGTAGGCCTCGGCCACGAACCTGCCGCCAGCAACTACACCCTGGTAGGAGCCGCTCAGCAGGCCTCCTCAATGCACCTTGAGCCGGACACTCGGGCTAGTTCCGGTAGGCACGCCCTGGATTAACTGCCGCTTCAGGAAAGACAGCAGGAGCTCTTCCGTCGAGCGGCGCACCACTTCACCTGCCTTCGTGGCTTCACCTCACGAGCTTTTCACACGTTGGTTGGTTGGTTGGTTGATTCTTAGTAAACTCTCCACGTAGCCCGTTACTTCTCGTTTTCTTTTCCTCCACTTTTGTTAGTTTGCTACCTTCTCCGTGCCATCTGCCCTCCGCTCGTCTTCCTCACTTTCGGTTTACCACATTCTTGAGGCTTTTAAGTCCCATATTGGCACAGATCGCGCCGAACACACGTCACTTTTGTGTCCTTTCCTCACGACATCCCCCTGCTGAAATGAGTTTAGGGGGAACAACAAACAAGTTTTTACAAGCGCATTTGGTGGAATGCACAAAATCAAGTAGTAAAGAAACACATTATCCACAGGTGTTTGGTCCTTTAAGTGAAAATGTGACTGAACACGAATGAAAAATTGCATCGCCACGAAATGCTAACTAGCGAGGAAGACAAATGCGGCTGAGATAGTCCGTACCTATGTTGTCGGCGCCCTTAATGTTCCTTAATGGGCCTTACCACGAAGTCATACTCGGTAAGTAAAATTATTGCGATAGCAATTATATCAAAAGTCTCGGCTGAATTTTGCCGTTGCCGTCACGCACCGTATATGTATAAGTATGTATATATATATATATATATACATATAAAAGCCCCAAAGAAAAATAATTCAGTAAAATGCTTCCGAAGCGTGGAAACGAACCAGGGATCTCTTGCTCCGCAGCGAGTGGCGCTAACCGCTACGCCACGAAACGCAGATCTTCCACGTAGCTAACGGCGAGCGTTATATACATACCCTTTACCGCTGGAAGGACTCAGAGACGGCCGGCGCTTATAAGCGTTTCTTCATTACCAGCGAGATGGCGCTAGGAGCACGACGGGCGCACTTAAAAGTCGTCGGCGAGCTCGCTCGCTTCTTATATTTTCGCAGGGAGAACCTTGCCCTTCCGCTGTCTGCTCGCGCGGTTTTCTGGTGGTGAGGGGAAGAGGGTTGTTTCAAGCTTTCACCGTGGTGTCCGCGCTCATGTTACGGAGCGTACAAAAGTCACTCGAGCTCAAGGGACGCCGCTAAACGAACAAACAGACGATGAGCGCGAACTATCAAGTGTCACAGCTCGACACTTGAAGCACGCTAGTTTCCTTCGCTGCTTCGGCCGCCTTTGCAACAGAAGCGCTGTTCAAACTGAGAGCCTCACTTCGTATAGCATTAGTTTCTTGCTTTCGCATTCATTGCTTCGCCCTTGCGGCGAAACTGTGACATTTTTTTATCTGAGGGTAGTAGCAGCAATACCTCATCTCCGGGCGATACCTCTCGAACTATTGCTTTCCTATCGTAGTATTTCTTTTGTGTCATTTTCGCTTTCAGGAGTTCATCATGTGCTATGTTGAAGGTGCGCGGCAGTTGCTCTTGGAGGTCTACAGCATACTCGTATGTTGTCTTCTTATCGCCGATACTGAATTATTGCAACATGACTTAAACACAGTAACACGTTGGTGCTCCACGTGGATTATGTGCTTAAATATCTCGAAGTGCAACCATGTCAGCTTTGCAAAAAACATTTCTGAAAACCAGCACACATAAAGCATTGATGGCGAGGCAGTGAAAAAAGTACCTGAGGGTAAATATTTAGGAATTTACTTAACAGAATCATTTCATTGGAACAGACACTTAGACCAAATGATCTTAAAGGCTAGTAGAATGTTTTTTATTCGCAGCAACTTTCAGTGTGCAATAAAAAGAGGAAAAAGAAACTCTTAACTTCCTGCATGTAAGATCTATACTTGAATATGCTTGTGTTATCTGGGACGCGGCTCAAAAGCATCTTGCAGAAACAATAGAAAAATTCAAAACCAGGCAGCCCGTTTCGTCAGCAACAACTACGACCCATTCGCAAGTATATCACAAACAAAGGCCACATTAGGCTGGGAACCTCTACAACCTAGAAGACAGAAACTTCAATTAAAACTTCTGCATAGTATATATTATAACCTAACAGGAATTGATAAGACGGAATACCTACTTGCACCAACATATCGTTCCAAAAGATGCCAACACAAACGTAAACTATAAGAATACGCATTCAAAACCGCAACTTTGCCAACTCCTCCTTTTTAAAAACAATTAGAGACTGGAATGAACTTCCCGAAGGTATAGTGAACTTGAGTGACAACAGTGCTTTTTTCTCATCGTTGTGAAATTGACATGAGTATTTCACTTTTCTTACCTCTTTGCCGCGTGCCATATTGTACTAAAATATTTTTGTTTGCTGGCTGTAATCGTTATATGTTGTTATAATTCAATTTTCCACTATATTTTGGTGTACTATCGCAGAAATGTTATCAATCACATTAACTTTCTAGACAACATACTCGTATGTTGTCTTCTTATCGGGATGGTTGTTGGCTCCTGTCGATGGTTTATTTATTCATTTTATTTACATTGTTCCTGCAACGCCGTAGAGGCATTACTGCAGGGGTGTATACATAGAAAGTCAATGTGATTGATAACATTTCTGCGATAGTACACCAAAATATAGTGGAAAATTGAATTATAACAACATATAACGATTACAGCCAGCAAACAAAAATATTTTAGTACAATATGGCACGCGGCAAAGAGGTAAGAAAAGTGAAATACTCATGTCAATTTCACAACGATGAGAAAAAAGCACTGTTGTCACTCAAGTTCACTATACCTTCGGGAAGTTCATTCCAGTCTCTAATTATTTTTAAAAAGGAGGAGTTGGCAAAGTTGCGGTTTTGAATGCGTATTCTTATAGTTTACGTTTGTGTTGGCATCTTTTGGAACGATATGTTGGTGCAAGTAGGTATTCCGTCTTATCAATTCCTGTTAGGTTATAATATATACTATGCAGAAGTTTTAATTGAAGTTTCTGTCTTCGAGGTTGTAGAGGTTCCCAGCCTAATGTGGCCTTTGTTTGCGATATACCTGCGAATGGGTCGTAGTTGTTGCTGACGAAACGGGCTGCCTGGTTTTGAATTTTTCTATTGTTTCTGCAAGATGCTTTTGAGCCGCGTCCCAGATAACACAAGCATATTCAAGTATAGATCTTACATGCAGGAAGTTAAGAGTTTCTTTTTCCTCTTTTTATTGCACACTGAAAGTTGCTGCGAATAAAAAACATTCTACTAGCCTTTAAGATCATTTGGTCTATGTGTCTGTTCCAATGAAATGATTCTGTTAAGTGAATTCCTAAATATTTACCCTCAGGTACTTTTTTCACTGCCTCGCCATCAATGCTTTATGTGTGCTGGTTTTCAGAAATCTTTTTTGCAAAGCTGACATGGTTGCACTTCGAGATATTTAAGCACATAATCCACGTGGAGCACCAACGTGTTACTGTGTTTAAGTCATCTTGCAATAATTCAGTATCGGCGATAAGAAGACAACATACGAGTATGCTGTAGACCTCCAAGAGCAACTGCCGCGCACCTTCAACATAGCACATGATGAACTCCTGAAAGCGAAAATGACACAAAAGAAATACTACGATAGGAAACCAATAGTTCGAGAGGTATCGCCCGGAGATGAGGTATTGCTGCTACTACCCTCAGATAAAAAAAGTCACAGTTTCCCCGCAAGGGCGAAGCAATGAATGCGATAGCAAGAAACTAATGCTATACGAAGTGAGGCTCTCAGTTTGAACAGCGCTTCTGTTGCAAAGGCGGCCGAAGCAGCGAAAGAAACTAGCGTGCTTCAAGTGTCGAGCTGTGACACTTGATAGTTCGCGCTCATCGTCTGTTTGTTCGTTTAGCGGCGTCCCTTGAGCTCGAGTGACTTTTGTACGCTCCGTGACATGAGCGCGGACACCACGGTGAAAGCTTCAAACAACCCTCTTCCCCTCACCACCAGAAAACCGCGCGAGCAGACAGCGGAAGGGCAAGGTTCTCCCTGCGCAAATATAAGAAGCGAGCGGGCTCGCCGACGACTTTTAAGTGCGCCCGTCGTGCTCCTAGCGCCATCTCGCTGGTAATTAAGAAACGCTTATAAGCGCCGGCCGTCTCTGAGTCCTTCCAGCGGTAAAGGGCATGGAGGAAGGAAAAACTAAGGAGAGGCCCTATCGCATCCCAATGCATTGCGAAAAGTGTGGCGGAAGTGACGTCAGATTTATGGGGCAAACAAACCGGTATGGGGCAAACAAAACAGCAGATGCCCCGCGGCGTGCTCTCTGCGGTGGTTCGCTTCTGCTCAGATTTGTAGTCCCGGCGTAAACTTAGCGCGTATTGTGCGGTTCGCACGTAGTAAAACGTTGCAAGCAGACGTTTACCAGGCTGTTCGTGCGTGACAGGCCCGAGCACTGCGTGCTGAAATTCTTCGTGGAGCGTTTTTGTGCAGCAGTACGGAAAGTACCGGTACGTGCTGTAATCAAAAACATTCAGCCCCTACATCACCGTATGCGAACTCACCTAGCAGTGACTTAGCGCTCTGCTGGGCGTTAGATCTTTCTTTTCCTTTCTCGTAGCCCGATTTCCCGATCTATTGCCCGATTAGCGGTTCTTTGCTCGTGTATATGGAATGCGCGCAGTGGCTATTCGGCGCAACGCCAACCTATAGTTGACGTAACTTCACGTCGAAAAGAGGACCCTGCTGTGTTGTATAGGCGATCGTGCACGTAAAGTTTGTAATTCCAGTGCGCACACAACAGAAGCACGCAGCGAGCGCACACCGCACAAGACATACATCACGTAGTCTGATAATAACAACAAAACGTTTATTGCCCTTTCGTTGAATGACACAGCCTCTAAAACGTACGATGCCTTCAGCGCATGTTATGTACGGCGCGCCAGACGCCAAAAACAAAAGTTCACTGAGTTCTGAGTTGACAGAATGAGTAACAAGCAACAGAGCGCACATCCGAGAGCTTCGCACGCAAATACCGTGCCTTAGTGATCATCAATGAAGCGAACGTATACGTACACGTGAAAAGTGACACCCGGTACTGTCCGCAGTGCACGCGATTTGCACCGGGTATACGCAACAGCTGGGCATTGCGTAGCTTTCCTAAATAACACACACAAAGAGCAGCATGCGTGAATCGACTACACCGCTTGCACGGCGAAAAACAAACCAAAAATGCTGCAAAGTTTCGCGATGCGCGCATGCGCTTGCAAACGTCGCAACGGAAATCGCGAAATGTTTCGCTTCGCCTTCGCTAGGAGGCGATGCGGGTGTTTGCGATGTGGGGGCTTCACGAATGTGACGTCAGGGCCTCTCCTTAGTATTCCTTCCTCCATGGTAAAGGGTATGTATATAACGCTCGCCGTTAGCTACGTGGAAGATCTGCGTTTCGTGGCGTAGCGGTTAGCGCCACTCGCTGCGGAGCAAGAGGTCCCTGGTTCGATTCCGCGCTTCGGAAGAATTTTACTGAATTAATTTCTTTGAGACTTATATATATATATATATATATATATATATATACATGCTTATACATATACGGTGCATGACGGCGACGGCAAAATTCAGCCGAGACTTTTCATATAATTGCTATCGCAATAATTTTACTTACCGAGTATGACTTCGTGGTAAGACACATTAAGGAACATTAAGGGCGCCGACAACATAGGTACGGACTATCTCAGCCGCATTTGTCTTCCTCGCTAGTTAGCATTTAGTGGCGATGCAATTTTTCATTCGTGTTCAGTCACATTTTCACTTAAAGGACCAAACACCTGTGGATAATGTGTTTCTTTACTACTTGATTTTGTGCATTCCACCAAATGCGCTTGTAAAAACTTGTTTGTTGTTCCCCCTAAACTCATTTCAGCAAGGGGATATTGTGAGGAAAGGACACAAAAGTGACGTGTGTTCGGCGCGATCTGTGCCAATATGGGACTTAAAAGCCTCAAGAATGTGGTAAACCGAAAGTGAGGAAGACGAGCGGAGGGCAGATGGCACGGAGAAGGTAGCAAACTAACAAAACTGGAGGAAAAGAAAACGAGAAGTAACGGGCTACGTGGAGAGTTTACTAAGAATCAACCAACCGACTAACCAACGTGTGAAAAGCTCGTGAGGTGAAGCCACGAAGGCAGGTGAAGTGGTGCGCCGCTCGACGGAAGAGCTCCTGCTGTCTTTCCTGAAGCGGCAGTTAATCCAGGGCGTGCCTACCGGAACTAGCCCGAGTGTCCGGCTCAAGGTGCATTGAGGAGGCCTGCTGAGCGGCTCCTACCAGGGTGTAGTTGCTGGCGGCAGGTTCGTGGCCGAGGCCTACCCCGGTGCTGTCTTCGTGGGTCGTGTCTCTGGCCCGGAGCCTCGAGAGTGGGGCCGGTCATTGCTGGGCTGGCCGCGACGTACTACACAACGGCGCCGCACGCGGTAATGCATCCGTATGCCGACTACCGTTCCAGCCGCAGCATCCGCGTCACCTCTGCCCTCGCGCGCGTCCTTCAGCACATCACACCGGAAGACCATCGGACAAAACTGTGAGGCAGCTGCTTTTCCTCTCAACTTTATACGCTAGAAACCTTACGTCATGTTGGTCTCACTTCCTCGTTCAAATGTCGCGTGAATCTGGACGATTATCCCTGTGTATATAGTTTTACAGCGAAAGCTGTTATGAGATCATTTCACCGGCCGTTTTTGGCGCCGTAGTTGTCCGCCGCCGCCGCCGCCGCCGCCGTTGTCCGTAACCAGTATCGCTCGAAATTCCAGGATGGAACGAGGTTCGAACCTGGGCCCTCTGCGTGGGAGCCCAGTATTCAACCTCTGAGCCATGCCGGTGCTTGAAACTGCTTTGCAAAAAGGTCCTATACAGGCTTCATGTCGGGAAGCTGCGGCTGTTTAGTGGGCTCGGCGGCACGCCAGCGATGGGTCGTCCTAACCAGCTTGTCTTCTTCGCTACACAGTTCCTTTTGCTGCCCTGGATCCTGCCCTGGATGATAATGCAGAACTTAGACCAGGCTACCGGGGTGCCTGTGAACGCGTCATCTCGCCACGACTGGCTGCGCCAGCCCGGCCTCTACTGTGCACTGGAGTGCGCATCACAGCCGACGCTATCACTTCGGTGGCATCGTGGTCATCAACTGGCTGCTTGGATTCCGGGCACGCTATCTTCTGACAGCGCCACCGTTCCCTGGAGCACCAATATAAACCCCAGGCAGACGCTCGCCGCGCTTAGTGGGCTCGGCGGCACGCCAGCGATGGGTCGTCCTAACCCGCTTGTCTTCTTCGCTACACAGTTCCTTTTGCTGCCCTGGATCCTGCCCTGGATGATAATGCAGAACTTAGACCAGGCTACCGGGGTGCCTGTGAACGCGTCATCTCGCCACGACTGGCTGCGCCAGCCCGGCCTCTACTGTGCACTGGAGTGCGCATCACAGCCGACGCTATCACTTCGGTGGCATCGTGGTCATCAACTGGCTGCTTGGATTCCGGGCACGCTATCTTCTGACAGCGCCACCGTTCCCTGGAGCACCAATATAAACCCCAGGCAGACGCTCGCCGCGCTTAGTGGGCTCGGCGGCACGCCAGCGATGGGTCGTCCTAACCCGCTTGTCTTCTTCGCTACACAGGTAACGAATTACCACTGCATTTACGCTAAGCGGACTGGTTACCGATCATTACTTGTTCTGCCGAGCCCACGGCGCACCATCTGTGTAGTTCTTGACTGTGCGAACATGCTATTGAAATTGTTGTTATTAGCAGGTGATGTTGAGACTAATCCTGGACCTAGGAATGAACACAGTGCAATGTCTGCTGATATGCTTGATGTACTGAAGACGTTACAAGCTGGGCAGTCGGCCATGCTTGAGCAGTTAAGTTCAATCAGATCAACCCTTGCTGATCATGAAAAAACGTTCAGTGACCTGAGCTCGCGGTTGACCAAGATAGAATCTGACTTACTGTCGCTTCCAAATGTAAAGTCTCAAATTGACAACATTGAAAGTGTTGCCAATAACAGCGCTGCTCAAGTAACTAGGCTATCTGACCGGATTAGCGACATTGAAAGCAGATCCCGAAGGTGTAATCTGATTTTTTACGGTCTTAGTGATGTACGAAACGAGACATGGCGTGATAGTGAGGAATTAATCACTGAACTCTGTCACAAAAGCCTGGGCATGACTATTCAAAGTCGTGACATAGAACGTGCCCACAGACTCGGAACTTATCGAGAGGGAAAACGGCGACCGATAATACTGAAATTTGCACACTTCAAGGATAAGGAAGTGCTCCTTTCGTCTAGCGGTAAGCTGAAAGGCACTGACTACGGCATCAGTGAAGACTTCCCCCCGGAAATTCGCTCAGCCAGAAGACGCCTTATCGAATTTGGAAAAGCGCAGCACTCCTCGTATAAGCTCCGTTATGACAAGCTCATCTGTGGCCGTAAAACATACGTTTATGATCAGGCTAAGCAGTTGGTTGTCGAACGCCAAGCCTAGCAACGAGCGCAAAAGCCACCAAGGCTGAATCAGAGTGTCAAGCATGACCTCTCGCTGCTCTACACTAACATTCGCAGCCTGATACCTAAACGGGATCCGTTATGCACCTTGATCTCATCATCTTCTAGCAACGTCGTACTATTGACGGAAACGTGGCTAACCTCTAACGTACTTCATTCCGAAATTCTTCCCGATCTACCAGATTTTGACATTTTTCGCAAAGACCGCTTTGATGATAACCGTGGGGGCGGTGTGGCCATTGCCACACATCGTTTGCTCAAGTGCTCTGCTGTAAATGTGAAAACTTCTTTGGAAATGGTTTGGACGTGCTGCCACGCCACTTCACCGCGCATGTTAATCGGCTGTTGCTATCGTCCACCAAGCGCTGATAGCTCCTTTCTTTCGTCTTTTCATGAAGCATTGTTAGAACTAACAACGACGTATTCCAACACCCCCATCTTATTATTCGGGGATTTCAATTTTCCTACAATAGATTGGAGTAATGTTGCGTCATGTCTTGCTCAAAATAACATGGCTAGCGAATTTGTAAACACGTGTTTGCTTTTTGGCCTCTCGCAGCTGGTCACTAAACCTACCCGAATAACCCAACACTCGTCAACCATCCTGGATCTCCTTCTCACGTCACACCCCGATAACGTGCCCCCCCTTACGTATATCAGTGGTTTTAGCGACCACAACGTCATCCATGCAACCTTTCCCTGCAACATCTTAAAAAGCAAGAAATCTAAAAAAGTACTTACGCTGTACGACAAGGCCGACTATTCCAGCATTAACCGTGAACTTTCTGTTTTTCACGAGAAACTTGCCCTTACGTATCGGCAGCAATTAACTGAGAGCATTTGGATACTGTTCAAAGCGGAAATGCTGCGTTTAATGAATCTTTACATCCCGACTATCACTATAAATGAAAAAGCACGTTCTCCTTGGTTTAACAAGTCTTTAAAGCGCTTAAATAATAAGAAAAAGCGATTATTTCGAGAAGCTAAACGAACTGGTTCTCCTTCGGCCTGGCAAAAACATAATGAAGCCGCTAAAGAGTACAACTTATTAAAAGCCCGTGCAAAGCGTGACTTCTATTCCACTACCATACCAAATATGTTGCAGTCTAACCCGCGACGTTTTTGGAAAGCAATTAAGCCTGATAATAAAAGTTCCATTTCATTATGTGATAACACGGGTGCAACCATTGCCGATTCCGATGTTCCCGATGCCTTGAATCTAGCGTTTTGTTCAGTGTTCACAAAAGAATGCACAGATGCATTACCACATTTTCCATATTTCAATTTTCCTCCAATGGAGGGTATTGAATTCAGGGCAGAAGGCATTGTTAAGATCATAGACTCCCTGAAGTGCTCATCGTCCTGTGGTATAGACGGAATCAACGCGAAAGTGCTAAAAAATACAAAGTATGTGTGCAGTTCGATTCTCTGTATCATTTTTCAGCACTCACTTGACACAGGTACAGTGCCAAACGACTAGAAAATAGGGAAGGTCATTCCAGTCTTCAAAAAAGGTGACCGGTCTTCCCCAGGTAACTACCGTCCCATTTCGCTCACCAGCATATGCTCCAAGATCATGGAACACGTCATCTACTCTCATGTTGCTCATTTCCTAAACTCGGTGAACTTCTTTCATCCCAATCAACATGGTTTCAGGAGAGGTCACTCATGCGAATCCCAACATGCTCTATTCGCTCATGACATTCATTTAAACTTAAACTGTAATATTCCAACCGACGCTCTATTCTTAGATTTCGAAAAAGCGTTCGATAAGGTTCCTCATTCTCATCTTTTGTTAAAATTATCGCGCCTAAACATTCACCCGCTTGTTCGCAACTGGATCGAGTGTTTCTTATCCAACCGGAAGCAGTTCGTGTATGCTAACACCTTCACATCATCCACTTCGCCCGTTCTATCTGGCGTACCCCAAGGCACTGTTCTTGCACCGCTACTCTTCCTAATCTACATCAATGATCTGCCATCTGCTGTAACCTCTGTAATACGTCTTTTTGCAGATGATTGCGTCGTGTATCGCCCTATCAATAACCTCTCCGACGTCTGTTCTCTTCAGGAAGACCTCTTTCGTATTCAAGACTGGTGTGCTACATGGCTCATGTCACTGAACACCAGTAAGACCTTGAACATTTAATTCCATCGTCGACCTAACTACGCACCCTCCGTGTACAAGATTAATAACTGCATTATAGCTAATGTGCATTCCTTCAAGTACCTAGGTCTTCACCTGTCTCATGATTTGTCTTGGGCGGATCATGTAACCCACATTATCAACTCAGCTAACAAAATGCTTGGTTATCTTCGCCGTAATCTTTTCATGGCACAGTCACACGTAAGATTACTTGCCTACAAAACTCTCGTGCGACCGAAACTTGAATATGCCTGTGCTATCTTTGACCCCCATCAATCTAACCTCACTAAAGCCCTCGAATCTGTTCAAAACCGTTCTGCTAGATTTATTCTTTCTGAGTACTCCTATCACACAAGCGTTTCGTCTCTAACGTCTAAACTGGAGCTAGTACCTCTTGCCTCTCGACGTCGCATCTCACGCCTATGCCTCTATCACAGATTCTTTCATACCATACCTCGTGACAGCCAGTTGATTCAACAGACTCATCGTACATCTCGAACAGGCCACATGAACGCAGTAATTCCACCCCGAACCCGCACCACTACGTTCCATCAGTCATTCTTCGTCCGAACTGCCCGAGACTGGAATGGCCTTCCGGGAGATGTCGCACTCGTCCGTGACGCAGCGTGCTTCCGATCTGCAACTGAACTCTTAGTCTAATATACGGAACTGCTGTTTTTGGACTTACCTTTGTGAATAGATTTATTTTTCTTCCTTTCAAATTGTCATCATTGCCATCTTTTGTATATTGCATTTTCCGATTGTTGTTTTTTGTTAATTATTGTATTTTTTCCCTTTTTTTCTATCTTTTGTTCTTACTTTTGATGCCCACCCCTCATGTAATGTCCCCGGGACCCTTGAGGTATCAATAAATAAATAAAATAAAAAAAAGGAACCACATTAGCATGTGCAATATAGCGTTGTAGAAGAGTAAAATAAGCACCAAGCGTCGCACAAGGCGAATTCTGTAACCAGGCGTCACCCAATGCGAATTGCGCAACGAGTATGTTGTTGAATGCTTCCAACCCATTACAAAGGGCTCTGCCATAATTCTTCATCGCCATCAGGCACACTATCAACAAAGTGTGCTTAATGCCTTACAGGTGTTTAGCAGGTACCATGGTTCCCCGCAGAATAACGAAAAATCGCATAGTCGCTGCTTCTCTACTTCACAAATATTATGACGATTTATAGGGTAGTGGGTTCCTCGCAAGTGCACTTGTATTGGTTGCGAAGGAAGCCCATAACGGCATGATCCACTTCCTCGGGGTCTCAGTAAAAGTACAATGATTTATAGCGTAGTGGGTTCCTTGCAAGTGCACTTGTATTGGTTGCCAAGGAAGCCCATAAGCGCATGATCCATTTGCACGGGGTCTCAGTAAAGTTCTTCGCCCCCCCCCCCGTCTCTCTCCCACGTCAACGTATGTTATACAGCATGACGGGAGAGGGAAATAGCGACCGGGCGTCACCCAATGCAAATTACATAACTGGTGGGCCGTTTAAAGATTCCAATCCATTACAAAGGGCTGAGCCATAATTCTTCATCGTCATCAGTCGTCGCGTCAACAAAGTGCACATAATGCCTTACAGACGTGTAGCTGGTGCCTCGCTTCTCCGCAGAATGACGAATAATGGCTTAGTAGGTGCTTCCCAACTTCACAAAAATTGTGATTTATGGCGTAGTGGGTACCTTTCAAGTGTACTTGTATTGTAGCCCCAAGAGAGCTTAACGGGCTCTAGAAACGCCGCTCTTCCAGCTTTCGCTGTGACTGTGCTGCGGGTTCAGCGCAGGCCTGGCGTTTTTTTCTAGTTACTCTATTGTCTCCTCTCATGTGTGCAACATGAAGTTTTTTTTCTCTTCGTCGCAAGCGTTCATCTGAAACCTTTCTCGTGCGTTATCACCAACCAAAGTGACGAACACCCTTAGCCATTCCAACGGTGAGAACATATCGTATGAATAGCACAAGCAAGTATTTCATTTCACGGCTCGCAAAATGGTGTAAATCATGCGCTCGAATGTTGCTGCAGCATTGCAAAGGCCGAATGGCATGACGTTGAATTAGTGAAGCCCATCTGGTGTTGAAAACGGTGTCTTTTCTTTATTGTCCTCATGCATAGGTACCTGCCAATAGCCTGAATGCAGATCTCGACTCGAGAAATACTCGGCACCCTGCAGAAAATTCAAGGCATCGTCTATGCGCGTCATAGGGTAGACATCCTTGCGGGTGATCTTATTAAGGTCTCGGTAGTCAACGCAAGATCGCACAGGGCAATTTTTTTTTCTTTCAAAACAAGAGGGGATGACCAAGGAGTCGCGGAGGTACGTATGATCTTTCGTTGGACCATATCGGTGACGTTTTCTTAAACCACGTTTCCCTCTGCTGGAGAGACGCGATATGGTCGACTGCGTACGATAGAAGTACCATCAGCCTTTATCCTCAGTGTGATAATGTTCGTCTGTCCCAAGGATGAGGAATGGGCATCAAATGAAGGCTCATGCATTTGGAGCAAAGCAAGCAACTCATCTAACTGAGAAGCGGACAGATCGGGACTGACGGTCGGAGCAAAAGCACACATAGATGGAGAGCGTCCAACAAAAGAAAGTTCAGAGACGCTGGCATGAGCGGAACAAAAGAGAGAGGCTCTGATTCAGTGACGCAAGCCAACATGGTGCCTTTAGCAGGGGCGTAGCCAGGGGGGGGTTGGGGGGGTTCAGACCCCCCCCCCCGAAATTTTTCAGTTTTGCTTGCGTATATATACACGCGCACATACAAACGCACGCACGAACATACATAAAATATGGTTGAACCGCCCCCGAAAAAAATTTCTGGCTACGCCCCTGGCCTTTAGGAATGAGATTTTTTTGGACGTCTGATTCGTAGCGCAGAGAAGTCTGGAGCAATTGTGAAACCACACCAGCCCTCAAGCAATGGCTATCCCTTGTGCGAGACAGCGTGCAGATGGTAGGACAAGCACGTCACCACGGTCAATCACGTCTCACGCGATTGCAACGATTCGCTGATGACCAAGGGTAGCTCAGTATCTACGATAGCGAGCAAGTGAACTGGCGAGTGATCCACATTGAGCGCATAGTTTGTTTAGTTCGTGTGAATAACATGTCCTCGACAGCGGATCAAAGCAGATGCCGTCGAAAGAAAATCCCATCCTAATATGAGCTGGTGGGCGCACGAGCTTAGCACGGCGAACAGTTTGTAATGGAGAAATCCATCAACGAAAACATGAGCGATGCACATGGCGGAAGGTCTAATGGCGTCTTCTTGAGCAGCCACCAGTGTAGGTCCCTCATAAGGAGCGGTGACGTTCGGTAGACGGGAACATTAAAAACGATGAATAACCAACAAACAAGCACCAGTGTCTACCCAGTCGTCCACGCGTATACCTTCTTAAAACCGATACCATGTTATACGGACGCACTGGAGGAATTTCTGTCCAGTCCCTCGATGCAGCTTTTCCTCCAAAAGCTGTATAGTTCAGTTTTCCTAACCACGGTCGGTGAATTGCGAGACAGGCCGATGTGGTGATGTAGAGCGGCGAAGGGCCGACGTAGAGCGGCGAAGGGGTGAAGGCGAACCGCGTCTAACAGGGCGGTAAGTACGTGCTTTCTCGGATGCGACAGGTGGCGACAGAGAGCGACCTGAAGGCGGAGCGTAAGGACGGCATTGAAAAGTGGGCCCCAGCAGAACAGTCATCCCGTTTGTATGCGTTGTACGCTCGTCCTGCTGACGCTTCCGACAAAAGCGTGCAATATGTCTACGATATCCGCAGTAGTAGCAGACTAGATGAGCCGATCACCATGGTGGCCGATATGGTTGGATAGGTGTTCTAGGCAGTCATCGAAGCCAAGTGGGCGGGCGTCGAGTGAGCATGCATCGATTGAAGGGCGCCTGGCGAACCAGCAGCGAATATTGCGTACGTTGGCTGGAGTCGAGGGCCGGAGAGTCCATACGCTGGAGCAGCCATTGACATCTACTCCTCCTTCATAACATTGCCAAAAAGAGTGCCGGAGGCGTGCGGTGGAATCGGTGTTGCTGAGAGACCGAGAGACTGCAGCTCTTCTCGTTAATAGGCCGAATCATCACACACAATGAGAGATCGCTGGTGGTGGTGTTATCAGTGCTCTCTAGCTGCAACCGTTGAGACTTGAGTTCCTCAAGGCATTGGCACGTGGCGACAACATCGGCCACTGTTGTTAGGTTCTGTATGGCCAGCACATTGACAGCGCTAATGCCGATGCCTTTGAGGAGATGCCGAACCTTGTCTGATTCGGTCATGGAGGTGTTTACGCGGTGACAAAGAGCAAGCACATCCTCAATGTATGATGTATAGGATTCGCCTAGTTGTTGTTTCCGAGCGTCCAGTGTCGTTTTTGAGAGGGCTGAAATTTGATGAAGTTGTTGCTTGAAATTGGTCCAGTCCATGAAGTCAATGACATGATTGAAAAACCATGTCTTCGCAATGCCCATAAGGTAGAAAGAGACATGGAGAAGTTTGGCCAGATCATCACAGTTGTCACTTGAGTTCACTCGATCGTAGTAGTAGAGCCAATCATCCAAATCTTCACCTCGACGTCCAGCGAATACGGGGAGATCACGCTGGTGTCCACTAATGATCCAGGATAGAAGAGTGGCGGCAGTCGGGCTGTGGAGGTAGATGCAGGAGCACCGGTGAGGTCGTCCTGAGGCAAGTTACCGGACACCTGGCGCAGACGGCGACCTGAGCGGAGCTCCACGGTGTGGAGCGGCTAGGAGATGACTGACGATCGGTGAGCAGCCTCCACCACTTGTGACGCAGCATTTAACGCGACCTTTATTAGGCACCGAAGACACGGCGTTGCGACCACACCCGAGGCACAGATCACAGTCCAGCCGAGTTCCCACAACCAATGATGAAGAACACAGATTGTGATAAACATGTCTGAAGAAAGAAGATGTATCTAATGAACGCCCATAATGCATGTAATACACGTGTCCTCTACAATGCAATAAAATATATCTTGCTTTAGTGAGCACTGCATCGGAACACTATATAAATTTATCTACCCAACCAGTAGTTTTGTCTAGCTTCGCATCAGTTGTTGCGCTAAAAATGGGCCGTAATGCCTCTACGAGACTTTTGCAAGAAAACTAAGAACCTGTGCACAGATTGCGGAGCCTGATAAAGCGTGGTGCATGTAATGCGATGATAAACTGCTGGTGAGAGAAATTATGATGTCTTATCTTGTCCGCAAGCCAGTGACACGGAGCGAAGTGTAAAATGTTTGTTATATTATAGTATATCCTACCTTATGATACTTATACGACGCGAAGTTTTGCGAATGCATGCCTCAATATATTTCTTCCTTTCCGGAGTTGCGTAGACAGTAATTCAACCGGTTGAGATGACATTCGTATTTTACGCAACATCTTTAAACACAGCCTATCCCGAACACGATGTGGAACACGATGTGGAGCATAAAAAATGGGACGAGATCTTGCCGTATGTCACGTTCGCACAAACAAGGCTCACCGAGAAATCACACGAATGACGCCATTTTGTCTTCTCCATGGTCGTGAAGTCACAACTATGCTAGATGCTATGCTGCCACATGAGTGCGAAGGAGCCGAAACGGATGCCGATTACATCACCCAGGTTGCTGAAGAAGCCCGGCAACTTGCACGCATAGGTATTCGTGGCCAGCAGGACTACAATTCAAGGCGATATAATGATATAATCTTCGTCACAGACCAGTC
This sequence comes from Rhipicephalus sanguineus, assembly GCF_013339695.2. NCBI lineage: Eukaryota > Metazoa > Arthropoda > Arachnida > Ixodida > Ixodidae > Rhipicephalus > Rhipicephalus sanguineus. Next base: position 67,472,807 of record NC_051182.1, read on the forward strand.
TCATGCACGCCGAGAGGGAAAGTTTCGGTCTGGACTCCAATTTGCCGTCGTGGCCTTTCAGAAAAGCTGTTCAGACGGTACTTCGGGCCGTATAAAGTTCTCCGACGTCTCACTGATGTCAACTTTGAGGTTGTTCCCGATAGTGCTCATTGCTCAAGGCGCAAAGGCATGCGCCAGAAGTCGTGCACGTGGTTCGGATGAAGCCGTATTTGTCCGAATGAGCTCATGCGCTGCCAGTTATTACAAGCCCCTGTGTCTATAAAGCATCGGGACGACGCTTTCTTGGAAGGGAGGCTGATGTCACGACTAAAAGTCAGCAGGTTGACAGAGGACAACGAAGTGAGGAGTACGAGCAGCAACCACCGTTCCTCTCTGAGGAAGACGACGTTGCAGCGCCTGCTCTTTTGATTTGTCAATACAGACCTTGCTGTTCCTTGTCGCACCGTGGTCCTGTGTCCTGTTCTTTCCGCGTTGCGACAATATCTGTATGTAACGCAGAAGACTCGATGGCTGTGCGAAGCTCCATGTTTATTAAACACTTCGTCTTCCTCCTTTACCACTACCGCACCACACCGTTCTCGAGCGAGCGAGCGAGGGCGCTCACTCACGTTTCTTCCCTATCGAGCTGCCGGACCCAAACAAGTGCAAGCCTTCGAGCGCGGACACCGTGGTTAACTCGCTTCAATGTGCCGAATTTGAAAGAACTACGAAGAACACTGTCAGTGCTAACAAAAGTAAGCTGTTCGTCAGCTGTTGTATTCCGGCAGAGTCACCGGCTGCGACTAAGGAGCGATACGAAGTAGGCTTCGCTACGTCGTCGGCATCAAGCCGGCCAGCGGCCAATGTGAGTGCATTGCCGGTGCAGGGGAAAGAAACGTTGCGTAGAATTTGTTTCACAGAGAATAATATCTTCTGGAATAAAGTACAGGTAAAACTGTGCCTTTCTCTCCATGCGACAACCGTTGTTAAACATCTAGCGTGAACACGAGCGCCGATACGAATCAATGTGTGCCCGGCGGTGTACAGCGAGCGACTTACGAGCACAGTGAAAGAACCGTGCCTGGGAGCCGTCTCGTCGTTGTATACGTATATCTACATCACTCCGTGAGACGCCGCGGACAGCAGACATCTATTTTTCATTTGTGTGTGAAATGACGGCGACGAAAATTGCACAAGAGATGCATGTTGTGATCGCCAGCGGTCTTTTAACTCATAACCATGCTCCTCGTAAAGGCCTAGCGACGTTGTCGGCAACAAGGAGGTTTAAATAAAACTTGCTGGAGTGGAGGCCGCCTATACTTACCAGTGGGCCGCAGTGAAGCCGCGCCGCGCGCGTGGCGGCCATCTTGCCATAGGCAAGAAACGGGAGCCAAAGCGCGCCCCGCCGCGCTGACCGCGTCTTTCCGCCGTGGTTTTTAATGGTTATAATGGCGAACATTAAGGGAGAAGTTGTCAAGAATAAGAAGCGAAATCGCAGATAAGAATGCGGTCAGTTTTATTCTGTTTTTTTTTTTTTTTTTTTGCGTTTTCCTTGCAAGCATGCACATCGAAGGGCCTGTATCACTGTTTTTTTTATATATAATTATCCTCGTAAGAGCAGACCTCACTTCTCGGCATTCCTTTTCCTGTTTATTTCGTTCGTCATGTGAGGGAGTCTTATGCATATATGGAGTTCGGCCACTTTCTTTGAGCGGAATATAAATGTGGGTCCAAAGCACCACACTCGATATGCTCATCGAGAAGGATATATATTCGTCAAGGCTTGAAAGCCATCTCTTTTCTCAAGACAAGCTCAAAATCTCCAAAAAGAATAGTTTTGGCTTTGCATGGACGTGCTTCAAGGGCATTCAGCTTGCGGTCGACACTATTTCAATAGATACAGCTTTTTCGGTACTATTTCGTAGGCTCGGCCGCTCTCTCTTACCCTGTCAATGAATCAATTAAACATGCCCAAGTGGCATAAGTCGTACGTTTAAGCCAACGAGCATAGTCTGTCATCATGTATTCCAGTCCCAAAGTCCGCATATCTAACCGTTTAGTCGCCCACAATCTCAACATGTTTTCTCATTTGTCATCAACAATTAAAGTACAGTAGAGTTTTTGTGCGGCATCAGGCTAGTTTTTTCGAGACAGTGACTCATCTGTGAAGCCAGCATTTCCTTTGATGGAATTCTGTATACCGTTCTCGTATAGAGCGCTCTGCTGACAGTGCGCGATTAAACTTCGTGCGTACATACTCGTAAGCTGATGGAGAATAGAAGTGCAGCGTTAACGAAAACGCCCGCAGCTCGGATGGAATACGTGCCTTTCTGGTCTTTTCGTGCCCTAGGGGTTGCTGTATGTATGGGGGAAGGTTGCAGTGAACATCGCCCTGCCCTACTCAGACATGAGCTTTTGATCCTTGATCTCCTTTATTATCGCTTGAGGATCGAGCCTCGCTCTTTTTGGTTAGTGTGCAATTTATCTGCTGCAGAATTTTCACCTTGAGCTGTTTTATCTCTTCTTGGAATAGATGAAGGATTTCTTCGTAATGCTGCCGTATAGGTGATGCAACTGTCACATCTTCAACAACTTTTTTCAATTTGAGCGCATCTAACGGCCGGAGTACCCCTGGGCGATCGGTTAGGTCGCTTTATTTGCAGCTGGAAAGAGCACTGCACAGTTCAGACCTGCTGGTTTTACTCGCTGCACTGCATAAAGCAAATACAAATATAACGAAAAAAATGCACGAATGTAAGAAAAAACAGGTCCTTGTATATTGCCCAAATGACGTTACTTAACCTCGTAGTTGCGAGCTACCCTTTAGCACGAACAGGGCAACCGATAACGAAATCTCGCAATTTCAATGAATAGCAAGTGGTGCGTTATTTTCCTATTCGCGCCCGCACCAGTGGTATCAACAAGCACAAGAATGTGTATCACTGGGTTTTTCAAGTGTTTTACAAATGCGTCAAGCACAGCTAGTCGAAGAACTCCCAGGTCGCAGCCTAGTCCGGTCGAAACAATTTGGAGAAAAGTGCCTCTAACATATGCTATCGCCGTCTTTTGGCTTCCTGAGTTCCCGTCAAACAGCCTGCCCCGACGTGCTTCGAACATTTGAGTCCTTACGAAACCGGTTAGGAAAAAAGAATGACCGTCAGATGTGAAATTAGATGGCGGGCTGTCAGCATATGTTCCGCCATATAGAGAAGTTTTCATCGAGCTCGAAATGTTCTGCTTACAACTGAAACTTCATCCCAGGGTACCTTTTCGCTCGATTTATACAGCCGTACGCAACGCACAATGTATCCAACAACGTCCGGACGCCACCACGCCAGAGAACAGCTAGAAGAACTATGCGGCCGCTGCAGCATGCGTTGCGGAAGACGCGCTTTCTGCCTATGGCAAGATGGCGGCACGCGGCTTCAGCTGAGGGGCGCCTCCTCCACTCCAGCAAATTTTATTTTAACCTCCTTGGTCGGCAACGAGGCGGCATCCGGGGGGCGCCTCACTGCTTCGCTGGCGTTGCTGCATAAGTGTCGCTTGTATGTTTGTATGTGCATAAGTGCATTTCGCGGACTTGTGCACCGGCATTGCTAGCGCTGGTTCGGCCGACACGATAGTGTGCCAGCCAGGGGCGTAGCCAAAGGGGGGGTTTGGGGGCTTCAAACCCCCCAATATTTTTCAGTTTTACTTGCGTATATATGCACGCACACATACAAACGCACGCACAAACATACATAAAGCATGGTTGAACCCCCGCCCCCCCGAAAAAATTCCTGGCTACGCCCCTGGTGCCAGCTGATAATTCCAATTCGCTGAATGAAACGGCGTTAACATCCGGAGGGTTCATTTTAAAAGATCGATGTGTTGCGGTGCTACATATAAGCCCACGTAAGTTTACACGTATGCTGTTAATGTTTACTGTTTTATTACGTCGGACAGAAGTCTGCCACCGGCGCTATATGGGAGGTCAGTATAATGTTTCTTTATATAGCCGATGGTTGGGTTATGTAGGTTATGCCTTTGTAGCGCGGTTGGTCGGTGTGTGGTGTTTTATATTGCAATGCTTCTGTGGTTGTGTTTGTGTATGTGCCACAAACACTGCATCATTTAATGATGATTCAGTTGGAAATACCAAGAATTACGCGCCATAGCGAAAAAACATTACAGCATATCCACGGGTGAATGATGAAGAGCTTGGGCGAAGCTCCTGAAGCAATCATGGTCTTGGGATCCGCTTCTCGTTGAGCCCGTTTCGCAGCGGCGTCCTTGGCGCGCATCGCCGCGGGATCCGCCTGGCTGCCGCCAAGCGAGCGCCCGCCGCTGCGCATCGTCTATGCTCCACCATCCATCCGACACGTACGGCGACGATCCAGGAGAATGAGAGAGGCGCTCGCTCCCCGCGCATCCCCGCGCAGCAGCCAATCGGAGAGCAGCGGCACTTCCAGCGCCATCTAGTGTCGATTCACACAAGAGCCATATTGCACACAATTCTATTGGACCAACGCCATCTAGGAAATGAGGCGAGAAATGGTGACGACACAGATTGTGTACAGCGCCATCTAGAATATCGTCCCTGAACTGCAGTTTGTATGTACTTCTATGAGACAGCGCCATCTATTATACTGTTCGGGAGATACTGCCTGTTACGCCGGACGCATGACAAGGTTAGACTAAGAGAAGCTACGCCCCTAAAATCGCCATCCCTTTTTTTTCTCGGTTACTCCAAGCGGTTCAACTGTGCGTCCCTCTGAAGCATTCTCCAAGAACCAGCATTTAAACCAACTGGGTTAAGTGCTAGAGAGTAAAAGTTGAACCTTTGTAGTTACTCCCGCAGTTGGTCCAAATATGGTTCAATATTTGTGGCAGCCAATTTAGTCCCCTGAAGGACCAATGCCATACCCCATTTTAGTCCTTTTCGGCCTAGTGTGCACGGCGGATACCAACGGCACAGAGCCGCAGGAACGCGAAGAATAGAGACAAACATCGGAGACACACAGTCTATATAAGGACAGAACTGTTGTATGCGCGTTGCTTATAAATGTACCGTGCTTATAATCAGCCAAGCTATTTTGAAAATACTGCTTTATTGTTAAATTCGATGCTGTCACTTACTGGTGTTTGAAGTTTGAAAAACAGTGCATAGACGAAAACGATTCGCAAATTTTCGGCAAAAGACCTAATTCCATTCCCATTCAATTCCGGGGTCGCGAAAATGTGGAATGATTCCGGAGTCATTCCAATTCCGCAACACTGCACTGAACTATAGCCAGCATTGTTTCCTTTCTCATTGGTCGTTAGCCGTTTATGATTGCTCGTGATTTTCTGGGTGATCTACACCGAACCTTCTTGTAACTCGATGCAACAAATGACGCGAAAGCGATCTATCGCATAACGACCCCTTATGCACAGTTGCTTATAAACGAAGAGAGCAAACTAGGTTCAATATGGCATATTCTTGATCATAGACCCTTTTCGTAAAAGGGCGCCCCCAAGAGCCCTTCACGGGAACTACTCCAAGCCATCATGTTTAGGGCACCGCAGCAGACGGCACTGTCTGCGACAAGGGTGGCCGCCTACTGCGATTGCCGGTGCGCGATGTTTCGTTAGCGTGGCAATCAGCCCGCGCGTTGTGCGGAAACGTGTTGCTAAAGATGGTTGGAAGGTGCTGTGTTCCGTTGTGTTACCAACTACCGCGACGAGAACGGAAACCGCGACGAGAACGGAAAGGTATGTGCGACGGACCGATGTAAACAAACACACGTGTCACGTATCTGCGCACAGTGCATGGCCAATGTCAATATGGTCGTGGAAGCGCTAGGCCGTATAGGCATGTTGTGGATTTTTATGTGAAATGCTCGTACCCGAGATGGATGACGCGGTATCGATTATGGTAAGCGCGTTGCAGTGGCTTCCGTACTCGACGCTGGCGACGTGGAATTCCGACATCGCCAGCTTTGCGGGAATATGGGAAGTACGTTGCTGGCAGCGCGGTTCAGGGCCACGAAGCGTGCGGAATGAAACTCGCAGTCTGTTGATGTAGCCAGTGGAGTCAGGACATGATAGCAAGGGCAGCGATGACGCCAAGCCACCGTAGCAGGTACATACAGTGTATTTTGCCAAACAGAAGGCCGCTGCTGGCAGCCAAGTCGTTGTGATACCTCGGCGGACCTGACTACACTCAGTTTCACACATCAAGCGCACCGCTGTTGATGCTGTGCAAGAAGTTTGGTCAGCGAAATGCATATATCCGCGTGTCTGCCTTCTTTGGTTTTCGCGGTTGTGAATGCTCGTGTGAGCCGAGCACGAGCCTGCGCGTGAGGCGTCGCGACCGGCTGCAAATCTCCACAGCAAAAGCCCTGGACAAACTTCATTGTATAGTTATGCGATTGTTGTATTGAAAGAAGAGTTCCCCTCAGTTGCTGGTCAGCGTGATGCAGACAGTTGCCGCTTTGGAAAGGGGGGAACTGCGCCTCCCTAACTTTCCGCAATGCGGAGGCTTGCACCCCCCATCGCCCCTGCAGTACATAGGTCTATGGCCTCCAGTATAGTACTGATTATAAACAAACAAATCACATCGGCAACATTACACATTGTAATGGCAGCGATGCATCCATAACTGGCCTTTCGCCGTGTTCCAACGCGATGATGGGCAACACTTGGGTGAAGTCACCCGCATGTTCGCCCACATGCTTGCGCTGGCCAGCAGGTGGGTGAGGTGGCGTCGGGGGCAGTCGACAGAATGGCGGCGACGTGGGTCCTGACGCGGACGCGGCGTGGTGAAGGCGCGGCGTGCGGCACTGGCGTGGCCTATCGCTCCTGGCTGAGCCTGTGGTGGTTCGGTAACTCCAAGCGATTGCAGGACTTCCTCGTGGACAACGTCGGCGATCGAATCCACTTGAGGCCGCGGCGAAGGTAACAGTTTGCGCACGGTCTTATTGCTTCGTCCACACGTGAAGTGACTTCTCAATCGCTGTAGCCTCCGTGAGGAATTCGGTGGGTTCTGCACCAATCCTACGAACAGTCTTTCTTTAACTCCCCGCATAAGAAAGCGGACTTTTTCTCATCAGGCATGGCAACATCGGCCAGTCGGAATTAATAGTCGTGTCACCTATTGCGTGTAGATGGCGACTTTCCCGTCAGTAGTTGCACTCTTCTTTCCAGCAAAGCTGCGGCCCTTTCCTTGTGAAGGTCTCCAGGAATGTGCTGCGGAACAGATCCCAGGTTCGAAGTGTCGGCTCACGATTTTCGAACCAGGTGCTTGCTGCGTCTTCCAAGTATAAATTAACCTCACGCAACTTGTCTTCAGGGCCCCAGATGTTGAAGATGGCGACGCTTTTTACGTTTCCAGACAGCTTTCCGGGTCTACAAAAGATGATCCGCGGAATGTTGCTGTTGCAGCACCGGTGCATTCGTCATGGGTGCTGTCATCGTGGCTGATGTGCCGGTCAAAATCAGGACTTCCTGGTCTTGTCGGGTAAATGCTCGTATTGTGGTGGTAGTTTGTCATGAGTAAAGGGGCACGGGGCGCGCGCCGGACAGCGCAAGCCATCGATGGTGTGCGGGGAATGGAAAAGTACCCGATGGTGTGCACCCCCGCCACGTCGACGCAAGCCATTGGCGGGAGAAAGGCGCGTGCCACGCGACCCGAGGAGAGGTGAGAGACCACAGAAGAAGAGTTGGGCATTGTTCGGTGGAGTTGTCGAGGAGCAAGGTGGTGCAAGCCAGCGTCGCGTCCGCGACGGGAACAGCAGGGCTGCGTTCTGGAGGCAGCGTTGCGCATGTCCTGGGAGGGTGGCCGTCGACCTCGGTGTCTACCGAGCGAGGCGTCCCGGGCTTACGGCAGCCTCATCACGCAGTTCTTGTGGCACCTGCGGCACTACCACAGCTCGGAAAGACGACGGCGACCCACCGACAATCACTGGAGAGCCACCTCGACAGTTTGACTCAGTGGCACCAAGGGGAGGCCAAGAGTTAGGCCTAACTGTACGAGACCGATGTCCTCGACGAAGGGCCGGAGGATCGGCGACGAGGACGACTAGCGAGGTGGCGGATCGGCGACGACGACCCTAAGACGTCGACAGTAGCTGCGACGACGGGGCCGAACGTAGACTTCGGCACGGAATCGAGGCGACGAACACACACGAAGTAAGAACGTTCGATTTGCGACTGACTGAGAGGCCATAGTGGCCAGACTTTCGGGCTAGAGGAGCCAAGCAGAGCTAGAGTGTTAGAGTCGCTAGAGTACTTTGCGATCTTTTGAAAACGATAGCGCACTAGCCTAGGATTTTTGTAATGTATCAATTATTGTTGTAATGAGTGTTCATTTTTGTGTGCCGTGGTGTGTTAGATAAAGGGTGTTTGCAGTGACGCCACGGTGTCTCCCGACTCTTTCTCTCTCTCTCTCTCTCCCAACTCCGTTCCGACATTGCAAGCGCTCCCGAGATACGTGACATAGTTCTTGTTGCATCCGTCTAGACCGATGATCAGGAATGTATTTTGCGTCTCCTTCACAGCTTGAACAACATTCACGGCTTTTTGTGGGTGTGCGGAACATGAAAGAACCAGCACCCCCACCAGACACCACGGCGTCCTCACGTGGACGAAGGCAGCAGTCGGCTTATTCAAGACTAAACTTTTTTATTTGGGCGAATCTGTGCCTGGAAAAACGAAAAGGCTAGGTACAAAAAATTTACGCTGTTCACTGATAGCGGCAAGCGCGACGTCGGCCATCGGTAGTCTGACGTGCGCTAAGGCGCGTCAGCATTTATACATGCGGCATCAAACATTCGAGCCTTATCGCTGGTGGCCGCGTTACTTCCAGAATAGACTCAGCTGTTCGCGTTTGCGCGCTCAAGCCAACATATCACCCTAAAGTAATGTGGAACGTTCCCAGACATACTAACGCGGTCAGCGCAAGCAAGTAGCAACACGCGTACTGGACCGGTAACAAAAACATAAAAAGAAAGAAGCGCGCGTGGACACATATCGCCATTAAACACACCCATATCATTTTTTTGATAAAAGCAAGTTTCTAACGTACATAGCTTTAATTCGTAGAATTTTTCTCGTGGATTAAAAAGCAAAGGCTGATGTTAAGCCATGAAGACTGTATAGTACACTATACATTTTTTCCACGACAACATATTAGTTTTGTTTCATGCATGTTTGCGCAAGGCGAACGAAATGTCCGTCTAGGAACTTAAGCCGAACCCTTCATGCCTATAATTCAAAAATTGTGCACACATCCGCATAATCATTTTGAAGGTGCAACAGCACCACTCGCTCCTCTATCTATATAACTTTTTTGAAGTGAAATTGCTGCGAAATCTACCATGGTACCTTCCGTGCAGACCTACATACAATCTCTCTGGAACATAATGTGCAGCTGGAATCCAGAGCGGAAGAAACCTGCGGATGTTTCCGACATTCCAGCGTCCAGCTTCTATTATGTGGAGGATGATTACGGCCCTAACCCTCCATCCTTCCGTAAGGAACTAAGGGCCACCAAGCAAAGCGTTATTTGCGTAAGAACGCTTTGAGAATATGCACCTCGAACCCCATGAACGGGGCTCCGCGATCGTATAATCCCTTATACTCTCACTGCTTCCTTCTGGCGAAGAATGAAACATACGCGGACAAATAGCTGCCCTTCCCGACCCATAGGAACCACAGGTGGGGTCCATCCCTGACGGAATCCTTCCTTATTACTACCGTCAACCTGGGAGACAATTCCCACCGACGGTGATTGGTGTAGGCTCCGGGAGATTTCCCTGAACCCTGCGCCACCACGTCATCCGTCTGCCAGGACATACCGAAGTTTTTACTTGGTAATGGACCTGGTGGGGAATTAACGGCTTCCGCTGCCATTTAAATTAAGAGAACACTCTGGGTATTCGCATCTTGTTAACGCGCCATGTCTCATCGGAATGTACTGTTGAATGTACCATATCCTTAAATCGTTAATCAGAACCCTAAGAAGGGCAAAACTTTCGGTAGGGAGGAAAAGTAGCGGGATGATTATTTACAAAAAGGACGTGAGCGATACCGTTTCAAACCATCAGCAGTGCTTTTAAGCAAAGCGAGATGAGAAGAAAAAAAGTCACAGTTTGTCCGCAATGCGAAGCAATAAATGCGATAGCAACATATTGGAATTTAACGCGAAGAACGGAAAGCAGCTCGAAATTTCCAGCGCGTCGCTCAAGCGCAAAGTACGCACGAAAAGAACACACACAGGATGAGCGCGAACTGTCAAGTGCCTATTGCATATTGAAAGGGTTTGCAGCGCAAGCACGATAGTGCTGAAGGAAATGTTTAAAAGCAAGGAAAGTGTCGTCCCTCTTTGCTTTCCGTTCCTCGCTTTTAAACCTTTCCTTCAGCACTACCGTGCTTGCGCTGCAAACCCTTTCAATATGCATTTTAACCAACTAGCCCAAATAGCCGTTCTTCTGTCAGGTGTCACAGCTGGACACTTGAAGCGCCCTGCTAAAACATAAAGGAGGACGCACGAAACGAACGCACAGGTATCCATAGAACGAGGGCGAACTGATATTTTTCGCAGTTATTACTTATTTCTCTTTGAACAGCGCGTTGTTTCGCAAACGCCGCCGCTGCAGCGAGCGAAGGGATCTTCATACGCTCTGAAACTTTAGCGCAGACATCGCGGTGAAAGCACGAGACATACAACCCCGCCGCCACCCCCCAAACACGAGATAAGCGAGCACGCAGGCGATCACGCCTTGTGGGACAAAGTGCACCAGATGCGCGCGCGCAACGCAACAAGCTGGGCGGCGACCTTTAAAGGGACACTAGGGACAAATATTAAGTCGACGTTGATTGTTGAAATAGCGGTCCATAAACCTCGTAGTGCTACTTTTGTGCCAAGGAAGTGCTTATTTTGAAATAAAATCACGTTTTTGTGGTCCGCATCGCGTTATCGCACTTCAAATCACCTGCCAGAAAGCAGTCTTTCCCACGTCACTGTTGCCGTGCCCAACGTTGCCCACCTTTACTGCGCGGCGGCGTGACCTGGCGGCGTGCACCATTCGGGCATCCGGCAACATCACATTCATGCGGAATTTTGTCGATCTTTCTGTCATAGCAAATTTCACGAGCGCGCAAAACACACGCGGCAGTACGCGAAACCGAAGTTACCACTGAGACGTGACCGCGTGCGCGAAGCAGGGCGCCGGGCGAAGCGCCGTTCGGCGAAAGCGAAACCGTTAAACCACGCGCGCCGTTCCCCATGGCACCGCCAAAGAGGTGCTTTTTTCCATGAATCAAACAGAAACGAACAAGCCGCATTTTATTACGTCTCTTGATGCACGAAAGGTTCTTTTTTATTGCAGCTAGTTTGATTATGAGTGATTAATTGTATAGTCAGACTTTCCCACTTCATCGGGATCATTTCCAAAATGTCCTGCTCGTGGCACTCGTCGTGTGATACATTTAGCTTAATTTCTCGGTAAGTAGGGAACATCTGTTGATAATATTGCCGTTTTAGACGTTTTCATACAATGAGCTCCCACTCTGACATAAATTGTTATTTGCCTTAAGTGTCCCTTTAAAGCGCGCCCCTCCCACACTTCGCGCCATCTCGCTGGTCACCAAGGAAGGAAGGAAAACGGGAGAGAGGAAAGACAGGGATGTTAACCAGTTTGGCATAACCGGTATGCTACTCTGTACAGGGGGAATGGATGGGGGAGATTGAAAGAAGAGTAAAGAAAGAGAGAAAGAGAGGGGAACACACACGCACACACATAACTTCACAGCGCAGAGCGGCAGTCTTGTGCGGTATGCGGCATCATTAAAAAGTCTACAGCCGCTCGTGTAAGCCTGTTGTCCTTAGGAATTTGAGCAATGCCTTGGTTGCTTGAATTCTCGATGACTTATCAGGATGACATTGTAGAACTGTTTCTAGTGTCAACGGTCTGTTGTAAAGACGAGCGAGAGCGAATATGAGGGATCGTCTCTGCGCATCGTAGCGAGGACAGTAGCAGAAGATATGCTGCAAGGTCTCCTCGGTGCCGCAGGCGTCGTAAAGAGCGTTGTCGGCCATCCCTATTCGAAACGAATATGACTTCGTGAAAGCCACTCTTAGCCACAAGCGGCATAGCAGAGTGGCCTCTCTTCGGCGGAGTCCAGATGGTAGTTGAAGTCGCCACAACTCGTTGAGGTGGTGTTGCCGATAGTTTTGGCTTCTTGAGGCATTCAGTGTTGAGTGCGAAATATTCTTTGCGATCCTTTGAAGCATGGCAGCAGCATCAGACCTTGAAAGGGGTATAGCCTCTTCCTTGTCGCCTTGCAAAGCTGACCGAGCAGCATTATCGGCATGTTCGTTGCCAAGCACGCCGCAGTGACTTGGCAACCATTGAAATGTCACTTGGTGTCCCTTCTCGAATGACGTATGAATGAGGTGTCTTATTTCGAATACCAGTTGTTCATATGGCCCACGCCGCAGGGCTGACAAGAGAGATTGTAGGGCTGCTTGGAGTCACTAAAAATTGACCATCGCTGCGGTTGTTCGCGATTGATAACACAAAGTGCAGCGCGAGGAGCTGTCAGTTCAGCAGCCGTTGATGTTGTTGGGTGGTCGGTCTTAAAGCTAACTGTTACACCTTTCGCTGGGACAACTACTGCTCCGGACGAATCACGGATGGTCGTTGGGCCGTCGGTGTAAATATGTATGTGGTCAGTGTATTTCTCGTGCAGTAGAAGCAGAGATAGCTGTTTCAGGACAGGCGATGACAAATCAGATTTTTTCTTGATTCCTGGTACACTGAGGTGCACTGCAGGACGAACCAAACACCAAGGTGGAATCGGTGCGGGCTTGGATGCGGGGCTGAAGCCTGACGGTAGGTTGGCGGAGTAGCTCCAGATTGTTGCGCAGTATGATGCTAGCGGTCTTTCTCAGGGCAGTGTTGCCAGGTGGTGGTTAGGAGCGCGAGCAAAATGCCTGATGTGAGCTCTCAAGGCTTCTAACGCAATGTGCGTTTGTATTGGTAGATCCTTGGCGATGGCAATAGTCGACTCTGTTGGCGCACATTTGGGCAGGCCTAGGCAAACTCTGAGTGCCTGAGCTTGTGTAGCCTGTAGAGCGCGAAGATTTGTCTTGCAGGTGTTGGTTAGTACAGACAGACTTTATCTCAGAAACCCAAGAAAGAGTGCTCTGTATAATTCCAACATTGCATCTACTGACATGCCCCAGTTTTTCCCTCCCAGGAACTTGAGCAGCTGGGCAATGGCCGTCAGGCGCTTCTTCAAATAGGCCACGTGTGGGCTCCAATTGAGGTTTCTGTCAATAATTATGCCGAGAAATTTGTAAGTTCTGGCATAAGAAATCGACTGCCCGTCAATAGAAATGGCATATGGTGTCATTGGTTTGCGCGTGAACGCCACCAATGCACATTTTTCCGGGATATTCTGAGGCATTGTTTGCTAAGGTAGTGCGCTGTCAATGTTGCAGCCTTTTGAAGTCTCGCACGTATTTGAAGTCGTGTAACGGCTGAGGTCCAGACACATATGTCGTCTGCGTATATAGATACCTTGATCGTACTTGGCAGGGATTCGACAAGTTGAATGAGGGCGAGATTGAATAGTATGGGACTGAGTACTCCGCCTTGAGGAGCGCCTCGGCAGGTATAGCGTAGTGTGGTGGGGCCGTCTTCGGTGGACACAAAGAATGACCTTGCAGACAGGTAGCTACCAATCCATCGAAGAACTCGACCACCAAGGCCAACCACCTCAAGTGCATCGATAATAGCCTCGTGTAGAACATTATCATAGGCGCCTTTCACATCCAAAAACAACGCTACAGACAGTCGCTTGCGTGATATCTGCTGTTGAACGTACGTAACGAGATCAAGAACATTGTCTATGCATGAACGATCACGTCGGAAACCAGCCATGGAGTTTGGATAGATCGTGTAGTGTTCGAGATACCACTCCAGGCGGCCATATATCATTCGTTCCATTATCTTCCCCACGCAGCTGGCCAATGCAATAGGGCGATACGAGGCAAGTTCAAGTGGGGACTTGCCTTGCTTCAGGAGTGGTACTAATCGGCTTGTCTTCCATTCGTCGGGAACGTTGCCCTCTTGCCACGAGTTGTTGTAGAGTCGCAGTAGTTCTAGCCGTGCGGCCTCACCAAGACTGCACAAGGCTCGGTACGATATGCCATCTGGCCCCGGAGATGAAGAACGCCTGCATGAAGCCAGTGCTGCCTCGAGTTCCTCCATTGTAAAAGGAAGATCCATTCGGCTATCACGGGAACAGGAGATGGCACATCCGGCAACGGGATTTGGACGAACCGCTTGGTCGGCGATCCTCGCGCAAAAATCTTCTGCAACTTTGATGTCTTGTCGCTTTTGGAAAAGTGCCAACGCCTTGAAGGGAAAGCGCTGTTCAGGATGACAGCGCATACCACGCACCGTCCTCAAGATTTGAGAAAGGGGCTTGCGAGGGTCTAATGTCTGGCGAAACGTTGTCCACCGTTGAGAGGCCAATCTGTCCATACGATGCTGGATTTTCTTTTGCATTCGCCTGGCTGTCCTAAGGTCATGTATGAACTTGGTACGCCGATATCGTCGTTCCGCACGACGGCGAAGCGCTCGAAGCCGTTCCAATTCTGTATCGAAATCGTTTCGCTTAGAAGGAATCACGATCGGGCGCGTTGCGTCTTGTATTGTGCTCTTGATTGCTTGCTCTAGCCCAGTGGGCAGGCCCGCTTGGCAAACATTTTCCATATCAGAATGGAAAGTGGTCAATTTAGTCATTCTGATGGTCTTCTCTAGACAAGACTTGGAGAGCCCTTTGATGTGAAGATAGGTAGGAATGTGATCACTTCCGTGTGTCTCAATATCCGAGAACCATTTAACACATCTGGTGAAGGAGCTGGAGACGAAAGTAAGATCAAGGCAGCTACCGTACGTCACACCTCAAAGAAACGTTGGGCTGCCATCATTCAGAAGACAAAGGCCATGATTCGAGGCGAAACTTGCCAATCGTCGTCCTCTTGCGTTTGTCCTTGTGCTTCCCCATGGAAGCTGGTCACCAAGGAAGCACGCTCAAGTAAATGGTGTTGTATAAACCTTATGCAAACTCTGCTGCCATCTGGCGGCCGCCGTGCGCATTTCCGCCATGTTGAAGGCAATGCGCACTCCGCATGTGCACACACGAAGCGTACGTTTCAGCGTGTGACGGGTGATACCAACGGCAATACCTAGATATTCTCCTGCGCCGTGTAGTTCAGACTGAGGAAATTTAGGTGCTGAAAAAAATGTTTACAGCAAACTAACCTTCCTGTTATTGTATTTCCTCGCGGCCGACGAGAAGCGGCAGGTCGTTCAGCCAGGTTCAGCTTCTTCGGCTACTGATTACGACTAAAGCCGTGTTTACGTTCGCCATCCTAGATGCGGTATGTGACAGCATCGGCCCTCATCAGCGAACACTCTTTCGTGTCACGCCGGAACCAGACCGTTTTCGTGCCGTGTGCTTGCAGGCACAGACAAACCGGCTTCGTGTACAAGCTTCAAAGCTGCATCACGACTACTCGTGCATGCCTGCGCTGCTGTTGACACCATTACTATGTTTATTACATTGCGATAAAAATTACATATTAGACAGGTAGCTCTAGCGCGTCATCGATTCCCAGCAAACGCACCGATTGTGCTGGGGCGTGTTGTTTGTAGTTTGTTTTCATTGTGGAGTTTAACCCGATAGCGTTTGGTGGGATGCCTTGCGCGCGTATTGCTTCACTGTGCGTATTTTTCAAGCACTCCTTGTGCTATCATTGCCAAATTTAGAGGGGGAGGCCCGAATTGCCTTACCGCCCCCCCCCCCCCTAGTTTTATATTTATTTATATACCAAGAAACCACGTATGAGGCTCTTCCAAAAGCTGGTCCCCCTTCGGGAAAATACTCTATCCATCCCTGTGTGCTATCGAATGTTAACAGATGCTTGTGTGTGGAACTTCACGTATGAAACAGAAAAGGTGCTGTTCCGGCAAATGTATTGCACTCGGCCGTGCTTGCGGTACCGTTGGATACGCGCTGAGGAGGTTTCGCAAGCGGTCAGTTGGCGACAGATAACTTCCTTGAGGAAACGGGTTCAAATTGTAAGGCGCCAGTAGAACCCGAAAGTGACGATCACAAATATTCGAGAAGTATCGTGTTATTTACGAGAACATGTCAGAAAGATATTCAATAAAATACCAGCTAAGCGGCCCCTACTTCTTTGAGCAACCAACACTTCAGTTTTCATGCTCATTTTTCACGTAAATGAGAAGTTAAATTTTTTTACATTTTAATTGTGCGTACGCCGGTGACTACAGCAGCGAATTTTTTTTTAAATACAAAGAAACAGAACAACCTTTTCTTTTTAAAATAAAGGCACATTCGATCAGGTAAACGTAGGCGGTGCCTTACGAAATACGCTTTGAAATGCGTAACATCACTTCCTTACCGTCATCGTTTACCTAGCCGTGTCGCGCGCCATAGCCTTCTCCTAACCATCCTACACTACAACTATGATATTCAGATAGCGAACAACGATGTATTCGCTACACTGAAAACAGACAAAATTTATAACCTCGTAGCAAGCTTCATATTCAATGACGACAAGCTTACATATGACTCGGGGACAAATTTGTACGTTCTTCTCGTTGCGAGGCCGTTCTTTAGACGTAATAATTATCAACGTATTTTCTAGGAAATTCCCGTAACGTGTACAGGTCCTTACACACTCGTCTGCCGGACGTTAAGCCCCAGATGTTATTATTACACACTGGTCTGCTGTTTTAATGTCCCTATTGGCAACCATCAAAACAAATACAAGCAAAAGTTATAGCAGAGACAGCAATACGATTCGGACACAAGCCTCCAACATAGCGCCGAATTGCTAGCGTCGTCAAACCACCGACAGATGGCAGCAATTTTGCATAACGCGATACACACCGTTTTGCCTTCTCTACGGCCGCGAAGTGCAGACGATGTTGTAGTCTATGCTTCCTTGTGAAGACGCCGATAAGTTAACGACTGACGACAAAGAACTTGCAGAGCGTGCCGAGGAAGCTCGCCAGCTGGCACGGCTGCACATCGGTCTGCAGCAGCAGGCAGATGCACGGTACTATAACATCCGCCACAGAGACGTGCCCTATAGTCCAGGAGACCTAATATACATGTGGACCCCTGTTCGTCGCCGCGTCCTCTCCGAAAACTTGCTAAGCCGGTGCTTCAGTCCCTATAACGTGGTACGCCGCGTGGGGCCCCGCCACGGTGGTCTAGTGGATATGGCGCTCGACTGCTGATCCGAAGGTTGCGGGAACCAATCGCGGCCGCGGCGGCTGCAATTTCGATGGAGGCGAAAATGTTCGAGGCCCGTGTAGTTAAATTTAGGTAAGCCATAAAGAACCCCAGGTGGTCGAAATTTCCGTAGCGCTCCACTACGGCGTCCCTCATAATCATATGGTGCTTTTGAGACGTTAAACCCAGATATTATTACGCCGCGTGAGTGACGTAAACAATGGAGTGGTTCCGGACACTGCGTCGTCAACAGGAACACAACAAGAACAACCGAGCTCCGACATAGTAGTTCATGTCGTACGCATGAAGCCCTGTTTTGCGCATTCAAAATTCCTTCTACCGCTCGTTTGTTTGTTTGTTATTTAAATGCGAAGCAATTCACAGCGAACCCAAGGCACTTTGAGCGTTTCTATTTTGTTTCTATGTATTATGTAGCCGCCTTCGCCTCGTTGCTCACATGTTCGCCACCTTCATCCAGGGCCGACCAAAATTCACATGGGGGGGTACGAGGATTTGACGAATACGCCTGTCTGGTCATGGCATGAATAACGTGAAAATCCTGTCGTGTACGTCGTCAAACCCTTTCCTCCAGACAAGTGTGGCACATGGCCGTATACGACGGACCTAAGTATACGCGTATGCGGCACAAGTTTTTCACAGTTTATATCTACCCTGGAACGGCGAGTACAGACATTGGTAATTTAAATGCGAGAGCGTTAAGAAAAACCAACACTGCCACCGTTTACCCGACGAATACAAACAACGAAAATTGGGATCCCAGCAGAAATCGAACCCAAGCACTCGGCGTGGTAGTCAGGTATTGGACAGAGCCACGCTGCGCAGATGCAGGTCATGTACAGAAACTGCGTAGGAAAAAGACCCTATACAGGCTTAATGTCGGTGCAACGTCAATTGTGGTTGTTGGCCATCTAATTTGATAACAAAGAAATAATGGTTACATATGTACTCCTATGATACAGGCGTCATGTCGGGTTCACGTCAATTGTGGTTCCAACGTTTGCTCCGCTTTTATGGCCGTCTAATAAACATTACATTTCTATTCCTATGACTCAGCAAGCAATTTTCAAGCGTTGCTCGACCCCGGAGCAATATGCTAACGGAAGTGACGTAGTTTAATCATCTAATCGCACCATAGCGTGAACTTCGTTTCAATAACATAACTTATTTGGCCGAATTTGTGACCGCGAAAGGGAAACTAAAACTACAGCAATACACACTGTACACTGATAGCGGCGAACAGAGCGTCGGCCGTCGATGAATTGCTCTGCGGTAACGCGCGTCGGCATTTATACATGCGGCATTGAACATTCGAGCCTTATCGCTGGTGGCCGCGTTAGTGAGAGAATAATCTCAACTTTCCGCGTTTGCGCGCTCAAGCCTATAAGAAGATTCTAAGATAATCTGGAAGGTTCCCAGATAAGAGGGCGTGGCTTGCGCAAGGCGGGGGTTACGCGGGCACCGGAGTAGTTAGATGAAAATGACAAAAAGAAGCGCCCGTGGCATTGCCCCGCACTGACGAACATCGTCCCGATGTTCGTAACAGAACATGGAAGGGGGGAAAAAGTGCATACCCAAAGTACAATAAAAAAGGGAAAAAAATACACCATCTTCCGCTAAAGGGAACCATGAGGCGATGCAAAGCCAGAGCACTTGCACGATCGCGTTCCATTGGCGTTCGTTGGGCATGCTACCCGCCTCGCATCGTGGAACGCGAAAAAGAACACTACGCGCGTCGTGTCTTGCCTCTAGCCTGACCGTTAATTCTCACAGGGCGAGCGGGGAACGCGGTCGACAGGCACGCGAGAGGGAAGCAGCGTAGGAGATGAGAGAGAGAGGGGGATGGGACGCGCATGCGCTGGCGCTCATCGCGGCGCGTCCCGGGAGAGAATTTCGGCATGTCGAGCCCGCATTTCAGAGGAGTCAACCGAAGCAAGCGCTGGACAACGCGCGCAGCGCTCTACCGGCTTGTAGGAGAGGAGACTAAAGGAGGACAGTAGCGCATGCGCCGCGAGAGCAGAAGCGAGACCGCAGGAGAAGCGCAAGCAGCTGCTGGGAGAGAAGTGGAGAGAGTAACGCGCAGCTGTTGGAGAGAGGGAAGGAGGAGAGTTGCGCATGCGTACTGTGAGTGCGGACAAGCAAGCCGCGCATGCGTAGTGTGAGTGCGGACAAGCAGGCCGCGGGATATACCCCCGAGCAAGAGATCCTTCGCATCTAAAAAAAAACAGTTCCAAGGTTCGCTAATACGTATGAAACGGCTTAAGGCGCACGATATGGACGACTTCAGCTCGTGCGCGGCGCCGCTGAGAGTTCATGATGCCGTCCGGTATGACGACGTAGTCTAGAGCGCCGAGACGTCGAAGAACCTTGTATGGCCCGATGTATCGCCGAAGAAGTTTTTCGCTAAGCCCACGCGGGCCTATCGGCATTCAGACCCAAACAGGGTCGCCGGGCTGCTATTCCACAGAGCGTGTCGAAGATTGTAATGGTGGCTGCCGGTCGTCTGCTGATTGTTGATATGTAGGCGCGCCAGTTGTCGGGCTTCTTCTGGGGCACGTCACGTCACCAAACAGAGTGACGAAGGTCCCTAACCGTTGCAATTTCTCGCGTCTGCCACTGGACCAAGATCTTTCACTACATCTGAGAGCCTCACGCTGTTTGTGTGTGGCAAACGAGAATAAACGAGAAGACAACGCTAGTTGTGCTAAGGAGAGTGATGGGGTTGAGTGGAGAGGCGTCGTTGGCATAGGTGAGCGCTGTGAAAAAAGAAATTAGGGATCAGAGAGCGAAAAAACGGGACGACGCGTACGTAATAGCACAGGCGGATCATGAGCGAGAGATGCCTCGCATGGAGGTTGAAAGGCTCCTACTCGAGGAGCGACTCGTGTTGCAGAGGCGCAGCATCCAAACATGAGTTCTGTGGCCGCGAGATCAACCTATAGGTGGCAGCACCGTCGCCGCGTTAGTGTGGAGAGGCGGTCGGGCATCGTATACAAATGCACACAGCGGCGCTTCGTGGTGAGCGGTTTGAGCCGATTGTCGGCGAATAAAATGCGTTGATTGCAGGTTACTGGTAATATATACGCCCTTCATTGTTGAATCGATGCACGGAGATCATCCAACGTTAGTATTACTACTGAGAGAAGCACAATCTGCCGAATAAGGCGTGCTCGTTCTGGATGACACTCCGGGCTTACGCACGTTAGGACGTTTTGTTTTTTTTTTCTCTGTACCTGTTTAGCTTGTGTTTTGTGCAGTACGCACGACTGAACTACTTAAGTGTTTACTTCTTGTTCATTTGTATACCAGCCCATATTCATGTGCAATGAGTTCAATAGCACTGTTCACGCGAATATGTATATACAGGGTGTTTCAAGAAATGTGTCCAACCTTCTAAAAAAATCAGGAAAATGCGATATTTGCTCGGGGCTTTCAGAATTGCTTTTTCTGTAGCGGCAGGAATCTTAAGGTAGTTAAGGACATCATTTAGGAAAGTAATTAAGAACGTTACATTATTGGACACATTGGACACATTATTGGACAGGTTGGACACATTTCTTGAAACACCCTGTATACGCAGGTAAGAGTTTAGCACACAGCTTTCATCGTCTCATTACGTGCACGACAATGATGCAAGAAAAGTCCGGTTGTTTTATGGAACAAGTGCCTTTTTTTTCAAACTAATGATGTCCGCTGCCTTCCATCAATTTATAACAACTCCACACAAACGCTCAAGATAATGTAAAAAGAAAAGATGAGATTTTGTGTGAAATTATACGAGGGTGATTCCACGAGAGATCGAACATGCCTGTCCGGTCGCATTTTTTGTTTTGCCTGGGTTTTTTATATGTTGTGTGGGCACATTCAAAGTGCACGGAACTGAAAATTTTATTTCCAAGAAACGCTCCCAGCGCGCCAAAAAAATATTTGAAGGTGGCGGCGCATGCCTCCTGTTCTTGCTCACTGCGATGTTTTCGGATTTCACGGCCGAAATTAGCGCGAACTATAAACGATGTGTCGAAAATTTCTTTGCTGGTTTTAATACGCATTACTGTGAATTACATCCATGCTTTTTTTATGCCGTCCTCAAAAAGAAGAAAATGTGAAAAAATGGCAAACACGGCCGAAATCAAAAAAGGGTCCTAAGTTTGAGGCGCCTTGGCGCCTTTACTATTTCGAACAGAAACTTGAAAACAGTTTCAACTATAGAAGAGAGCCTTTGCAACATTTATACGGAAGATCATTTTCCTACGGGCAGCGCAAAAAAAAGAAAAAAATAGTTAAAGAAGCGAGTTTTTTCAAAAAAGTACATTTTCAAAAAATGAAATAAAAAAAACTCCGGTCTCAATTTTGACGGCAATTTTTTATCGAAGAGCGCTTATGTCAATGAACACACGGTTTTAATATCATATGTCCTCATTTGCTTTGTTTACGAGATATAACTGGCCAAAGTTACCCTTGCTGTGAGTGCTCACTTCAGGGCGACTGATGGTTGTTAATAGCTTGCATTGTGCGTAAATCGCAGTTTTAATTATTCTGCTGCAGCAAAACCTTGCTCTGGTGGCTTTTCGTCAAGAAAAATGTGTTCTCAGATTTTATTTGGTTCTACCGTGTGCGAAAGTGGGCTGCTGCCGCCCTCTAAAGGGCAATTCCACGAGAGATCGAACATGCCTGTCCGGTCGATATTTTTGTTTTGCCTGGGTTTTTTATATGTTATGTGGGCACATTCAAAGTGCACGGAACCCAAAATTTTATTTCCAAGAAATGCTCCCAGCGTGCCAAAAAGTATTTGAACGTGGCGGCGCAGACCTCCTGTTTTTGTTCACTGCAATGTTTTGGGATTTCACGGCCGAATTTAACGCGAACTATAAACGATGTGTCGAAAATTTTCTTGTTGGTTTTAATACGCATTACTGTGAATTACATCCATGCTTTTTTCCAAGTAATGCAAGGAGCCTTTGCAACGTTTATGCGGAAGATCGTTTTCCTACAGGCAGCGCGAAATAAGAAGAAAATAGTTAAAGAAGCGAGTTTTTTTCAAAAAAGTACATTTTCAAAAAATAAAACAACTCAGGCCTCAATTTTGACATTTTTTTGTCGAAGAGCGCTTATGTCAGTGAAAACACCGTGTTAATATGTATGTCCTCATTTGCTTTGTTCACGAGATTTAACGGGCCAAAATTACCCTTGCTGTGTGTGCTCACTTCAGTGCGATCGATAGTTGTCATCAGCTTACATTGCACTTAAATCTAGTTTTAATGATTTTCCTGCAGTAAAACCTTGCTCTGGTGTCTTGTCGTCAAGAAAAATGCATTCTCAAACTTTAATTGTGTCTAGCGTGTGTGGGGGTGGGCTGCTGCCGCTCTCTAAAGGCCGAACGCGTACGCAGTTTGCAGCTTACAACCTCAACTTACCCGCCAGTATTCGTTAATCAGAAGCACGCGAGACACGGTGAACACATGGTTTAGGTCACTTTGTCAAAACTCTCCTTGCACACAGAATAAAGCATCTGTATGCAGCTAAGGCCAACTTAATCTGTAACTAAATGCCACAATCAGCAGGCGCGCTGTTATGCAGTTGTTTTTAAAGTCACTGTAACGGGAAAAGTACCGCGTTCCTTTTCTCTTCGCCGCCGCGCCCTTTCGGCGGCTTCGCCACATAAATGGTCCAGCTCGCTCGCCTCGCTAGTGTCTCCCGGCCGCAGACGCACGGCGCTTTGGAGGGCGATTGTTTTTATAGGCTCAGGAAAGCGTGCAGCAACGTTACGACATCCCGTATCGTTTTGAGACTTCATCGAAAGACTATCGAGGCCAGGGGCGTAGCCAAGGGGGGGGGGGGTTGGGGGTTCAACCCCCCCCCCCGAAATTTTTCTGTTTTGCTTGCGTATATAGGCACGCACACATACAAACGCACGCACGAACATACATAAAGTGTGGTTGAACCCCCCCCCCCCCCCGAAAAAAATTTCTGGCTACGCCCCTGATCGAGGCATCGAAGAATGCCCGGGTAA
This sequence comes from Rhipicephalus sanguineus, assembly GCF_013339695.2. Lineage (NCBI taxonomy): Eukaryota > Metazoa > Arthropoda > Arachnida > Ixodida > Ixodidae > Rhipicephalus > Rhipicephalus sanguineus. The sequence continues at coordinate 67,496,118 of NC_051182.1, forward strand.
GGCCCTCTTTGCTATTCCCGGCGGGAAAAAGGATGCCAAACGACGGGCTGTGTGGCTGCACAGAATTACGCGGGAAAAATTTGTTCCCACGACTGGTACTCGCATTGTCAGGTAAGCGCTTCATTGAGAATTTGCGAATGTTTCGGGGAATGTTTGCGCCTACCCTGCACTAGTGCAGCTTGTTTCGCGTAGTTGTCGCAGGAGGTTCATGCACAATAACATTTTATAATGTTTGGCGTAAAATTTACGCCTTTGGGTTCACATATAATGATCAGCACGCTATGAAAACTGATTGCTACACATTGGTACTGCCTGACGTGACTGTATGACGAACACAAATAACAGGTGGTAGCATGAAAATAATGACTGATGCTCTCGCGGCCGGTTCGCTTGCTTGATATGCACCAAAATCGGTATTCCGTGACGTGACTGTATGACGAACATAAATACCCTGCGGTAACATGAAATTAATGGTATGCATGTCATGTAAGTCATGATTTACATGCCATGCTCATGATGCTCTCGCGGCCGGTTAGCTTGCTTGATATGCACCAAAATCGGTTTGCGTGACGTGACTGTAATGCGAACGTAAATAACAGGTGGTAACATGAAAATAATGGCACGCATGTCATGTAACGCATGATTTACATGCCATGCTCATGATGCTCTCGCTGCCAGTTCGCTTGTTTGATATGCACCAAAATCGTATTGCGTGACGTGACTGTATGACCAACATAAATACCGTCATGATTTTCTCGTTACCACTTGTCATTCGTGCTCGTCATACAGTCACCTCACGCTATACCAATTTGGGTGCATTTCAAGCTAGCGAACCACCCGCCATCGCAGCATGAGCGTGGCAAGTAAGTCATGCCGTACATGACATGGAAGTCGTGATTTTCAAGTTACCACCTATCACTAACGTTCGTCATACAGAAATAGCTCGTCATAAAAGTTTTGGTATTTATGCATTTCATTAAACCACCACGAGCGCCCCGAAACCATGTCATGTAAATCACATTTTACATGGCATGTCTGTCATGATTTGCACGTTATAACCAGTCACTTATGTTCGTCATACACTCTTGTCACGCCGTACCAATTTTGTTGTGTATCAAGCTATCGAAGCGGCCGCGATCGCACCCTGAGCGTGGCATGTAAATCATGCCGTACATGGCATTCATGTCATTATTTTCATGTTATCACCTTAATTTAAATTCGTCATACAGTCATGTTACGCCATACCAAATTTGGTGTACTTCCCATTAACGAAGCGGCCAGGACAGCACCAAGTCCGGGGCAGATAGATAGATAGATAGATAGATAAATAGATAGATAGATAGATAGATAGATAGATAGATAGATAGATAGATAGATAGATAGATAGATAGATAGATAGATAGATAGATAGATAGATAGATAGATAGATAGATAGATAGATAGATAGATAGATAGATAGATAGATAGATAGATAGATAGATAGATACAAAGTCACAGAAATTCGCTAAGAAATGCTTTGCATTTAATAAATGCAGACAGCCGAGCGCGTAAATGCCGCGCAGTTCGCATTTCTTTATCGCGTTAGTACGCGTGCGTGCGCATGTAGGCAAGTGAAAATTGCCGCTATTTCTTTCCTAATCAGTCAGAGAACAACAGTATGCTTAATTCGGGGCTGAAAAAGTGCACGCAATGCGTAAAACATGCGTTACTCCACGTGAAATCAACACCGCACCGCCGCAGCTTCGGCCGCGCTGGACCAAATATGGCGGCGCACACGACGGTCGCGGTACTTTTCCCGTTCCAGTGACTTTAGTTGTTTTCTCACTGCCTGCTTGCTTCCCTTCCATTACATGCATTGTACGCTCTAACCATCTTCCCCATTCGACGCACATTGTGCCTAAACAACATTTGTAAAAAAGTTAGCTCAATGATTTCCGAGCCGTTTATTTCACTTCCCGCTAACACATGTTTTCGGCGTCGCAGATAACGTCTTCCTGTATCATCTCGACCTTTACCTCAGCGTTTCAACAGCCAGAAAACGTGCGGTGCGGCATGATTAAGCCATGATTGGCCGAAGCTGCCCAATTTATGATGTTTTGTTCCCACTTTACTAAAGTGCTTTCCCACGTCGAGGACAGCAGAGGTCATTGGTGGCACCAGACGCACATTACCCTTAGTTTTGACAATGAGTGCGGCCTACAAATTAAATATTACAGCCCAAAGCGCTTAGACGCCCTTAGTCATAAAATGTTAAACCGTAAGCAGTTCTGGAAAGGCATTCATGACAGCTGCGCAGATGTGAGATAATTTGTGCGGCGCCGTTCAGTATGAACGTTTCGGCTTGCTCTAGGTCTAGCTATTCACTACACGCGATGCGCGCGGCCCATGGCTACGTCCGATTGTTCTGTGCCGATTATTTACGCGTTCACAAAAGGAAGATTGCTGAGGAAAATGTTTTCGTAGCGCAATTTTTTTTTCTTTGCTCTTTTTGTTGTTGCCTACCTCCAGAAGCTACTGTCATAGGCTGAGGATCTTCGCGACACCTGCGAGGTCTGCTTGCATTGCTTTAGGCTCCTCAAGGAAAACCTGTCTACATCTAACCGAGATGAGGCAGACCAGGCATTCCTTCAGGAAGAAGAAGCGGTTGATATCTTGAACAGGCGCGCCCATCTTTCCTCTGATGATTTATAGGCGAGGTTGTAGGCTGCAAACTGTTTACACGTGAGCCGTTTAGAGGGCGGCAGCAGCCCGCTTTTGCACACGCTAGACACAAATAAAATCTGAGAACACATTTTTCTTAACGAAAAGCCGCCAGAGCAAGGTTTTGCTGCAGCAGAATAAATAAAACTGCGATTTACACACAATGCAAGCTATTAACAACCATCAGTCGCACTGAAGTGAGCACTCATAGCAAGGGTCATTTTGGCCAGTTATATCTCGTAAACAAAGCAAATGAGGACATATGATATTAAAACCGTGTGTTCATTGACATAAGCGCTCTGCGATAAAAAATTGCCGTCAAAATTGAGACCGGAGTTTTTTTTATTTTATTTTTTGAAAATGTACTTTTTTGAAAAAACTCGCTTCTTTAACTATTTTTTTATTTGTTTGCGCTGCCCGTAGGAAAATGATCTTCCGTATAAATGTTGCAAAGGCTCTTTTCTATAGTTGACACTGTTTTCAAGTTTCTGTTCGAAATAGTAAAGGCGCCAAGGCGCCTCAAACTTAGGACCCTTTTTTCATTTCGGCCGTGTTTGCCATTTTTTTACATTTTCTTATTTTTGAGGACGGCATAAAAAAAGCATGGATGTAATTCACAGTAATGCGTATTAAAACCAGCAAAAGAAATTTTCGACACATCATTTATAGTTCGCGCTAAATTCGGCCGTGAAATCCGAAAACATTGCAGTGAGCAAAAACAGGAGGCATGCGCCGCCACCTTCAAATATTTTTTTGGCGCGCTGGGAGCGTTTCTTGGAAATAAAATTTTCAGTTCCGTGTACTTTGAATGTGCCCACACAACATATAGAAAACCCAGGCAAAACAAAAAATGCGACCGGACAGGCATGTTCGATCTCTCGTGGAATCACCCGCGACATAAATGTAAGGCACGCCGTCGGGATTAATTTTGAACACCTGGGTCCTTCAAAGCGTATCTAAATCTAAGCACACGGGCGGTTCTGCATAAATTTCGCCCCAAGGTAAAATTGCGCGCGGCAACTCCGTTTTATCACTGTCGTGTCATTCGAATGTCTGTTTTTTTTTTCTTTTTTTAGGGACAGTTTGAGTACCGAAGTCTCAGACTTCACTTGATAGAAATATTTCGCTGTAGCGGGACCACGACCGTACAATAAAAGGACACCTTAAGCCCAACTAAAGCTCATCATGAACTGGAGTGCCGCGGTTATACACCCAGCAACAATGCGAAAGTGCATGAGCCTCGTTTTTGTTTACCACCGAGTCGCTGAAACGCTGCATTCACCCACTATTTAATGTTCCTCATGTTTGGGACTATACCAAGAGCACTTTAGGGTGTGCTTGAACCAGAAAGCGGCATCAACACTGAAATGATTCTGGCGAACGAAGGGTACGACACCAATACACAGCCCTCTCGAAAGTCGCACTCACTGATCTTATTACAATATACATGCAGTCGAGCAAGCTCATTTGCGTCTGTACACCATGTTAGGTATACGTACGAGCAGTCGAACTCGCGCTAACATAACAAAACAAACCGCCATTTGAGAACGCGCAGGACGTACGCGCACATGCAAACACGACGTGGCTAGCAGACGACGCAGGGAGCAATCCACACTAGGCGCGCTTCAGCCACTAGCCGCCAGGCGGCGACTTCGCTCGATCTCGCGGCAATAGTGCCTAGTATATACTGTCTAGTGTGCCGTCCGCGGCCTTCCAGGTGGCACTAGGTGGGATGAATGCCGGCGGCTGCCGCTTGGAGCGCTGCAGCGCGGGTGGGTGGCGCGGCATCGCGCACTCCTCATAGTCCGCCGTGTTTCCACGGCATCAGTGAGGGGGGCCGCTGCAGGTTTTGTTTTTATTAAGCCGCAGCGGTTGCTCACTGCTCGTGGTGAGAAGTCGCCAGAGGTTTAAGGGCTTGTTTTTATGATATTACGCTTACTTAGAGCTTTCCGCTTCAGTGGAAAGCTTGTACTAGCTCGGCTCATCTTCGAGCGTCGAACTGGGTCAAAGCTAGCAAAGAGAAAATGTAACTTGTATTGTGGCGATGCTTGCAGCGGACTTTCTTTTTCGGTGAAGCAAACTTATGCTGCTTTATTTTAATGAAATACAATAATGCCGATGTACATAGGCGTCGGCAGGATTTTGTCTTGGAGGACGTAAACCCGTATTAACGTGTGGGGGAGGGGGAAGTGTTGTTGTGGCTTCAGGAGGGGAGGGGGGGGGGGCAGTAGCCATTTTGCGCCCCAGCTAGGGTGGCTAGAAACTTCTTGCCAGCCTAGTCCAGCTGCTGTGACGCCCATGCCAATGTTCTATTGTTCTAGCTGTAAAGCCGGCTGCTGGTGTTCCGTGTACGTATGGTAAACAGGCTATGAGTAAACTCATGCAGCTTCTTTCTTAATTAGCAACATCAAGAGGTGTAGGAAACATAGCTTTTATTCTTAGAGCTAAGAAATGTTTTATTAAAACATAACAACACCAAGACGTAGACATAAGACAACACTACATCTAGATGAAGTAATATACACCTGAAGAGTAATTATAACATATGACAGCGGCGCAGTTTAAGAAAATTTTGCCGCTCCCTTGCGCTTCTCTTTCGTGATGCCTTTTACATAACGAGCGGAACCTCAAGAGAACATAGAGCTTGACAGCAGCTACCAAAGCTTCCTTTTCATGTTGTAGGCATCCTTATTGAAGAAAGGCCAATGAATGTCTGCAGATGTCCTGAAAATTCCGCTAGACTCGCTTCAAGTAGCTTGTTTTAACAGCGGAGCTATTTAAGGCGGCCGCTTTTCTATGGTAGTTAGTCCATGACCCGTGAAGAGAAAATGCTCACCACGAGGATCCACGCGCTCTCTTCGTCATCTCGTCATCGTCTTCTGCTTCGCTCGATCCCAAACGACGTGCGTGGATTTCTCCGGCGCGGGATGCAATAACTCTGATGGGTGAGACGATGCATGAGTACTGTTATGACTGGCAGTCGGTGGCGAGGCGCTGACCATGAGAATCTGCGGGCGAGGCGTTCTCACACTGCTAGAACACCTGCATCCTTCCACGAAACGGAATTTCTGGGACGACGAGTGACCAACAATGGGCAGAATCTCGGCCTCAAAGTCTGGGACGGCAAAGCCGGAGACAATGGGCCACCTGGGCTTGGCTTGGTACGCTGCCGAAGCCACCTGACGGGTATGTTTGGACGGGAGTCTCCGCAAACCTTTTGCTGCCTTCTGGGAAAGAACTGCAGGAGCAAGCACGTTTTGCCTTCGGGGAAAGAACTGCAGGAGCAAGCCCGAGGAACTTGTTGTCTTGCTTCCCCCCACCTGCGTGCCGTCAACCGCCGGACCCTTGTTGCTTCAAGTGTGCAACGACCCCTCAGCGACAGTGAAATGGACTGTGCCATGGTGGGAGGTTTCGTGTGTGTGATTGGTGGTCATCAAGAAGGAGGAGCCAAACTGAGGGGTTAAAACGACGGTGCTGAGTGAGAAATGGGGCTCTGAGCCCTCGGTAACAGGCTCATCCAATTCGCTCGTCACTGAACTCTGACCTTGTCACTATGTAAATTGAGTGTACAAAAAGTGCCAGTAAACTTGTTATTGTTTTCCCATCTTGCTAGCATCAGTTCCTCAACCCGGAGACTCGACTACGCTACCAAACGGAGTCCGGGTACGACGCTGCCCTGTCGTAGCAACAGCATGGTTGTCGAGAAGGGACGGATCCAAATACCCAGGCACGACAACTGGTGATCAGCGCTGGGATCTGAAGCTACAAGCGACAACAACAGTCGGCCTAAGGGAATGCAGCTGTCTCGAGACATCGATCACGTGTGGGTGAGTGCTTGGCTTTTCCTTTGATGTGGACCAGGTTCTAAACGAGGGTTTTAGAACTGGTAGATAACTTTGCCGAGAGACTCAAGGTTCCGTACTCTCGGATAGTTGTTTTGGAAGTAGCGGGCACTCGGGATGATCATGGATTTGCAGAAGCTGCAGGAGCCGGGCTTGTTGCTGTTGTGTAAAGAATTGGGGATCGATACAAAGGGGTTGGCACGAAAATCCCTAATCATACAGGCAATCATTGATTTGGGGGTCGATGATGAGGAGCTCTGCGAAGAATGGGAATACGCCAACCAAAATAAGGAAGAGCGGCTCAGACACTGGGAGAGAGAGGAACGCCGCGAGCGTGAAAGAGAGGAACGCCGCGCAGAACGTGAGCGTGAAGAGAGGAAAGGTGGCGTGAGCAAGAGATTGAGCTCCGCAAACTAGAAGTCAAGGTAGAACTCCTAAGGTTGAGTAAGAGGTCGGGCAGTTGTCCCCAGCGAGTGGTACCTCTCCTCAACAAGAAGGCAGAGTTCAAGATGTCAAGGTATATGCAGCCATATGTGGTATCAGGGGATATCGGCCTATATCTTGCACAATTTGAGCAAATGTGTGAGGAAATGTCTTTTGAGCGAGACACTTGGTCTCAGGGGTTATTGTCAGTTCTGACCAGTGAGGCACTTGAGGTTGTGGCGCGACTCAGGGAGAAGGACTCGGACAACTACGATGTAATTAAGGCATCTTTATTCCGGAGATTCGGAATAGCTGGTAGGAGAGGGGAAAGCAAAAGAAGCATGCTAAGGGATCCTTCTCCTGAGAACAACGAGCGACAGGTCGCCGTTGGCGAGATCGCGCCAGAGAAAGGCCCGCTGTTGCAAGAGAGCATGAAAGCAGAGCAGGTTGAGAATGAGGCCTTGGCCGATCTAGAGTTAGGGACAATTCCGAAAGACGTTCCTGGCGTGGACGAGGTTTGTGCCAGCCGCCCTGGTGGGCTCAAGGAGAAGCTGGAAACCTTGCTCGTGCCTCGAAAGGACGTTTCGGAATCGTAAAATTTAAACACTGTTAGCGTAGTGGCTGACAATAGCAAGGACGCGACGCTTAAAAGGTTCGGAGATACCGTCGGTGAGGGCCCCGATTTAGATTTTATCAGCGCTGACGCAGATAATTTGGCCCGACAGTCCGACGCGGCGGAGAATTCAAGAGGTGTGAGCGAGATAGAAGGTGTAGCGGAAACACCAACGAGCTGCACGGCTCCGCATGTCGCGACCGGAAGCGATGATGGAGGCATCGTAGAAAAGAATGTTTGCCGAAAGCGCAGAAAAAGAAAGAGGCGAAAGCGTTCGGCAGACGTTTCGGAACCGTCAAAGGTAGACACGGTTAGCGGGACGGCCGACCATAGTAAATACGCGACGCTCCAGGGGTGCAGCGATACCATCAGAGAGGGCCCAGTTTCAGATTTTGTCAGTGTTGAGACAGATGCTTTGGCCCGACAGTCCGACGTGGCGGAGGAATTGAAAAGCTTGCGCGAGAAGGAAGGTGTAGTACAAGCACCAACGAGCTGCACCACTCCGCATGTCGCGACCCGAAGCGATGATCGAGGCATCGAGAGAAATGAGGTCCGCCGACATCGTAGAAAAAGAAAGCGGCGGAAGCATTCGGCTCAGCGTAAGCTTAAGAAAGGTCCCACCCCGGCGCGAAAAAGACAAAAGGGTAGGCCACAGGACAGTTTGCGGAAACGTAAATTGAGGCGTTCATTCAGCCGCAAGCAGCGCGAGAGGCGCAGAGGGAGAAAGCAAGGTGCGCTCCCACGACGGAAGGCGAGGTTGAGATTGACAGTTTCGAGAGAGCACCTGGGTCCAAGTCGTCAAAGTCGAAAGACCAGTGTACGGCGGGTAACAAAGCACCGCGCGGAGGCCAGCACAAAGGGAGAATGGACAGGGTTTCCCCCCCGTTTCTGGCATTCCATTCGCCTTCCTGAAGGGAGCCGGCCGAAGTGCCGAATGAAGCGTGACTGTAGTATGCAGCGGATAGCTCGTGCATGTTGAAGCCTCTGGCGAGCTAGAAAGCCGGCTGGACCGCGGCCCCATCGGGTACGATTCAAGCGAATCCAATTGAGAAAAGGGGAACGGTCAGTTCGAGTAGGTTTGCAGGTGCGTGCAAACTAGGATTACTCATTGTTTTGGTTAGGAATGTAGAATTCAGCCAGTTTGATTTTGTGTATTACGAGACGTGGTGCAAAGTTTTAAGAAAAACCGCGCAGTAGTAAAGGGCTGAAGAGAGCATCGAAGTTCTTTATTCATTATGATGAACTTCTCTGATGAAGGTGTTTTTAGCGCTAAAAGTGTATTTTTTCTAGTTTTGAAAATTTTAGTGCGATATCGTATGCGTTCACTTCCATGTCGATTTGGGGTGAATAAGCATTTGAGGAGAGATATCAGCATCAGTTTCCGAAATGAGTTTGGCACTGAGCGGTGCAGTTTTCGTTACGCGCTATTAGAATTGACAGGCATTTAGTGAGAGGTTTTAGCATAAAACCAATGTAAATGTTTGAGGTGCTTTTGAATTGTATTGCGCCTGGGGTTATTTTTTTGTTGTTGTTGTACAATGTGCGTTGTAACGTAACGTAAGGATCAGCTTTTTGAAGAACTTAGAGGGATTAGGTGAGTGGTTAGTTGTACTTTGTCTTTGGCAACGCTGTAGGAATAAGAGTAATTGAAGCGCTCAGGAAAGCACAGTAGTATTATCAGAGGCGTTAGCAGGGACAGGTAACTTTAACCGAATGAACCTGTTGAAAGGCAGTGTTTATCCCGTTGTGTTTTGTTATTTTCTTTGAAGAATTAGTTATCAAGTGATCGCATGAGCGGATCATTAAGCTTTTCCTAATGTGGAGGTGTGAGTGATCATTCAGAGAGGTATGAGACGCGGTCGAACCTTTCGTTGGGGTTCTGACTGTAAGGATGAGAAGATCGTTTTGCAAGTGCAAACGTAGACTATTTAAGTCACGGCGTAGGCCTAGGTTTCAGGAAACCTAGTGAGCTTGAGAGCTCAGCAGTAGTATATAGACTATCCGCGGCCCAAAACAAAGACGGACGAATGGGCGTTTTGGGGCTCGCTGGAATGCAGTCTTTGCATCGGAAGTTATTCATCGTTGGTCACCCTTTGACCGATGTTCTTCGCGGGACAGAGCAGGCGAAAGTAGTCTAGGATGAAAAGAAGGAAGCTGCCTTCTTAAGCGTGAAGGCGGTACCGATTAACCGTCCGGTTTTGCGAGCTCAGGATTTCGACCGAGAGTTCACGGTCCAGAGTTATGTGAGTGATCGAGGCCTAGGTGCCGTTCAATGTCACAAGGATGACGAAGGTAATGAACATCCCGTGCTCTACTTGAACCAAAAATTGAGTTCTCGAGAGATGGCGTACTGCGCTTCAGAAAGGGAGTGCGCTTACATTGTGTGGGTCATTCATTAGTTGCAGTGTTATCTCAGAGGCGTCAAATTCGGCGTAGATACGGATCGGTATCCCCTTGCCTGGCTGCAAACCGCGACATCAAAGAACAGTCGCCTTCTGAGGTGGAGCTTGATTTTTGGGTAATATCTTTTCGACATTAAGGATAAGAAGGGCAAAATTTGAATGGAAACGCTGACGCGCTTAGCCGCTCTTTCTAAGCAAGTCTGGGGTGCTCTTCCCAATGTCTCGAAATTGATATTTGAGGTTTTTTTTTGTGCAACTATTTGTGTGATTGAATAATGTAGCACGTTTGGTTCCTCAGCATAAGTAAGTCCTGGGAGTTTTGAGCGTGAGCTTTTCGTATAAAGCTAATAATGAAAGTTTGTTTACCAACCCTCTTTTGGCCTGGTTTGCTCGGAGGCGGCCGAGTGCTTGCTCTGCATGTGGTTGAGTTTCAGAGAGGCCGCAGAATTTGGGTTGCAACTGACCAGACAATGCTTTAGGCGAAGACGAGCTTTGGGCATTCAACGGTGGCGAATTACGTCGACCCTTCGAGCAGCAGCGTTGGCTGCTACCCTCCGTTTCTCCACTGGCGAGGGAGGAGGCTGTTATGACTGGCAGTCGGTGACGAGGCGCTGATCATGAGAATCTGCGGGCGAGGCGTTCTCACACTGCTAGAACACCTGCATCCTTCCACGAAACGGAATTTCTGGGACGACGAGTGACCAACAATGGGCAGAATCTCGGCCTCAAAGTCTGGGACGGCAAAGCCGGAGACAATGGGCCACCTGGGCTTGGCTTGGTACGCTGCCGAAGCCACCTGACGGGTATGTTTGGACGGGAGTCTCCGCAAACCTTTTGCTGCCTTCTGGGAAAGAACTGCAGGAGCAAGCACGTTTTGCCTTCGGGGAAAGAACTGCAGGAGCAAGCCCGAGGAACCTGTTGTCTTGCTTCCCCCCACCTGCGTGCCGTCAACCGCCGGACCCTTGTTGCTTCAAGTGTGCAACGACCCCTCAGCGACAGTGAAATGGACTGTGCCATGGTGGGAGGTTTCGTGTGTGTGATTGGTGGTCATCAAGAAGGAGGAGCCAAACTGAGGGGTTAAAACGACGGTGCTGAGTGAGAAATGGGGCTCTGAGCCCTCGGTAACAGGCTCATCCAATTCGCTCGTCACTGAACTCTGACCTTGTCACTATGTAAATTGAGTGTACAAAAAGTGCCAGTAAACTTGTTATTGTTTTCCCATCTTGCTAGCATCAGTTCCTCAACCCGGAGACTCGACTACGCTACCAAACGGAGTCCGGGTACGACGCTGCCCTCTCGTAGCAACAGCATGGTTGTCGAGAAGGGACGGATCCAAATACCCAGGCACGACAGTACAGAGAGAGAGAGAGAGTGAAAGAAAGGGGAATGAAATAAAGAAAGAGATACAAATTCTAGGGTATTCTATGGAAAGAGGGTGGGAAAGGGAAGTGAGGGTCAGCAGGAGGAAAAAGAGAGAAACAAAGAGAACGAAAAATAAAGAGAGAAAGCAAGAAAGGAAGTGAATGAGAGAAAGAGACCAAGAAAAACAAAGAAATAAAGAGACAGCGAGAAAGTAAGCAATAGAATTAAATAGAGAAAAATACTACGTACACTAAGGAGAGAGAAAGATAAAGAAATAGAGGAAGAAAGAAGGAAAAAATTGCAAAACTCAGCAAAACAGCAACAGCCAGGACTAGGTGCCCGTCAGCACTGCTGTTTCTTTAGCATTGCGCATCTGGGTGCAAGCAAGCGCTATAAATTTGTTTTTCCAGAAAACAAACATCGTTCTGAAAGAATACGTAGTGTCTGGGTTGTGTTTCGATGAAGCCACAGCCACCACAAAGAGCTGTTATTGAAACTTCCCTACTAAGGGATTCGGCTTCATCAATACGCGTGAGTACTTGCCTTGATTTTTCTCTTCTTCTTCGGTACACCGTAGCTATGGCGGCTAGAATGCAGTAGCTACGATTGCCGTGTAGGCAAATGCTTTTCGAAGTGCACCATTTTGTCAGTGAATATGGTGGCGATGTTATTCACGTCACCTTTACAATAAGCGTAAGCTACTGTTTCCTGCTCGCAGAGACGGCATTTGCAGCCAAGCGACAGGAATAGGGAGGTCAAAGAATGGATAAAGACTTTCAGTAGTGCATTGTGGGCGTAAGCCAGCATTTTGAGCAGTTGCTAGTTAGGATCCACAGGGTGTGGTGCACTCTTTAGGTACAGGACACAAGGTCCTTCAACGGCAGAGCTCGCTTCGGAGACAACCGGCTCGGCGCTCCTGCGGCGCTTTGCTGAAATGTCAACATGAACAGATTTCTTTTTTGTCGTTTTGCTGGTACTTTGAGCACAATTTGCTAAGAATATTCAGGGAATATTGTGGGTACCGCATAACGCTTGAAGCTTTGTTTGTAACGGGGGATCTCGTTGACAACGCCGTTCACGGTGATGGCGAACGCGCGCTCGATGAAACTCGTCAAAATCATTTTCGCAAGCCACAGCATTTGGTGTCAGTCTCCTGTCCGCCCTCTATTCTTCCGTCCCAATTTTCGAGACGGTCTTCATCAGATGTGGCCGTGAATAATGATATGCGCTGTTTGCTCGAGCGGCAACCAGGTGTGCAGAACGGTACTACGAAACGAGTCATTTCTTTATGTCGCTTTGGCTTCGACATTCCCTTAGATTCACCTCATAGTTCCCGTAATGACAGGCACAAAAACGCGACAACCACTCGCTCACCATTTGATGGCACGAACAACAAACACGCAACCCGGTAATAACACTGAAAACACGAACACAGAAATCGACGCAACCGCTGCAAATCTGCTGTGCGGAGCAGACGACACGCGTGGTCAGCATGGATGGATGGATGGATGCTATGAGCGTCCCCTTTATAACGGGGCGGTGACAAGTGTGACACTAGGCTCGACAAAAAAAACCTTTTACTCTTCTTTTTCTTAGCGTTGGCCTAGTGTCTTTACTTCAATTAAAACTATTTTACTCCAGAAAAAAAAAACTTAAGTTTTCAGCTCCGTTCTCTGCCCTTTACGGTAGAATGTCCTTATTTTTTTTTCAATATTTATTTTTGTCCTTTCTCTCTAGTTTTCTGCCACCAATACTCTAACCGTCTCTTACTTATTTAAATCGCGGGTGTGTTCAGCTTTCCGTTGTCTCTAAAACCCAAGGCGTCATATAGGCTCGTGCCCAAACGTACACCTGGGTGGATGTCGTCACATTCAATCAGAACATGCTCCGCCGTTTCCTTATCTTCCCCGCTGCACGTGCATTCTTCTTCTTCTTTACTGAATCTCGCTTTATAACTACCCGTTCTAAGGCAACCCGATCTCGCTTCAAACAGTAAAGCGCTTCCCATTGAATTATCGTAAAATGCCTCCCTCCTTATTTCATTTTTGCCCTTTGGGTAGTTACTCAAAGCCGGTTTTTTCTCCATAGCTGCCGTCCAGTAAATCCTCTCCGCCTCTCTGACATTTCGCTTAACGCTCTTTGTTGACACACAGCTTGCACTACCAGCCGTATAATTACTAGTGAGCCTCCTAGTTCTATTTCTCCAGTGTGTGTCCACGCTCTTCCTATACAAGTAACGGAACACCTTCTCTGCCCATCTACTCTCCTTCATATTCCTTAGCCTTTCTTCGAGCCTTATTTTGCTCTGAGCCTCCCTCGCCTCAAAACCTGACCATCCCATATCGCCCTTTACAGCCTCATTTGTCGTCTTCCCTGAGTAACCAACGCGAGGCGTCCCACAGTCCTTTGATTTATATCCATTCGCGATTGCACCTCTGCCCTCATGCACGCCACTGAGTTCCCAAAAGTAAGCCCCGCAACCATTACACCTTTCCACAGACCTCGAAGCACCTCGTAACTGTTGTATCCACACAATGCTCTGTGCTTCATTATTGCAGCATTCCTTTTTCCTTTTGCTGCTGAGGCTTTTTCCTGTACCTCCATGTACCTGTCACCCTCATTTATTTATACTCCGAGGTACTTGTATTCGCTCACCCTCGGTATTTCTAAGCCCTGTATTGACACCGCCTGATCACAAGGATCACTGAATACCACCAATCCACATTTTGTTACGCTGAATCCTAGTCCTAGAGCTTCCCTTCCCTATCGCATGTATCCGCCAGCTGCTGTATATCCTCTCGACTGTCAGCAAATAAGACAATATCATCAGCATGAAATAATCCTGGACGCTTCTGCTCAACCATCACGCCGGCCTGTTTGTGTGACAGATTAAAACCAAAGTTGCTACCTTCTAGCGCTTTTTTCCATATTCAGCATGTACAGCATGAATAACAGCGGGGACAAAGGACATCCCTGTCTCAGCCCCTTGCTAATCTCAACGTTTTCTTTGCTACTCATTCCTTCCCATTCTATGCAAACTATTTTTTCGGTATATCTCCCTCGAAGGCTGTATACAGTCGTCGCCTATGCCCATTCCTTTCAATATGTCCCACAAAATTTCCTGATTAACGCTGTCGTACGCCCCAATGATGTCTGGAAAAGCCATGTACAAGGGCCTATTTTCTATTTTAGATATTACTATACACTGAGTGAGAACAAACAGGTTATCGTCTAACCGCCTGTCGACTTGAAATCCATTCTGGAGTTCCAAAATATCGTTGTGTTCTACCCACTTTTCTATTTTCATTTTTACTGCTTTCATCGCCAACCTGTATAGTACCGATGTAATGGTTAGTGGTCTATACGAGCGAATGTTATCCTTTTCTCCCTTGCCTTTATAGATTAAGTTCATTCTACCTTTTCGCCAACTATCCGGTATTTGCCTGTCCTTTTAGAATTTTTCTACAGCTTTCAGCAGTGCTCCTTTAGTGCTATTTCCTAGTTCGTTAATGAGGCTAACGGGAATCCCATCTAAACCCGCGGCAGTGCGCTTTGGAACTTCTCCTTCAGCCTTTTTCCAGTTGAAATTCTCCAGTACTAGCTCTCCAGTACCCACCCGCATGGCAGCGCCCCTGGCGGCCACCGCGGGCATTCATCCAAACCGGTGCCACCCTCCTCCATTGAAAAGAGGGGGCGCACGGCACACTAGCCAGTATATTCTAGGCACTATAGTTCTGCGGACGATACTATGGGTGGTGGTCAGAGTTTCCGCAGCCCACACAAAATCATTCAGCCCTGTAATGAGACTAGGGACGAACTGGATGCGTACATACAGAGATGCGAGAGGGTTGACACAAGACAAGATTGGCCAAAGGACAAGTGGACCTTGTCACTAAGCTTGTGTCTAACGCGAAAATCCTTGACCGTGGTAGGAAGGATGTCTGCAAAAGATTCTACGGATTACGCAAAGTTCAAGCAGACGTGCTTCCAGAGGTTCCGTTACACCGAGGAGGGATACCGCACGAAGCTTAGAGATGCCCAGCCCGAGAATGCTAAAAGAGGTAGACACTTCGTGGGACGTCTCTGTGGATATTTCGACTATTGGCAAGAGCTGGCGAAGACTCCCAAAACTTATGACGCACTGCGAGACAAGATGATGTCCGAGGAATTCCTTAGATGGTGCGACGAGAGGTTGGCTGTCTTCTTGAAGGAGCAAGAATGGAATAACCTGGACACGTTGGAAATGACAGCAGATCAATACTTGGAAGCCCAAGAAGACCTGATTGTCACTAGAGTGAAGAAAGAAAATGGGAAACAGATGGCTGGCGCTTAAGTTTGCACTGGAAGCAAAAACAAAGGAAAACCGCTTTGTTTCCTGTGCAACAAGCCGGCTCATCGAGCTTCCGATTGCTGGACAAAGTCTCGAGCACCGAAGTCGACGTCGTGCTGGATATGCAAGGCAACAGGACACGGACCCGATAGTTGCCCCTTCACCTTGGGAAACAGTACAGAAGTATCATGCTCCGTCATAGGGTACTAGAAAGCGCAGCCTGACCAATCAACGGAAGGTGGTCATGGCAAGGAAAATAACAACCATTGTTCTCACATGTACGATGGTACCCAAAGCAATGCACCTTGTGATAGAGGGTCGAAACAGGTGCCAACAGTTCAGGGCTACCTGTAAGGACAGCTGGTGGTCGTATTACGGAATACCGCAGGCAATACGGTAGCAGTGAAGTGGTCATTGGTTCCAGACTGCAAACCGACTGGTAGCACCAGTACCATCCATTTATTGGACCGGTCATTGAAGAGCTTACCAGAAGCAAGTGTGTACATAGAAACTCCGCTATTAAACGGTCAGGTACTTGCGGTTTGTATCGAGAACCCTATGTAGAAAGTTGTGCTTGGCAACGTTGCAGGTGTACTTTCGGATGCACACCAGATTTCAAAGCCGGCACTGCGACCAAGATCCGCACGTACTCAACCTGATGAAGTTGACGATCAAGAGGATCCTGAATACCTAACCTCATTGGATAGAGGGCGGCAAGGTGACATGTCGGCGGCTGAAGCAAAACAAACAAAAACCAGGAGAACTCCTTGTTTCTCGGATACAACCCCTGGATATCAGCGGAGAAGAGCTGCAGAAATTACAGCGCGCAGATCCCTCGCTGGAAACTTGCTTCGCCGCATTGGGAAAGAAAATATCTAAAGACTCAGCAGTCACTGAGTTTGTGCTGAGACACCGCGTTCTTTTCAGACGCCACCACATGGCAGAACGGGGAGACTTGGAGCTATTTGTAGACCCCAAGGATCTCCAGAACACCGTAATGAAGATGTCTGATGAAGGCCCTCTGTCTGGTCACCAAGGGCAAAGAAGGACTACAGACAGGGCCCTTACAGACTTTTAGTAGCCGGGTGTACAGGCCGATGTCTACGTGGAGTCGTGTGACATATGTGAGGAGACGGTGTCTAAACACCTCGTCTAACGAGTTCCATTGGGAAATATGCCCATCATCGACCCACCATTTCACCGAGTCGCCATCGGCATTATTAGCCCTCTCTCGCCAACCTCAACTAAAGGGAGCAGGTACGTGTTAACGATGGTGGATTTCGCAGCACGTTATCGGTATACCGTCGCACTACCGAGAATTGAGACCGGGAGGGTAGTGGAAGCGCTAGTGCAAATGTTCTCCCGCGTTGGAGCGTCCCGAGACATAGTGAGCCACCGTCGAAACTCTTTCACATCCAACCTTATACAGGAACTCGTGAGACCACTTTCATTTCAGCAAATACCGACAACTCCATATCACCCATGGACAACAGACGTCTAGAGAGGTTAAACGGCACTCTGAAACAAATGGTTCACCGTATGTGTCAAGAACGGCCTAAACACTGGGACAGATACTTGGCTCCCCTGCGCTTTGCCTACCGTGAAGTTCCCCAAACGAGCCTTGGATTCTGGCCGTTGGATCTCCTCTACGGTCGGTTTGTACGCGGGTCAATGTCGCTTCTCAATGTTAGTTATTTAAACCATTGTAATTGCTTTAGAAGCAGCGATGTCATTCTTTTTAGAGTGTCGTGTCCCATTAACGGTAAACGGCTTACCTGGACGTGCTATACCGTTGCTCGCTAGAGTATGTCCGCCGCATTGAATTGGTCCGTTTTGGAGGGTTACCATGTGGTCTCGCAGACAATACTACTCTTAGCTGGTGACATGGAGCAAAACTCTGGTCCTATGTCGGTGCCTCAGATACAACAGATAAGTAAAATCGAAGAAATTATAAAGGTGCTACAGTCAGGGCAGGTAACCCTGTTAGAAAAGTTGTCGGGCATTGCGAAAACTCAGGATTATCTTCGGAAAAAGGTGGACGACGTGATCCCAAAAACTAATGTAATTGAAAAGCGTCTTACTACACTCGAGGAAACAGAAAAGAAGTTTGCTGGCAAACTAGACGACTTAGAAAACAGAAGCCGGAGATCAAACTTGGTATTCTTTCGAATACCAGACAGTCATCCAAAGGAAATCAAATCAAATCAAATCAAATCTTTATTTCCACCGTGTATTTTACAGATGGAGGACAACGGAAAAAAAGCTGCTATTTGCGGCTTGATTAGTCCGCAGCCCGTAGTGTATGGCGTGTGGCCAACAGCAAATAAAAATAGTCAATTAACAAGTCAAAACATATTATCAATGCAGAATAAAAGTAATACACAACAGCCTGAAAACAAATGCATAGAAAAAAGTACAATACAATACAACGCCAGGATAAACGAAATTAGCTTTCTTCTACAAACATCGATCTAAGTTTCACTAAGGAACGACCAAACAAATGATAATTCATTAACTGAAAATGGTTTAGCAACGATGGTAAAGAATAACACAAAAGCTCTATGCCAGTATTCAAACGGGGTGTGACAACATTCCAATGCTCTCTGTGTCTTGTTTTATAGCAATGGTCATTTGTTTCCAAATGTGCTAGGGTATCTAAATTACGTATATATTTCTCACTTCATATTTAAATGTAGAACTCAGCCGATGATAGTATAGTTCATGGGCTGTCATAATACGGGTTTTATGGAAGAAGCCTGTGGTTGTTGCATTATACTCAGCATTGTAAACATTACGTAGATATCGTTTCTGCATAATGTAAATTTTTTGTAAATTAGAAAATGTAGTTGTACCCCAGACAAGTTGGCAATAGTTAATGTGTGAATAGAAAAGAGAATTGTAAACTAATAAAGTTTTGGAGAGAGAATGTATCTCAGTCGACCGACTATACCTGTTATTCGAGCTTGGGAAGAATCCGAAAATCTAGTCAAGTCTGTCTGTACGGATGTATTAAAGCTGCAAAATATATCAATTGGAAGGTCTCATCGTCTGGGGGCCTAGAAAACAGAAAGAATTCGTCCAATAATTGCTAGCTTTTCAGGGTGGAAAACAAGAGAATCTGTTCTGCGAAACGCATCCAGATTCAAGGGAACGCCATACAGCGTATCAGAAGACTTCAGCAAGGCAGCCCAAGAAAAACGCCGGCCGCTTTGGAAGTACAGTAAAGAAAAACAGCTGGACAAGAAAAATTCAGTGCACTGAAGTTACGATAAGCTGGTAATCAATGGACAAGCATTCGCCTGGGATACTGACATGCACCAACCAGTTCCTCTTCGGGCGCATGCTCAGATATCTGGGCGGAAATGACGTGAGCGTTCTAGCTTAAGAACAAAGGGAAAAGATGCCATCCGAAAAAGCTTTACACCAGTATTGTTGGTGCTCAATTCTCGAAGCTAAAAAAATAAAATTGATGAATTTACAGTCTTAGCTGAAACGGTGAAAGCACAAATCGTTATGGGTACCGATTCATGGCTTGACGACACAGAATGAAATGTAGAACTATTTCCGCCATGTGTTGCAATGTACCATAAAGATAGAAACAGGCTTGGCGGGGGGCGTGTTTCTTTTAATTTCAAGTAGCCTTCCCAGCAAAAAAGTTGTTTTAACACGAAAGTGTTTTATGCCGGGGTCCACCAAGACTTCAGTGACGTATTTCCGTCACGGAAATGACGTCGAAAAAATATACACAGTCAGATGTATAGTCAGATGGCAAAGAAAAGAAGGTACCGTCAACGGGCATCGAACCCACGACCGCTCGGTCCGCAACAACAGATGCCGGGCACGCTACCCACTTCGCCACGGTCACAGACTCCGGAGGCATTACGAACGCGCCTTTTATATCTACCAATCTCCCGGTCCGCTGGGTGTTGTTGACCTCTGGGAGGGTAAGGTAAAGTAATTCGTCATTGCTGTGGCCTCCGCGACTAGAACCTGCAACGCGTTACGCGTCCGTCCCATTCGGCGCGTTTTCAATAGAAGTTGAATTTTGTCAGCGCCTTAACACACCGCGAGGTGGCGACCTTTGCCCAAGCGTCGTAAAAGCGTCGGCTTCGCTCAGCGTCACGCTAATACAAACCCAAAAATAGCTCTGCGACGCGCGCCTGCCTCACCTGGCTGTAACACCGCGTTCCATGCTCACGCGCTCGCCGCGAGGAAAATTGCGGACGGGCTACCGGGGCGGCACGACGCGCTTTGCGTTTCCCCCTAGTCCGGCCGTGGTGTTTAATCAAATTTAACATGCCGCGGGATGGCGACCAAGTTCTGCGTCCAATATGCGACGCTCTTCTGGCTATCACACCTCGTTCTCTGATTACGCTTTCACCGTTAAATACTACAGCTACCACAAGGGTTTGATTCATCATTTAACACGGACGTTAGTCCTCGGGATGGAGATGTACCACCAATCATCAAAGTGGGTGCATACACGTTAAACGGCGCCATTAGCTGCCAGACATCAATATACATTGTGCAAACTATCTTATATCAATGTACAGTAAGCATTCAGTTTCTTCTGTAAGGGCACGCTTTACTTTCGTGTTATTCCGATTCCTATGACGGAGGGATCAACCGAATTTTTCGATAATGAAACTGAATCAGTATGGTGCCGCGTCCAATTTCCCCAGGGTAACAACATCGTTTTTGGATCATTTTACCGCCCACCTGACCACAACAGTGAATCGTTAATTCAACTTTCGGACATGCTATCGCAAATATCTGATTGCGTAATATTAGGAGGGGATTTCAATCTGCCCGATATGAAATGCGATTCCGACTGTGTAGCCCCACAAATAACTCGAAATTGTTCTGCCTTTTCAGAACTAATGAGCGTCTATGGATTACAGCAATATGTGAACGAACCAACACTGTTTAACGCTTTACTAGATCTTTTACTAAGCAATGATGATAACGATATTGTTCACACAAATGTATGTCCAGGAATTAGTGATCATAGTTCCGTTGTTGCAGAGTTAAGCGTTTCTAGAATACCTTCGTGTAACCAACCCCCTCACAGTGTTTTCATGTACGAAAGACGGGACATTGACGCCATTTCCGAGGAGCTGGTCTTGTATTATTTCATTTTTATGCATATCGGAGTCATGTGGCATGGATGAATTGTGGCAAATTTTCCGTGACAAGATTACAGAGCTGGTAAATATGCGCGTACCTCAGAGGTGTCTAAGATGCAGAAAGAGGCACTAACCCTGGTTTCAACTCAGAGATACGCAAACGTGTCATAAAAGCAGCTTATGCCCACAAAATGTTTCTTAAAAGCAGAACAGCCGTAAATGAAACAAAGCTCGAAAGTGTAAACAAAGTGTCTAAGATCGTCCCATATCCTAATTTTATCCTGTTACAAATTGTTAGAGCACATTACAGTGAAACCGCGGTGATACGATCACAGCTCATACGAATTTCGGGGTGATACGAATTTTTCGTTGGTCCCGGCCAAGGCCCATTGGCCTGCATTGTAATGGAGTGCGGTTGCTGCGAACCGATTTTCACCCAGCGACGTTTGATACGAACGTACGCTACCGCCCAGACACGAAGAGATGCTGTCCGCGCTGTCGCGGAAGACGCGCCAAGCACGTGCGAGCGCAGGAACGCAAGCGTGGGCATGCCAACCGCCAAATTGTCACAATCATAGTGTAATAAAAACACTTTTCTAAAAGTGGACGAGGACCGAAAGAATGCGAGGACGGTCTTGACGAAGGAGTCGGGCATCACAACGTCAACATGTGCGACCGTTGAGGTCGCACTTGTGCGGTCGTAAATCTCCCAAAAAACATCCCCAACACCTACGCGATAACAAAATCAGAACGCAGGACCGTGTTTCTCTAATTTTGTGGCCTTGATCCATCGCGTCAAAGCGGTCAAAGCGCTTCTTTCGTTACTTTCGCTAGAGTACTCTGCAGCATACCAAAATACTAAAGCATACTAAAATTTGGAAGGGGCTACTGCTGTCACGGGTCACAACGCACCTGGTTAATTAACTAAATACGCGCGTACGGAGCGCATATTTACATGTGCTGGTATGATTGCCGACATCTAAAAGCTTAACTGACAATCATTCAGGGTTCTTCCTGATGTTGCTGCGGCCCTAAAAAACAATAAATGAAAATTTACGCCAGCTTTCTTTTGTCGCATGCTAATTTTCCATGCTTTCTGTTGATACGAATTTCGGATGATACGAATATTTTTGATGGTCCTGTGAGATTCGTATCACCGAGGTTTCACTGTATTTATAGCGCATTGTTCAAATACCTCGAATCTACACATTTTTTCGCTCACTCGGAGCGGCAGGGTCGTTCATGCGTGACACAACTAACTGAATTTCAGCACGACATACTGATTGCGCTTGACCATAACAACATTGTTGGTGCATTGTTTCTCGATTTTCGCCAGGCGTTTGATACAGTCCCACATAATCTGTTACATATTAAACTTGCTTCATTGAATATTAATTATAAGCTGCAAACCTCGCTCCGGAATTACTCTAGTGGTCCTAAACAGTCTGCTGCTTTAAAATCGAAAACGTCCCCATATGTAAACGTGACTTCAGGCGTGCCACAAGATAGCCTTCTCGGTCCGCTGTTATTTTTGGGTTATATAAATGATATAGCAGATAACATAAAATCTTGCATAAAATTATTCCCAGATGATTGCGTCATCTACCGTCAGGTTACTTCAATCGCCGACACTGAATTATTGCAAGATGACTTAAACACAGTAACACGTTGGTGCTCCACGTGGATTATGTGCTTAAATATCTCGAAGTGCAACCATGTCAGCTTTGCAAAAAACATTTCTGAAAACCAGCACACATAAAGCATTGATGGCGAGGCAGTGAAAAAAGTACCTGATGGTAAATATTTAGGAATTTACTTAACAGAATCATTCCATTGGAACAGACACATAGGCCAAATGATCTTAAAGGCTTAGTAGAATGTCTTTTATTCGCAGGAACTTTCATTGTGCAATAAAAAGAGGAAAAAGAAATTCTTTACTTCCTGCATGTCAGATCTATACTTGAATATGCTTGTGTTATCTGGGACGCGGCTCAAAAGCATCTTGCAGAAACCATAGATAAAGTTCAAAACCAGGCAGCCCGTTTCGTCAGTAACAACTACGACCCATTCGCTAGTATATCAGAAACAAAGGCCACATTAGGCTGGGAACCTCTACGACCTAGAAGACAGAAACTTCAATTAAAACTTCTGCATAGTATATATTATAACCTAACAGGAATTGATAAGACGGAATACCTACTTGCACCAACATATCTTCCAAAAGATGCCAACACAAACATAAACTGTAAGAATACGCATTCAAAACCGCAACTTTGCCAACTCCTCCTTTTTAAAAACAATTAGAGACTGGAATGAACTTCCCGAAGGTATAGTGAACTTGAGTGACATCAGTGCTTTTTTCTCATCGTTGTGAAATTGTGACATGAGTATTTCACTTTTCTTACCTCTTTGCCGCGTGCCATATTGCACTAAAATATTTTTGTTTGCTGGCTGTAATCGTTATATGTTGTTATAATTCAATTTTCCACTATGTTTTGGTATACTATCGCAGAAATGTTATCAATCACATTGACTTTCTATGTATACCCCCCTGCAGTAATGCCTCTACGGCGTTGCAGGAACTATGTAAATAAGATTAATAAATAAACCATCGACAGTAGCCAACATCCATCCCGATAAGAAGACAACATACAAGCATGTTGTAGACCTCCCAGAGTGACTGCAGGGCACCTGCAAGATAGCACATGAAGAACTCCTGAAAGCGAAAATGACACAAAAGAAATACTACGATAAGAAAGCAATAGTTCGAGAGGTATCTCCCGGAGATGAGTTGTGCTTGCTTGAAATGCGAGCGCTTAACGTAGACAAGGACGTAAAGAAATAACACACGGACAGGCGCTTACTACCAACTGAAGGTTTGATGGGGAAGAAGAGGCATATATACCGACAGATAAAATTTTCGTAAGCATATCCGATAAGTGCACACGACAAACAAACCATAAAAAGAGCGATAAAAACTTTTCCAAAGCCCACTTTACCATACAGGAATTCCTTAACGCCTACGGCATCTGCCACTGTCAAGAAACTCAAGCTCCCTATCAGACAGAGCTACTGACGGTTTGCTCACGCAAGTCGAGCCGCCACGCGCTATGTTTGCAGCCTCAACAATAATCCTTGTGCGCTCATCTTTGTGCCTATAAACCACAACTGTGCTATCAAAGTGAACTTCGCATCTACACATGCTGACATGTGGGGCCAGAAAACCATCGTTGCCATTGCGAACGTTGCACGCATGCTCACGCAGTCTGTCGTTAAGACATCTTCCGGTTTGTCCAATATAACAGGCGCCGCATGAAAGCGGGATTTTGTAGACTACATTGTTAATGCAATCGACAACCCGAGTTCTGTGCTTTGTTTTGCACAGTTGCCTCTTGTGTCTAGCAGCACACGTCAACCTAGCCAGCTGAGAAAGCTTGTGAGGTGCAGAGGAAACTACACGCACTCCCATGCGTTGCCCAACCTTTTTCAAGCGGTGGGTGATCTGATGCGTGTAGGGAACAACAGCAATTTTTTTCTTTTTCATGGTTGCTGTTAGCTCGTCTTTCTGCACTATTTCTTGCGCCATCTTTAGCCCTCCGTTTTCTACGGATGCCTTCCGCCACGGAAACGAAGACTGGTTTCCTAAAGATGGCAAAAGAAATAGTGCAGAAAGACGAGCTAACAACAACCATGAAAAAAAAAATGCCCCCACCTCCCCGAAGGGAATCGTGAGGAAATGCGAATGCATTTCTTGCGCCGAGAGAGGGTACCGTTGCCGTCAGACATTTGCCTTCACCGACTTCTGCCATCGCCTTGAGAGGCGCCCAGCCAGCGAACGGTCGAGAGTGAGGCGCGAGCGGACGGGAGAATGGGGCGCAGGGAGGAGAGAGAGCGAACGGCGAGAGAAGGAGCGGCGAAGCACTGCACCTGCCCTCTCCTACACTCTCTCGCACCACATGATCCGGTTGCTAGAAGCGAGGATAAGCGCGCGCGCCCGCAGCTCTTGCTATGGGAGAGGGCGCTGCGGACAACGCCGGACGCCTGACATAGCCAGACTAAGAAATGCATTCGCATTTAAAGGGGCCCTGCAACACCTTTCTTTGTTATATTGGAATAGTCCCATTATTGACGTATGACTCTTCACGAGCCATATGCCGCAAAAATTTTTCGAATCCGTCAAGTCTAAGTGGTGTTACCAAATTATAGAGATCACGTTCCGCAGCTTTCTCTCTCAACTCAACGCAGCGAGCGCGCGGAAAGCTGCGCGCGGCGTGAGGGGAGGGAGGGAGGGCGGAAGTGCGAGGAGGCGACGTCAGCGCCGGCGGCATTTTTTTTTCATTTTTTTCTCTCTGGCGTCTCGGCGCAACCACGTGGTCTGTGCCGCCACTTCCGGTCGGCTTGCGTCGTTCTCGTCGAGCGGAGTCGATCGCGCTGTGTATCGCGCGTGCTTGAAAACTGCGCGTCGGTTTGGTAATGTTGGGTGTGCACCTCGAACGCCGTAGTGTTTTTTCATTGCTCTGCCAACCATGGAAGCAAACGTGCGCGCTCGTTTGGAACGAATGACAGCTGAGATCGGTTTCGGCCCATACTCCGATACACCGCCTCGTAAGACGGCACTGGCAGACGACCCCGAAGCGCCGCCATTACCGGACGCCAGCATTGTTATCGGAGACACGCTGCGCCCGTGCCTCGGTCGGTCATGAGAACGTGCCGACGATGCAGTTCTCAGCTGACGAGGCAACACTCGAACGGCTGCCACTCTCAACGGCAACCGGCGATGGTCAAAAGCACAGAAATATTCACGTTTTCGGCACTGCGCATGGCGAAGAAAACGGAACCACGCAACTACGAGCAGACGAGCTGTCGGTGAGACCGGAAGTGCTAATATTAATGTTTGTTCGGTGTTTTTAACGCGATAACAGAATATAAACATACATATTATCTACTTATTGAACTCAAAATTAACAACGAAAGTAATAATGAGGGTGTTATCGTGATTATAACATCAGCCAATGGTGGAACTGCCGACAATCGCGTCATATTTTGCGGACTAATACATCATTTGTCAAGAGAAGAGGGAGCGATTTTCAGCTGACTTTGAGAATTTATTGTAAATTCCAGGCCGTGCGCATCGCTATAATATTTGGCTCGCGTGTTCTCGGGAGCCTCGACTACCGATCGGCAGCGCTTTTTGAGCATGCTCGAAAAGTGTTGCAGGGCCCCTTTAAAAGAAAAATATAGCTGTTGTTCCCTACATGCATCATATCACCCACCGTTGAAAGAGGTTGGGCAACGCATGGGAGCGTGTGTAATTTCCTCTGCACCTCACAAGCTATCTCAGCTGGCTAGGTTGACGTGTGCTGCTAAACACAAGAGGCAACTGTGCAAAACAAAGCACAGAACTCGGGTTGTCGATTGCATTAACAATGTAGTCTACAAAATCCCCCTGTCATGCGGCGCCTGTTACATTGGACAAACCGGAAGATGTCTTAACGACAGACTGCGTGAGCATGCGTGCAACGTTCGCAATGGCAACGATGGTTTTCTGGCCCCACATGTCAGCATGTGTAGATGCGAAGTTCACTTTGATAGCACAGTTGTGGTTGATTGGCACAAAGATGAGCGCACAAGGATTATTGTTGAGGCTGCAAACATAGCGCGTGGCGGCTCGACTTGCGTGAGCAAACCGTCAGTAGCGCTGTCTGATAGGGAGCTTGAGTTTCTTGACAGTGGCAGATGCCGTAGGCGTTAAGGAATTCCTGTATGGTAAAGTGGGCTTTGGAAAAGCTTTTATAGCTCTTTTTATGGTTTGTTTGTGGTGTGCTCTTATCGGATGTGCTTACGAAACTTTTATCTGTCAGTATATATGTCTCTTCTTCCCCATTAAACCTTCAGTTGGTAGTAAGCGCCTGTCCGTGTGTTATTTCTTTACGTCCTTGTCTACGTTAAGCGCTCGCATTTCAAGCGAGCACAATGAATCACCATCTAGCCCAGTCAGCCATTTTGACGGAGATGAGTATTGCTGCTGCTACTACCCTCAGATAAAAAAAAAAAGTTGATTTGGACATGGAAGGGACCCTTCACGGTGGTCTAAAAACGCAGCGACAATGACTATGTGATAAATATCGGAGCTCGGAGAAGCCTATTTCTCATTAACCTTCACACAATATGCGAGGAAAGAAATCCCGACACTGAAGTATTACATGCTGCCGTTGCTCTGCAGTCACACACAGCTGACGAGCTAGAAATTCCCTTTGTTGCTCTGCACTAATGGGAAGCGTATCGAAGCCGGTTCGCAGCGACTAACTTGAACAGCTCTCAGTGTTGGCAAAGTTTACTGCAATGTCACGACGGCATGCTACATCCACTAGCCCACGCAAGCCGCATACTTCTCGAACAAGAGTCACGGTACTCAACCACCGAAAGAGAAGAGCTGGGTTTTCCATGGGCTGTTCAGAAGTTTCATGTTTACCTCTTCCGAAGTCGGTTTATGTTGCAAACTGACCACCAGCCGCTTGCTTATATCCACTCTGCCAAACAAATCAACAGCCTAGTGCTCCGCTGGAGTCTTTTACTTACGGTGTATGACTTCGTGGTAAGGCACATTAAGGAACAATAAGGCCGCTGACAACATAGGTACGGACTATCTAAGCCGCATTTGTCTTCCTCGCTGGTTAGCATTTTGTGGCGATGCAATTTTTTTTATGTTATTTCACATTTTCACTGAAGAAACCAAACACCTGTTGATAATTTGCGTTTTACTACTTCTTGAATTTGTGCATTCCACCTCATGCGCTTGTAAAAACTTGTTTGTTGTTCCCCCTAAACTCACTTCAGCAGGGGGATATTGTGAGGAAAGGACACAAAAGTTACTTGTGTTCGTCGCGATCTGTGCAAATAAGAGACTTAAAAGCCTCAAGAAATTGGTAAACTGAAAATGAGGAAGACGAGCGGAGGGCAGATTGCACGGAGGTGGCAACAAACTAACAAAAGAGGAGAACAAAACGATAAGTAACGGGCTACGTGCAGAGTTTGCTAAGAATCAACCAACCAACCTACAAACGTGTGGGAAGCTCGCGGGGTGAAGCCACGAAGGCAGATGAAGTGGTGCGCCGCTTCACCGAAGAGCTCCTGCTGTCGTTCCTGAGGCGGTCGTTAATCCAGGCCGTGCCTACCGGAACCAGTTCGAGTGTCCGGTTCAAGGGCCATAGACGAGGCCTGCTAAGCGGCTGCTGCCAGGGTGTAGTTGTCGGGGGCAGGTTCGTGGCGGAGGCCTATTCCGGTGCTGTCTTCGTGGGTCGTGTCTTGCCCTGAGCCTCGAGAGTGGGGCCGGTGATTGCTGGGCTGGCCGCGACGTACTACACAACTGCGCAGCACGCGATAGTGCATCCGTGTGCCGACTACCGTTCCAGCCGGAGCATCCATGTCACCTCTGCCCTCTCGCGTGTCCATCAGCACACCACATGGGAAGACCATCGGGCAAAACTGTGAGACTGCTGCTTTTCACTTCAACTTTAGACGCTAGAAAACTTACTTTATGCTGGACTGACTTCCGCGTTCAAATGTCGCGTGAAGCTGGACGATTGGAGCTGAGCTGGAGCTGGACTGTGTATAGAGTTTTCCATTTACTCTATTCTCTCCTCTCTTGTGTGCAACATAAAGTTTTTTTTCTCTTCGTCTCAAGCGTTCATCTGAAACCTTTCTCATGCGTAATCACCAAACAAAGTGACGAACGCCCTTAGCCATTACAGCAGGGAAAAAATATCGTCTAAATAGCCCAAGCAAGTATTAGGGGCGAAGCTCCTTAGGGTGTGGGTCTGTCCCTCCTCCGTAGTATATAGTAGTAGTAGTAGTAGTAGGTAGCCACGCACAGTGGGATGTCTCCACTCCATGTGATAAAGATGACGATGACGACTGATGACCATGAAGTATAAGCGCGTTCCATGACGATGATGACTGATGACCATAAAGAATAAGCGCGTTCCAGTATAGTGCAATGTACCCACAACACGTGATAACGATGACGATGACGCTGATGACCATGAAGTATAAGCGCGTTCCAGACCACACATTCTCTTTCTGCCATGGATGAAAACGATCGTGAACCGGCTCTCGCCCTGGAAAGGCAGAACGGCAACGCCGACAACAAACGTTCTCCTGAGCTTAACGTCATATATGAGGACCCCCGCGTTTGTGTGTCAGATCTTGGTATGATGATCGAGTGGGCAATATTTACGGGGATTGACGGTTTACCAGATTACCTCCGGAGCTTCGCCCACTCATCATCATTCACTTCGTGGATATGGCGTGAATTTTTTTCGTTTCAGTGCTCACAAAACGGTGTAAATCATGCGCTCGAATGTTGCTCGAGCATTTCAAAGTTGCAAAGCGTGACGTTGAATTGTTGAAGCCCATCTGGTCTTGACAACGCTGTCTTTTTCTTTATTGTCCTCATGCATAGGTATCTGCCGATAGCCTGAACGCAGATCTCGACTCAAGAAATACTCGGAACCCTGCAGCACATTCAAGGCATCGTCTATGCGCGGCATAGTGTAGGCATCCTTGCGGTTGATCTACGGAAGACCACACAGGGCAATCTTTTTTCTGTCGAAACAACAGGGGATGACCAACTACTCGGGGAGGTACGTATAATCTTCCGTTGCAGCGACGTTTTCTGCAATGACGTTTCCCTCTGCTGGAAAGACGCGATATGGTCGATGGCGTACGATAGAAGTGTCATCAGCCTTTATCCTGTGCGTGATAATGCACGCCTGTCCCAAAGATGAGGAATGGGCATGAAACGAAGGCTCATGCTTTTATAGCAAAGCAAGGAACTCATCTGACTGCGAAGCGGTCAGGACGGGACTGACAGTCGCAGCAAAAGCAGAGATAGATGAGGAGCGTCCAACAGAAGGAATTTCAAAGGACGCTGGCATCAGCGGAACAACAGGGAGAGGCTCTGATTCAGTGATGCAAGCCAACGTGGTGCCTTTAGGAATGAGATTTTTAGATGCGAAGCAGCTTTTGCGCTCGGCTTTGTCCTTAGTTCCATTGGCGACCGTCCGCTTTCTAAAACCTACCATAGCCATCTGTAACATGTTGAGCGCGCGCTCGCGCCAAGGAGAAGTCTTCTTCGTCTTGTTCTTTGACCGCCTTGATGATGATACGTGCAGAGCACGTTAGGGTCCCTGGCTGTCGTATGCTGTCCTAGCTTCGCGTAACGCAGACAAAACCACGTGTGCCTGCACGCGCTAGCGCGTTCGGGCCTGTGTAAGCGGCTGGGTAAGACGCTGAGGCCTCTCCTCCTTACACTCTCTCAGCAATCACGTGATGGCGTCGGGGAAGAGATTCTGCAGACACGCGATGAACCCGCGTGGCGTGCTCCAACAAGAGTTCGGGACGAGTAACAGCAACAGCAACTACAGTGAATTCATGGTGTGCTCCACATGCAAGGACGCGTTAACATCGGGCAAGGTGCCCGTGATGAACGGAACTTTAAGTCGACCCATGCGTTCCTTCGCATCGCCACATGGTTCCCTTTAGTGGGAGATGGTGAAATTTCTTTCCCTGTCGCACCGTGGTCGTGTGTCCTGTTCTTTCCGCGTTGCGACAATATATGTATGTAACGCAGAAGACTTGATGGCTGTGCGAAGCTCCATGTTCATTGAAGAATTCGTCTTCCTCCTTTACCACTACCGCACCACACCGTTCTCGAGCGAGCGAGCGAGCGAGGGCGCTCACTCAAGTTTCTTCCCTATCGAGCTGCCGGACCCAAACAAGTGCAAGCCTTCGAGCCCGGACACCGTGGACACCGTGGACGAAGAACACTGCCAGTGCTAACAAAAGTAAGCTGTTCGTCAGTCAGCTGTTGTATTCCGGCAGAGTCGCCGGCTGCGACTAAGGAGCGATACAAAGTAGGCTTCGCTACGTCGTCGGCACCAAGCCGGCCAGCGGCCAGTGTGAGTGCATTGCCGGTGCAGGGGAAAGAATTTAGAAACGTTGCGTAGAATTTGTTTCACAGAGAATGATATCTTCTGGAATAAAGTACAGGTCAACCTATGTCTTTCTCTCCATGCGACAACCGTTGTTAAACATCTAGCGTGAACACGTGCGCCGATACGAATCAATGTGTGCCCGGCGGTGTACAGCGAGCGAGTTACGAGCACAGTGAAAGAACCGTGCCTGGGAGCCGTCTCGTCCTTGTATGCATATATCTACATCACTCCGTAAGACGCCGCGGACAGCAGACATCTATTTTTCATTTGTGTGTGAAATGACGGCCACGAAATTTGCACAGGAGAGGCATGTTGTCATCGCCAGCGGTCGCTTAACTCATAACCGTGCTCCTCGCATAAAGGCCTAGCGAGGTTGTCGGCAACAAGCTGGCATCCGCGGGGCGCCTCACTGCTTCGCCGGCGTTCCTGCATAATTGCCTGTTCTGTGTTTGTGTGTACATAAGTGCATTTTGCGGACTTGTTCACCAGCATTGCTAGCGCTGGTTCGGCCGACACGATAGTGTGCCAGCTGATAATTCTAATTCGCTGACTAAAAGAGCGTTAAACATCCGGCGGGTTCATATCAACAGGTCGATGTGTTGCGGTGCTACAAATGAGCCCACGTAAGCTTACACGTATGCTGTGAATGTTTACTGTTTTATTACGCCGAACAGAAGTCTGCCACCGGCGCTAAACAGGAGGTCAGGATACTGTGCCTGTCTATAGCCGATGGTTGGTGTTTTGGCTGTGTAGCGCGGTCGGTCAGTGTGCTGTTTGCAACGGTTCTGTGGCTCTGTTTGTGTATGTGCCACAAATACTGTATCATTCAATGATGATTCAGTTGGAAATACGAGGAATAAATTACGCCGCCATAGACGAGAAAACCTGGGTCAGGGGGCAATGCTGCGCCTTTCTGAAAAGCGCCCCCTTTTTTTAGGAAATCTCGTTGTGCGGTCGCGCGCGATGTCCGCCGCCGGTTTGTTTACGTTGCGGCTGCGTGCGTTCTGTATCGCTGCACGCGTGCGCGTGCTTTCTCCCTCTCCCCCTCTCGTTTTCTGCTCTCGCTACGCGTGCGCTCTTCAAGGCGCTGTGCAGGCGTTCTCCTCTCGCGCTGTGCTGAGCAGAAGTGCGCGTGCTCTTGCTCGTGGTGCACATGTGAGCTAGGTCACTCTAATGTGAGCGTGCTTGCGCACTAACCTCGCGCTGCGCTTGCTGTAGCGTTATATTGAACGGCGGGTCGTGATCTCGTGGGGTCGGTGGAGATGGTGTAGAGCGCGTTTGCCAAGATAATGGCCAAGAAAGCCACCCTTTCGGTCGACGGTAATAGGTCGAGAAAATGAAAAGTTGAAAATAAATTAGTGCGCCATAATTTTAGAATGGTGAAAAGAAATGGCATCATGATCGCGCAGAACATTTATGACGAGAACTTCTGCGACCTCGGCATGAAAATAAACGCCCCCCCCCCCCCTCAAAAAAGTCGAATTAGTTACCCTGCTTTAAAACGTGTGTGCATATGAGAGAGGCGTTTATAAACGATACAACCAACATGGACTAATTCATGCCAAACCGAGTTTGGCATGAAAAGCACCCAAACACGGGCGTGTCCCCCCGAAAACAGATTTTAAGCTGGGCTTCTTGTAAACAATTTTTGGGGTGAGCTGCACAAGGGCAGATGATGAAACACCACGATGAGAACGAGGGCAACCAGGAAACGAAGACGATAGGACGAAAGCTTCGTTCCTTTGTTGTCATTGTTCTCCTCGCGCTGTTTTATTCTCTGCTCTAATTATGAACCGACTAGCCCTCATCCAGCTGTTACCAACGCGCAAGGGCGAAACAAGAAAGGTGCGTTCGCGTTTGCTAGCTTCACTGTTCCGTTTTTCCACAAGTTCTCCCCAAGGTTGAGGTGGACTGTTTTCCTGGTCCTGCAGTTTCCGAAAATAGAACAGTGCGAAGGAAAAAAAAACTACTGTTCATTTCTTTCCAACGTACACTTCACAGCAACATAAGAGCCACATTGCTAAAATATGTGAAAACGAAGAAGCTTACACACGCACACGCGCATGCATGCTGTTCCGGTTAGCAGCACTTCAGCGAATGGTAACGTTTTGTGCTGCTTTTCCTCAGAAACACCAGCGATGTTTTTTAGTAACCAATTACAATGGCTTTGTACACGGTAGTCAGTGTATAGAAAGAACGGAATGCTGCAATATCCGTTGCACCAGTATGGCCTCTTTACGCGTTTGAAATAAAAAACTAAAATTTAAGTAACTTGAGCACCCGCTTTTGCAAGGCACAAAAATGTTTGTCATCATATAGTCCATTGGATGAACGCCCTATATAAAACGATCAGAAATGGCCTTTGTTTTGGTGAGTACTGCGTACAATAAATAATACAAGGACTTTCAAAAGCTTATCAAAATAAACTAATCGAGTTAGTAATGATAAAAATACAATTTGCATTTGTGCATTTATGTGACGAATCTAAAATACAGAACCCGTTCTGTCACGCGGCTACCTCACGCGCTCGTAGGCCGCAAGTAGGATTATCGGAGAGCACCAGTGCAGGTACGCAATCGCGATCACTGGGTTAAGTACTTCGCGGTATGCGCAGTACCACAACGGGTTTTCACATCAGCTGGTATTCCAGTGTGCTCTTTCCTGAAGGTAGTGAATGGGCGCGACGATATGGGAGGAGTCGACTAAACTTTATTGCTGTATGCGTAGGGACCTCTCGGTCTGCCCTACGACTATGATCAAAACAAGGCACGCAAAATAAATGACGATTTGAATCGGCGTACAGCTTTGCGCTTGTTTTGCCTGTGCATTTGCCTTGAATATGCAGTTTCACAGTTCAATTCACTGCTTATAATCTTCTCAAGCCTGACGCGGCACTGCGCGGCATAAGAATGGTGCGTACCGTCTTGTGGAATGACGTGGCTTTCTTTGCAACTTGGAAACGCAATCACCGGCAGCACGCGCTCCGCCGAACGCGCGCGCGGCAGCACGCAATCGCTTCCGCGGGCGAGCCGACGACATTCGA
Source organism: Rhipicephalus sanguineus (assembly GCF_013339695.2). Lineage (NCBI taxonomy): Eukaryota > Metazoa > Arthropoda > Arachnida > Ixodida > Ixodidae > Rhipicephalus > Rhipicephalus sanguineus. The sequence continues at coordinate 67,529,954 of NC_051182.1, forward strand.
GGTTTTCAGCGGCCCACCAGGGGAACATACGGCGCTGGCGTCGCGCGCGCGAACTTTAGGTCGCCTCGTCTATAGCGAAAAAAGTTTGCAGTGGCTCAGCTCGGCCATGCCAGGATGTACGTAGCGTTAGCAAACGTTCAGAAGATTATTCTTAGCTTTCCAGATTGTCTAGGATTATTACCCTTCTTCTGTTCATTCTTCGTACGCTGAACCGCTAATTGCCAGGCAACTACTTCGGGATCGGTTGAGATAAGCTTCTCGGCTCTTCTGCGCCGTCTAGCCGCATTGGCGTTACCATGGCGTTACCAAACTGCAAACGCCAGTCAGAGGAGCTATCAAGCGGCCCCAGCGCACTGTCAGACGGCGACTGCACAGCGTAGGCGAATAGCTGCGCGCGCGCCGGCGCCAATTCGTCTACCAAGGCTACGACGTCACTCCTCTGGAAAGCGCAGACCGGCGGCGGCGAGCCGCGCGCGGCGGTGTCGGAGAGCGCGTGAGATGCCAGCTCCGGTGACCCAGCTGTGTGACATCACTGATCCTCGCGCATGCGCAGCACGGCTCATCACGCTCCACACGAAATTGGCTCCGGCTAGGGAAGTGTAGCTAACGCTACAAAATTGCCATCGCTTTTCTGCTCGGTTACACCAGGCGGTTCAACTGTTCGTCCCTCCGGAGCATTCTCCAAGGACCAACATTTAAACCAATTAGGGTTAGTGCTAGAGAGTAAAAGTTGAACCCCTGTAGTTACTCCCGCGGTTGGTCCAAAAAGGGTTCAAAATCTGTGGCAGCCAATTTAGTCCCCTGAAGGACCAATGCCATACCCCATTTTAGTCCTTTTTGGCTTAGAGTGCACGACGGATACCAACGGCACAGAGCCGCGGTTACGCGAAGAATAGAGACAAACTTCGGAGACACACAGTCTATATAAGGACAAAATTTTTGTATGCGCGTTGCTTATAAATGTACGGTGCTTGTAATCAGCCAAGATATTTTGAAAATAGTGCTTTATTGTTAAATTCAATGCTTTGACTTACTGGTGTTTGAAGTTTGAAAAACAGCGCATAGACGAAAACGTTTCGGAAATTTTCGGACAAAGACCTAATTCCATTCCCATTCCATTCCGTGCAAAAGGCGCATAATTCCATTCCAATTCCCTTCCGGAGTCACGAAAATGTGGACTGATTCCGGAGTCTTTCCGATTCCGCAGTAGCAACTCCGCAACACTGCACTGAACTATTGCCAGCATCGTTTCCTTTCCCATTGGTCATTAGCCGTTTATGATTCCTCGTGATTTTCTCGGTGATCTACACCGAACCTTCTTGTTACTCGATGCAACAAATGACGCGAAAGTGATCTATCGCATAACGACCCCTTATGCACAGCTGCTTATAAACGAAGAGAGCAAACTAGGTTCAATAGGGCATATTCTTCATAGTTGGTTCTTCGGGAATCGTCGAAAATTTTCCGCCTGGCATAAAATCACCTGCTTGTTCAGCGAAGTTACGAATCTGTTAAATGTGGTGGCGTTAAAATGAAGTGTGCCCACTATAGAGCGCATTGTTACTGTGAACAACAGATTCCTTTTCTATTGCGATAGCAATTATACGGATAGTCTCGGCTAGTTTTTGTCCGTCCCCGTCGCCCCCGCGTCATGCACCGTATATGTATACGTATGTGTATGTATATATATATATATATATATATATATATATATATATATATATATTTGCACTGTAGGCGGTGCGGATGTTCGCCGAACTTAAGGGATACACTAATACTGTACAAGTCCAACGACAAAATGGAAAGGGAAGTAATGGAAGCCTTGGGAAGCCTTCTTCATTGCTAGAAGTCACAATTGCGTAAGCATGCCTTCGCTGACTTTGCTTCCTAAGGAGCTGCAATTTTTAGATGGTTGTGTATAATCAAACCTAGTCGTTATGATGGACAGTGCATTTTTGTAGCTTGCAGTCTATGCGCATTCGTTTGCTGATATTTGTTTGATTTCTTTTCGATATCTACTGTTTGTTCTGCGTTTTCACTGCGGTTTTATACGTACGGTACTTTTTTTATTTTTTTGTTGTGATATATGAGCACGTGTCAGGCTGATATCTATTCAATTTGGGCGGCTTTGGCCTTCCGTTTCACAGATGAAGTTTCGCGCCCGTCCTGTGTGCTCCTCTTCGTCCGTGTTTTTTTCGCGCAGCCTAATTATGTGTTCTAGATTGCACCACTAGCCCAAATGAAAGCTTCACTACATCCATATGATTTTCTTTGATAAAACCGAGTTTCTAGGTTTAGTTCGTAGAATTTTAGGGGCGAAGCTCCTTAAGGCGGCACCCGTTCGTCCCTCGTAGTCGTAGTCGTAGTCGTAGTAGTCGTAGTGCGTAACCAGTCTTACGCTTTGACCTCCAAGGTGGTGCCGGTGGGAGATTTTTCCTGTGCGTTGTTGAACAATAAAAAATTCGCAGCGTGCGCGTTAACTAAAAGCCGAATTCTTCTGTCTCTCATTCCCCATTAGCAGCCAATGGCATGTTCCAGTAGGAAACGTTAGTAGAAGTAGAAGTGTAAGTGTTAGCTAAAAGCCGACTTCTTCTGTCTCTCATTCCCATTAGCAGCCATTGTTTACCTCCAAGGTAGTGCCTGGTGAGATTTCTCCTGTGCGTGATTAAACAATAAAAATTTTGTTCAAAACGCCGTTGATTGATGAAATAAACCAACGAAAGACGCCAGATGTTTTGTAAAAGCAAAACGAAAGACGCCAGATGTTTTCTAAAGCAATGGTTTTCTAAACAATGAAAATTCACAGCGTACATGTAAAATTAAAGTCAGCTGCAAGTCGTCATAACTCATCGAACCTTTAGTATAAACGCGCCCGATCTCACGTCGGTGATGATGTACTGGGCAGAATTCACGGAAGATTCACGGTTTACCGATGAACCTCCGCAGCTTCGCCCACTCATCATCATTCACTCCGTGGATATGCTGTGATTTTTTTCTGGTGGTTTAAAAAGCAAGGGCTGATGTTAAGACATGAAGATTGTACGGTGCACTATCAATTTTTTCCACGACAACATATTACTTCTGATTGCGATACCAATTATATGGACAGTCTCGGCAGATTTTTGCCATCGCCGCCGTCATGCTGCGTATATGTATAAGTATGTATATATACATCAATATCCCAAAGAAAATAAATCAGAAAAATGTTTCCGAAGCGCGGAATCGAACCACCGACCTCTCACTTCGCAGCGCGGTGCGCTAAGCACTACTCCACAAAACGCAGATCCCTCAGGTAGCTAACGGCGAGCGTTATATACACACCCTTTACCGTTTGCAGTCCTCCGAGACCGCAGCCGCTTATAAGCGTTTCTTCATTACCAAAGAGATGGCGCTAGGAGCGCGACGGGCGTACTTAAAGGCGTCGGCCAGCTCTCTCGCTTCTTCAAATATTTGCGCAGGGAGAACCTTGCCCTTGCGCTGTCTGCTCGCGCGGGCGCTCGAACCAAATATACCGCAGTGTTCATGATTCCCAGCAGATGGAGCTATGTAGTAGCTCTCACCGCGCGTCGCATACGTGGAAGCTAAAAGCGTTTCAGATGTCGTGCACGTAACGTACGTGTACTTTTCACGTTTGCGTACGTGTACGTGAAATTAAAACTCTCTGGTAGCTGCCGGGTAGTGATGGACACGCGGTAGTTGCAGCACGTCCATCACGCGCTGCGTTTCTTGATATCGCATTCATTGCTTCGCCCTTGCGGGGGGGCTGTGACTTTTTTTCATACATGTTTTGCTCAATGCGAACGAAATGTGCCTCTAGGAACTTAAGCCGAACCCTTCCTGCCTATGCTTCTACATTTTTTGCACGCATCCAGAAAATCATTTTGAAGATGCATCAGCACCACTCGCTCCTCTATCTATATAACTTTTTTTGAAGTGAAATTGCTGCGAAATCCACCATGGCACCTTCCGTGCAGACCTACATACAATCTCTCTGGAACATAATGTGCAGCTGGAATTCAGAGCGGAAGAAACCTGCGGATGTTTCCAACAATCAAGCGTCCAGCTTCTATTATGTGGAGGATGATTACGGCCCTTACCCTCCATCCTTCCGTAAGGAACTAAGGGCCACCAAGCAAAGCGTTATTTGCGTAAGAACGCTTTGAGAATATGCACCTCGAACCCCGTGAAAGAGGCTCCGCGATTGTATAATCCCTTATACTCTCACTGCTTCCTTCTGGCGAAGAATGAAACATACATGGACAAATATAGCTGCCCTTCCCGACCCATAGGAACCACAGGTGGAATCCATCCCTGACGGATTGCTTTCATATTACTTCCGTCAACCTGGGAGACAATTCCCACCGACGGTGATTGGTGTAGGCTCCGGGAGATTTCCCTGAACCCTGCGCCATCACGTCATCCGTCTGCCAGGACATACCGAAGTTTTTACTTGGTAATGGACCTGGTGGGGAGTTAACAGCTTCCGCTGCCATTTAAATTAAGAGAACAGTCTGGGAATTCGCATCTTGTTAATACGCAGTCTCTCATCGGATTGTGCTGTTGAGCACACCGTATTCTTAAATCGTTAATCAGAATCCTCAGAAGGGCAACAATCTTGTTAGGGAGGGCAAGTAGCGGAATGATTATTTACAAAAAGGACGTGAGCGATACCGTTTCAAACCATCAGCAGCACTTTTAAGCAAAGCGAGATGAGAAGAAAAAAAGCCTCAGTTTGTCCGCAATGCGAAGCAATAAATGCGATAGCAACATATTGGAATGTAAGGCGAAGAACGGAAAGCAGCTCGAAATTTCCAGCGCGTCCCTCAAGCGCAAAGTACGCACGAAAAGAACACACAGGACGAGCGCGAACTGTCAAGTGTCACAGCTGGACACTTGACAGCTCGTATCGACGTGTGGCGGCTGATAGGAAGAGCAATACCTAGATATTCTCCTGCGCCGTGTAGTTCAGACTGAGGAAATTTGGGTGCTGAAAAAAATGTTTACAGCAAACTAGCCTTCCTGTTATTAGATTTCCTCGCGGCCGACGAGAAGCGGCAGGTCATTCCGCTTCTTCGGCTACTGATTACGACTAAAGCCGTGTTTACGTTCGCCATCCTAGATGCGGTATGTGACAGCATCGGCCCTCATCAGCGAACACTCTTTCGTGTCACGCCGGAACCAGACCGTTTTCGTGCCGTGTGCTTGCAGGCACAGACAAACCGGCTTCGTGTACGAGCTTCAAAGCTGCATCGCGACTACTCGTGCATGCCTGCGCTGCTGTTGACGCCATTTCTATGTTTATTACATTGCGATAAAAATTACATATTAGACAGGTAGCTCTAGCGCGTCATCGATTCCCAGCAAACGCACCGATTGTGCTGGGGCGTGTTGTTTGTAGTTTGTTTTCATTGTGGAGTTTAACCCGATAGCGTTTGGTGGGATGCCTTGCGCGCGTATTGCTTCACTGTGCGTATTTTTCAAGCACTCCATGTGCTATCATTGCCAAATTTGGAGGGGAGGCCCGGATCGCCTGACCGCCCCCCCCCCCCTAGTTTTATTTTAATTTATATACCAAGAAACCACGTATGAGGCTCTTCCAGAAGCTGGTCCCCCTTCGGAAAAATACTCTATCCACGCCTGTGTGCTATGGAACGTTAACAGATGCTTGTGTGTGGAACTTCTCGTATGAAACAGAAAAGGTGCTGTTCCGGCAAATGTATTGCATTCGACCGTGGTTGCCATACCGTTGGATACGCGCTGAGGGATTTCGCAAGCGCTCAGTCGGCGACGCAAAACTCCCTTGAGCAAACGGGTTGACATTGTAAGGCGCCAGTAGGCCCCGAAAGCGACGATGTGAACGCGAATGTTCTCGGCGTATCGTGTTATTTACGAGCACATGTCAGAAGGATATTCAATAAAATACCAGCCAACGGCACCAACTTCTTTGAGCAACTAACACTTTAGTTTTCATGCTCATTTTTCACGTACATGAGAAGCAGGCCCGTAGCCAGGGGGTGGGGCGTGCCCCCCCCCCTCTAAATTTTCATGATACATCGTGTTTTACCGAAAATAAATAATGAAAATAGGCGTTTTTCTCAAACAGTCAAGGCTTTCAGCAAGTGCCCCGCCCCCCAAAAACAATTCCTGGCTACGGGCCTGATCAGTTAAATTTTAGATCTTTTGCTCGGGGCTATGTCCCGCGGCGTCGGCCTGGGCGTCCGCACTCACACTACGCATGCGCAGCTCTCCTTCTTTCTCTCCTACAGCTGCGCGTTACTATCTCCACTTCACTCCCAGCACCTGCGTGCGCTTCTCCTGCGTTCTCGCTTCTGCTCTCGCGGCGCATGCGCTACTCTCCTCCTCTAGTCTCCCCTCCTTCAAGTGTGAATATAAAGCGAGTAGAGCGCTGCGCGCGTTGTCCAGTGCTTACTTCGGTTGACTCCTCTGAAATGCCGGCTCGACATGCTGAAATTCTCTCCAGCGCAACGCCGCGATGAGCGCCAGCGCATGCGCGTCCCCTTCCGCTCTCTCTCCTCTCCTACGCTGCCCCCTCTCGCGCGCGTGTCGACCGCGTTCCCCCCTCGCCCTGTGAGAATTAACGGCAAGGCTAGAGGGAAGGCAAGACGCGCGTAGTGTTTCTCTTCGCGTTCCGCGACGCGAGGCCGGTAGCATGCCCAACGAACGCCAATGGAACGCGATCGTGCAAGTGCTCCGGCTTCGCATCGCCTCATGGTCCCCTTTAGCGGGAGATGGTTAATTTTTTTGCATTTTATTTGTGCGTACGTCAGTGACTACAGCAGCCAAATATCTTTTTCTTTAAAAAAGAAACAGAACAACCTTTTCTTTTTAAAATAAAGGCACATTCGATCAGGTCAACGTAGGTCAACGGTCCCTTACGAAATACGCTTTGAAATGCGTAACAGCACTTCCTTACCGTCATCGTTTACCTAGCCGTGTCGCGCGCCATAGCCTTCTCCTAACCATCCTACACTACAAGCATGATATTCAGATAGCTAACAACGAATTATTCGCTACACTGAAAACAGACAAAACTTATAACCTTGAAGTAAGCTTCACATTCAACGACGACAAGCTTACATTTGATTCGTTGACAAATTTGTACATTCTTCTCGTTGTGAGGCCGCTCTTTACACGTAATATTCGTCAACTTAATTTCTAGGAAATTCCCGTACGTGTACAGGTCCTTACACACACTGGTCTGCCGTTTTAATGCCCCGATTGGCAACTATCAAAGCAGATACAAGCAATAAGTTATAGCAGAGACAGCAATACGATTCGGACAGAAGCCTCCAACATAGCGCCGAATTGCTAGCGTTGTCAAACCACCGACAGATGGCAGCCATTTTGCATAACGCGATACACACCGTTTTGCCTTCTCTACGGCCGCGAAGTTCAGACGATGTTGTAGTCTATGCTTCCTTGTGAAGACGCCGATAAGTTAACGACTGACGCCGAAGAACTTGCAGAGCGTGCCGAGGAAGCTCGCCAGCTGGCGCAGCTGCACATCGGTCTGCAGCAGCAGGCAGATGCACAGCGCTATAACATCCGCCACAGAGACGTGCCCTATAGTCCAGGAGACCAAATATACGTGTGGACCCCTGTTCGTCGCCGCGTCCTCTCCAAAAACTTGCTAAGCCGGTACTTCAGTCCCTATAACGTGCTACGCCACGTGAGGCCCCGCCACGGTGGTCTACTGGTTATGGCGCTCGACTGCTGACCCGAAGGTAGCGGGATCCAATAGCGGCCGCGGCGGCTGCAATTTCGATGGAGGCGAAAATGTTCGAGATCCGTGTAGTTAGATTTATGTTAGCCTTAAAGAACCCCAGGTGGTCGAAATTTCCGTAGCGCTCCACTACGGCATCCCTCAAAATCATATGGTGCTTTTGGGACGTTAAACCCAGATATTATTACGCCGCGTGAGTGACGTAAACAATGGAGTGGTTCCGGACACTGCGTCGTCAACAAGAACACAGCAAGAACAAACGAGCTCCGACATAGTAGTTCATGTTGTACGCATAAAGCCCTATTTTGCGCATTCAAAATTCCTCCTACCGCTCGTTTGTTTGTTTGTTTGTTTGTTTGTTTGTTTGTTTGTTTGTTTGTTTGTTTGTTTGTTTGTTTGTTATGTAAATGCGAAGCAATTCACAGCGAACCCAAGGCACTTTGAGCGTTTCTATTTTGTTTCTATGTATTATGTAGCCGCCTTCCGTTGCTCACGTGTTCGCCACCTTGATCCAGGGCAGACCAAAATTCACATGGGGGGGGGGGGGTACGAGGATTTGACGAATATGCCTGTCTGGTCATGGCATGAATAACGTGAAAATCCTGTCGTGTACGTCGTCAAACCCTTTCCTCCAGACACGTGTGGCACATGGCCGTATACGACGCACCTAAGTATACGCGTAGGCGGCACAAGTTTTAGGGGCGAAGCTCCTTATAGCGGCACCCGTTCGTCCCCGTCGTAGTGCGTAACCAGTCTTAACGCTAGTACCAGATCTTGACCTCCAAGGTGGTGCCGGTGGGAGATTTCTCCTGTGCGTTGTTGAACAATAAAAAATTCGCAGCGTGCGCGTTAACTAAAAGCCGAATTCTTCTGTCTCTCATTCCCCATTAGCAGCCATTGGCATGTTCCAGTAGGAAACGTTAGTAGAAGTAGAAGAGTAAGTGTTAGCTAAAAGCCGACCTCTTCTGTCTCTCATTCCCATTAGCAGCCATTGTTTACCTCCAAGGTAGTGCCTGGTGAGATTTCTCCTGTGCGTGATTAAACAATAAAAATTTTGTTCAAAACGCCGTTGATTGATGAAATAAACCAACGAAAGACGCCAGATGTTTTCTAAAAGCAAAACGAAAAGACGCCAGATGTTTCTAAAGCAAAACGAAAAGACGCCAGCTGCTTAACGAAAGACGCCAGATGTTTTCTAAAGCAATGGTTTTCTAAACAATGAAAATTCACAGCGTACATGTAAAATTAAAGTGAGCTGCAAGTCGTCATAACTCTCATCGAACCTTTAGTATAAACGCGCCCGATCTCACGTCGGTGATGATGTACTGGGCAGAATTCACGGAAGATTCACGGTTTACCGATGAACCTCCGCAGCTTCGCCCACTCATCATCATTCACTCCGTGGATATGCTGTGATCTTTTTTGACAGTTTATATCTACCCGGGAACGGTGAGAACAGACATTGGTAATTTAAATGCGAGAGCGTAAAGAAAAACCAACGCTGGCACCGCTTACCCAATGAATACAAACATTGAAAATTAGGATCCCAGGAGGAATCGAACCCAAGCACTTGGCGTGGTAGTCAGGTATTGGAGAGAGCCACGCTGCGCAGAGCCAGGCCGTGTACAGAAACTGTGTAGGAAAAAGACCCTATATACAGGCTTAATGTCGGTGCAACGTCAATTGTGCTTGTTGGCCATCTAATTTGATAACAAAGAAATAATGGTTACATATGTACTCCTATGATACAGGCGTCATGTCGGGTTCACGTCAATTGTGGTTCCAACGTTTGCTCCGCTTTTATGGCCGTCTAATAAACATTACATTTCTATTCCTACGACTCAGCAAGCAATTTTCAAGCGTTGCTCGACCCCGGAGCAATACGCTAACGGAAGTGACGTAGTTTAATCATCTAATCGCACCATAGCGTGAACTTCGTTTCAATAACATAACTTATTTGGCCGAATTTGTGACCGCGAAACGGAAACTAAAACTACAGCAATACACCCTGTACACTGATAGCGGCGAACAGAGCGTCGGCCGTCGATGAACTGCTCTGCGGTAACGCGCGTCGGCATTTATACATGCGGCATTGAACATTCGAGCCTTATCGCTGGTGACCGCGTTAGTTAGAGAATAATCTCAACTTTCCGCGTTTGAGTGCTCAAGCCTATAAGAAGATTCTAAGATAATCTGGAAGGTTCCCAGATAATAGGGCGTGGCTTGCGCAAGGCGGGGGTTACGCGGGCAACGGAGTAGTTAGATGAAAATGACAAAAAGAAGCGCCGGTGGCATTGCCCCCCACTGACGAACATCGTCCCGATGTTCGTAACAGAACATGGAAGTGGGGAAAAAGTGCATACCCAAAGTACAATGATAAAGGGAAAAAAATACACCATCTCCCGCTAAAGGGGACCATGAGGCGATCCAAAGCCGGAGCACTTGCACGATCGCGTTCTATTGGCGTTCGTTGGGCATGCTACCGGCCTCGCATCGTGGAACGCGAAAAGAAACACTACGCGCGTCGTGTCTTGCCTCTAGCCTGACCGTTAATTCTCACAGGGCGAGCGGGGAACGCGGTCGACAGGCGCGGGAGAGGGAAGCAGCGTAGGAGAGGAGAGAGGGGGGAGGGGACGCGCATGCGCTGGCGCTCATCGCGGCGCTTCCCAGGAGAGAATTTCGGCATGTCGAGCCCGCATTTCAGAGGAGTCAACCGAAGCAAGCGCTGGACATTGCGCGCAGCGCTCTACCTGCTTGTAGGAGAGGAGACTAAAGGAGGAGAGTAGCGCATGCGCCGCGAGAGCAGAAGCGAGAACGCAGGCGAAGCGCAAGCAGCTGCTGGGAGAGAAGTGGAGAGAGTTACGCGCAGCTGTTGGAGAGAGGGAAGGAGGAGAGTTGCGCATGCGTACTATGAGTGCGGACAAGCAGGCCGCGGGATATACCCCCGAGCAAGAGATGCTTCGCATCTAAAAAAACAGTCCTAAGGTTCGCTAACGCGTATGAAACGGCTTAAGGCGCACGATATGGAAGACTTCAGCTCGTGCGCGGCGCCGCTGAGAGTTCATGATGCCGTCCGGGATGACTACGTAGTCTAGAGCGCCGAGACGTCGAAGAACCTTGTATGGCCCGAAGTATCGCCGAAGAAGTTTTTCGCTAAGCCCACGTGGGCCTATCGGCATTCAGACCCAAACACGGTCGCCGGGCTGCTATTCCACAGAGCGTGTCGAAGATTGTAATGGTGGCTGCCGGTCGTCTGCTGATTGTTGATATGTAGGCGCGCCAGTTGTCGGGCTTCTTCTACGGCACGTCACGTCACCAAACAGAGTGACGAAGGTCCCTAACCGTTACAGTTTCTCGCGTCTGCCACAGGACCAAGATCTTTCACTACATCTGAGAGCCTCACGCTGTTTGTGTGTGGCAAACGAGAATAAACGAGAAGACAACGCTAGTTGTGCTAAAGAGGGTGATGGGGTTGAGTGGAGAGGCGTCGTTGGCATAGGTGAGCGCTGTGAAAAAAGAAATTAGGGATCAGAGAGCGAAAGAACGGGAAGAGGCACGCACCTAATGGCGCGTGCGTTTGATATCCAGGTCGCTCGTCTTAAAAACTCTGGCTTTCCGAGTGACGTGATTTGTTCCGTCTCGGAAAAACTGATAAGTAAGTTGAAGAAGCCTCTTCACCGTGATCCTAGTGCCCCGGAAGTTAGCAAGAAAAAGAGGCATGCTGTCATCCCTTACCTACACAGAACCGCGCATGGTTTGAAAAACGTTGGTGCGCGATATGGCGTAAACGTGTTGTTTTCAGCGCGCAATAAAGTAGGCAATGTGTGCGCTTGGGTAGATAGAGCCTTGTGTCAGAGGCCAGGGAAAGGGAACAAGTGTGTCACCAATCATGTTCACAAGTATGTGCCTTGTGCTACTGGCGTGCTTTACGCCATTCCTCTCTCTTGTGGCAGTGAATACGTGGGCCAAACGGGGCGCTGCCTAAACGTACGCCTACGTGAGCATGAGTTGACACTTTCAGGTGCCGCTGTGACGTCGCATTTAGCATCCCATTGTAGATCATGTAGATGTGTGCCCCACAAGCAGAAAAGCACTATCAAATATAGACATGTCGATCAACGCACGCGTGAAATAGCTGAAGCCTTTTTTATTAGATGCAACAACAAGTGCATAAGTCATCCTTCAATCATTCTTCTAGATGAAGAATACAAGTTTCTGTTAGACAAGACATGATTAATCTGTTTGCGTTGTTACACCTGTGCTTGGTCTTGATGACTCATTGATCTGTATATATGTTCTTTCGTTTTCGAAAATAAATTTAGTTGTGAGTTCAGCGCTGTGTCCTTTTCTTCTTTCTGTCCGTGTTTAACCCGTTGCGCTGCCAATTATATTACGATGAACATCCATCAACTAGCCCAACTCGCGATTCTGCTTCAGGATATATTTATTGATTTACAAACAGGGCGTAAAATGAGAAATATGGCGTCTTAATTCCTGCTACTCACTAGAGCATAGGTCGGCAAAACATGTGGAGCTCACTCAGACTCACTCAAGAAGTATATATTAAATGCGAAGCATTTCTTAGCAAACCTAAGGCACTTTTAGCGTTTCTATCTATCTATCTATCTATCTATCTATCTATCTATCTATCTATCTATCTATCTATCTATCTATCTATCTATCTATCTATCTATCTATCTATCTATCTATCTATCTATCTATCTATCTATCTATCTATCTATCTATCTATCTGTCTGTCTATCTATCTATCTATCTATCTAGCCGCCTACGTCTGGGTGCTCTCGTGATCGCCTCCTTAACTTGGTGTAGACCAAAATTAGTATGGGAGGGTAAGAGGGTTTGAAGAATATGTCTGGCTGGTCATGACATAAATGACGTGAAAATCGCGTCGCGTAAATCGTCAAACCCTTTCCTCTAAACACGTGGGGCACATATCCGTATACCACGGGCCGCGGTATGCGGGTATGCGCCACAGGTGATTGACAATTTATATCTACCCAGGTACGGCGAGAACAGACATTGGTGATTTAAATGCGAGAGCGTTAAGAAAAACTCACATCGGCAGCGTTGACCCAACGAACGCAAACAATAAATATCAGGGTCCCAGCAGGAATCTAACCCAAACATTCTGCGTGGCAATCAAGTATTCTACCACGAACCACGCCAGCTCTCGAAACTGCTTTGGAAAAAGACCCTACGCAGGCGTAAATTGGTGAAACGCCAATGCTGGTTGCACTACTGGCTACCTAATTTTATAAACATACCATATGTACTCCTGTGATACAGGCGTCACGTCGGGTTAACGTCAATTGTAGTTAAGCGCCATCCACAGAAGTTGGTCTGCGTAGCATTATCTAGGGCTAGAATCCTCGCAAGCCCAAGCGCTACATATCAGCTTACCGCTTCTGGTGTTGGTAGTACCCGTGTTGCTATTGGCATTGTTAAGCATCTGTAAACTACTCGTTATATAAAACTTATGTGACTGTTCAACATGTCTGTGCGTACAACATTTGTACGTACATATCTTTAGCGTCATTTCGTAACACTTCGCTGAATAAAAAAACACCACAGTCACCTACCCTCCAGCGAAGGGGTAACATCGCGAACACACACCCACAAGAGAGACGACACGGACACACAAGCGCTGAGTGTCGAGCACTTGTGTGTCCGTGTCGTATATCTTGTGGGTGTGTGCTCGCGCTGTTACCCCTTCGCTTCACAATGAACCAACTCGCCCAAACAGAAGTCTTGATGAAGTCAGCTTCCTTCCGCATGCTTCGCATAACATCGATTCCCATGGTACGTGGGACCTGCCGAATTTTTTGTGCTTAAGGCTCACTCGGACCAAGACTCATAAAAATTCTGTTCTTAACCGGGCTCATTCGGACTCAAGCTCACCAAAGTATTATTCACCTGCACTCACTCAGACTCACGGCTCGATCTGAGTGAGTGAGTGAGTCGACTCATGAGTCCATTAGCATATGCTTAACTTTTTCGATGATGGTGTCGATTCTCCTCAACGCCAATATCTCACATAAAACGGTGCACCAGCTGTTTGGCGCCTTTTAAACTCGTACTTTCAAATATGAGTTAACAGTGGTTCAAATCCAGTAAAGAGAGATGACTCACATGAGATATTTCTATGGAGAACTTCCCGTGACAGTTTGCGCGGGAATGTCGACCCGCCCTTCCCCAACTCGTCCCTCTGAACAATAAATATTGAGCTGGCGTATGAACGCTAGTCTGTCGAGTAGACGTGATTGTAAACATGAGCCGACAAGAGGCTGATAGTAATGCTCAATTTGAGCGATGTAGAGCTCACTCAGATTCACTGAAGGAATATATTTTGGGCTTAGGGCTCACTCGGACTCATAGTCACGAAAATTTTCCTCAACCGGACTCACTCGGACTCAAGCTCACCAAAATATTACTCACCCGGATTCAATCATGCTCAGACTCATGGCTCAATTTTAGTGTGAGTGAGTCGACTCATGAGTGAGATTGCCGACCTATGCACCACAGTACAAAAAACTCTGAAGCAAAATCTTATTCAGCAGTGTTGAAGTCCTTGAAACGACTCCGGGACTTCGTCCGCAAACTGCGCTAACCCGCCTAGGTGTCACCCATAACTTTAACCTTAAGATCACTTTGCACTTAAGATTGATCATATGCACTAGGAATGCGCTTATAAACGACGAAGTGTTTGCCAAAGTCGGACACAAGAGGAGACGTCACCTGGAAGATCGTTAATGAAGATTATGAACAGGAGAGAGAGAGAAATGAACTTTATTTTGACCAGGCTCTTGGTACTTGAGCCCTAAGGTGGGTGGCCTCCTCAGTCCAGGTAGCCATGGCTCGCTGCCGCCGCCCGAGCCCTGTTCACCAATCGTAGCTGGTTGTCAGGGTCTTGCGTCACCAGCAGAGCCTCCCACTGGTCTTCTAGTTCTTTCTCTGTGTCTGCTCCTTCCTCTGTGTTTCCGCTTGGGGGTGATGACGGTGGTACGTCCGGATTGTTCGAGCAGTCCAGCACCATGTGGCGCAGGGTGTTGCGCGTGTCCGGTGGGCAAAACTTGCAGTCCCGCCTGTTCTCCTGTTCATTCCGCACGGAACATTGATGCACGCAATGAACAGGAGAGGGTAAAGAAAAGAGTCTTGTGGGACACCAGATGAAACGTTGATCATACTAGATATATGAATGCCCACTGCTGCGAATTGCCTGCGATTGAAAAGGAAGCTCCGAATGCAAGAAAAACCATGGGATCGAGAGAGAGGCA
Source organism: Rhipicephalus sanguineus (assembly GCF_013339695.2). NCBI lineage: Eukaryota > Metazoa > Arthropoda > Arachnida > Ixodida > Ixodidae > Rhipicephalus > Rhipicephalus sanguineus. Next base: position 67,544,993 of record NC_051182.1, read on the forward strand.
TCGAAGACCACAAACTCATTCATTCAGCGGTGATGCGGAGCACGATCGAATGCTTTCAAGAATTCCAGATATATGACAGCGGTCTGAAAAACGAGTATAAATTCAAATGTAAGTCGGTTTTGAAATCAAATAGGCGACTTTCGAAAGACAGGCGTGACACAAAAGCCATACTCCTTGGGAAAAAAATGGCGATCAAGATTACTGGCGAGATACGAGTATATCATGTGGTCCATTAATCTGCACGCAATATAGATAATAATAATAGTAATAATAATAATAATAATAATAATAATAATAATAATAATAATAATAATAGTAATAATAATAATAATAATAATAATAATAATAATAATAATAATAATAATAATAATAATAATAATAATAATACTTTATTAACATTTGGCACAGTAACAATGTACACAAATTGGCCTCCCAAAGCCTCATTGGGCTTGAAGGGCAGAGCCGACTGACAGCAGACAACAGGAATTCATTTATCTAGGAATTCAAATAGCCGACTTTCGAAAGACAGGCGTGCGCAGAAGCCATACTCTTAAGGAAAAAAATGGCGATCAACAAATATTCGTTCAACAGATCAACAGAAAGATATTCGCCGCTAATTTGAAGCGTCAGAAAAATTTTCTGATTTGAAAACCACAACTCTTCTTAGTCTCAAATCGTTTTGAATGGTTCTGCTAGCGAGCTATTGCTTGAAAATAATCTGTAGTATTTCGCTAGTAACCATATTGCAGCTTTAATGATTTTGGCTCAGATACTGAGAAGATAAATGGGGGCATTTGGGAGAAGTTCCAGCCCCGCAATTCAGGAGTGTTGCTAGTGCGCGCATGCATGAAAACGAAAGGGGAAAAAACGTGTTCATAACCTCGGGACACTGATCGGTATACACTCTTATTCAAGTCCCGTATAACGTCCGGCACATAAACGGCTAATTTTTATTCCACCACAATGTACTCCATATAAGCGGCCCTTCAGCCGCCATTAAGCGTGACAAATTCTGCGGTGACGGGCTGGGCCCGCTATATGCGGCCGCGAGCGGACGCAACGCTTATATGGGGCCCGGTGTTTATTGACGCGAAAAGGTCTCGAGCGGACGCAACGCTTATACAGGGCCCGTTTCTTTATGCAGGAAATTGAGATCGGCGCCGCGGCGAGAAGCGAGAGAGAAACTTATATATCAACAGCGCCGAGCGAGCGTGCTCAAGGCTCGAAGTCCACGTTGACGTCGTGTAGTGTTTCCTGTGTTGGCGCCGAATGCGGCCGGTGAACTCGAGATACAGCTGATACAGCCAGCGCCTCCCTGACCTTGGCCGATCGTCTACAAACTCAACGTGCGAAGGAAGTTTTCACCTTTGATCGCGTTCTCTCCCTGCTCACGCTGCTGACTTATTCCCCCTACAGTTCTCTCTCCCATGCGCGTCGAGCGGTGTCTGCCTCTTTTGCGCCCGCTCCTTGCGTGGTCTCTCTGGTTTCGTTGAGAATTCGGTCCCGCGATCGTCTTGGCGTGCTTCAACGTTTCGGCAGTGCCGGTCAGGCCCTGCTGCGTGGGATGTACACCTCGACCGACGTCAAAGGCATTCAGAGAGGAACGTGCAGTTATGATGGCACGTGTGAGTGCGATGTGAGTGTGAGTGCATCAGATTGCTCGCGTACAGCCGCCAGCCAGGGGAACCAGGCGTGCCACATCAAGTTGCCTGGTGCTCCTACTGCGGGCACTGCCCCGTGAACCATGCACGACTGGGTGAGTTTATTTCGATGCTCCAAATCTTGTGTTGTGCTGTTAGAAACAACTAGCACCGCTCCTAACGAGTCTCGATAGATCTGTGAAAGGCGCATCGGAAGGGCCTCTTGCTCGGACCTTTTCTTCGAAATGCATGAAGGTCGCAAATTGTCAGAAAGCGAAACACTGTTGCTCACTATTATGTGGTTCGCGAATGAAGAACGATATGAAGTAGCATCTGCAATTGTGCACCTGAAGCGGATCTATCTCTCATATATTGCTCAAAAACGGAATCAGTATTGTACGTGCATGACTGTCGTAAAACGTTCGTAAACAATGTAACTATTTATCTGCGTTTAGGTACTGCAACAGATATAACTTAGATATTTGTTTCTGGTGGAGAGTTGATAAATTACAATTAAATCTATAGCTAGCTCATTCTATTGAAGAATTTTCTTTTGCACGACAATTTTGTCACAATTATGCAGCAATTTTTGGCGCAGCATATGAAATTAAAAAAAATAAAGCTGTTCTATGTCTGACCAGACGACAAATACATGTTTGTCCAGACCATGTTGAAAGGAGATATTCAGGGTAATTTTATGCCCAATTATGCTATATCCAAACACGAAATACTTTTGAATACAAGAATGTTTTTCTGCAAAAGAGCTTTAATTTCAGTGAAAGAAAGACAATATTCAATAAGCAGGTGGTGGCACCACTTTCAGACGCGTGCATTGACAGCCGAAAGGACCTGGAAAGTTGTGATATTAGTCTATATACAACAGCACCATTCACTGCATGCATCTCTGTACACAAAGTGGGCCCGTTGAGTCTGCTAAAGTACTGTGACATTGGCTTTGAATGTAATTTGTATCATTCACTCAACGAAAGATTATATGTCAAATTTCAGTATTAGAACATCCATGTAGATTGAAGTTTGTTTCCTTGGTGCTGCAAAGAATACTGATACTAGCCTATGCGTAGCCACCTTACATGCGTAGCCACCTTACATGATGAGTGGGAACTGCTATGTATCCTAGTGTGGGCATGGCCTTTAGTTTTTCAATGTGGACTCTGTCGCTACGTCCACCTTGTTTGTAGCACAGTTCCTTTTCTGCAATTGAATAGGGCCCAGTCAATTCCTTTGTTTAAAATAGTTTAAGATAGTTCAAGTTCATCTGAATGCACAAAGGCGTACACACATAAGCAATCATGTAAGCCAATGTAGGCAATCCATTCGGGCCTTTTTGATTGTCCTGTGGTACTTCCATTTCCCAACAGAAACAGAAACCAGGTATTTCCAGCTTTGCCCTATGAGCGTGACACTACTGCACTCAAGTTTAGTGCAATAGGACATGTCCAACACACATGCCATCTGTCACCACCTGTGATATGTCATCATTGAGAGGTGGCTTCAGGCCTCCATTTCAGCCTACTATTGAAGCAAGCCAAGGCTCTGCTTTCCGTAACTTATGGTCTCAGTACTCTCATTTGGCTGCTGTTTTTACCCATTTTCATAGAACAGATATACGATATGAACATTGCGTGCGAAACACAAAGAAACGCTTGCTTATACACTTGTGAGATCTGACATTGTACTTGTGGCTGCTTTGAATGCATTAGCAAAATTTCAAGCAGTGGCACCTATAGCTGCATATCGGGGTGGCTGAAACTGATTTATTTACTGTGGCATAAACCACGCTCATAACAATCTCAATTTATGCACGGTTTTGCATCTAAAGCTTGCAATATTTTAGTGCTGGCATTCATCCATCCACTACCTCTGAATTGTTAGCTTTTTGTATGAAGATGTGCTGTGCAGAACATAAAACATATATTAGTTTTTATTACTTTTTTCCACTATCTTGCAGATGTCCATGGGTTGCCAGGGCCCATGATTGTTTAAAGCTCAGCAACAAACCTTATTTCTTGTGCTGAGGACGAGCGTGTTACCCTGAAAGATGACTGCACACTTGAAAAGACATTTTTCTTGTGTTTGACCATACATTACATAAAGGATGTTACCTACCCGTCTGCTTTCGCCCAAACATTGGGACTAATTCAAAGTTTGCTGCACAAGGAAGAGAGTTTTCTACGTTGCTGGGCAAGCAGTAAACTGCTGAAGATTTTCGACAAGCTTAAGGACAACGCCTAACTTATGTTCTTTTTTGTGCAGTTTTATTTCGTTTGTGTGTTTTTTGTTACATTGTTAGGCTGGGTAGATAAGGCTGCTGGCTAGCTGAATTTTCACAAACCTTAGAGACATTTAAGTTTGTTTTATGTTCATGCACTTTTCAATGCTCTTTCTTTTGAGGATATCTGAGTAGCAGGCACACTAGCATTGGAATCTGTGGCAGGCATCATGTGCAATAATAACTGTGTGTGTGTGTGTGTGTGTATGTGTGTGTGTGTTCAGATATAAATATTCATTGTTCATTTTGTAGGTTTCCTCGGAGTGTAACATACACAGTCATCATATTATTTCTGATGCATGTACTATGAAAAGTCCTATTTATTAGGGCATTATATTAGCATAACAATTGTCGTTCATGCACAGCTGATGCCCATGTTTTGAAATTTTATTAGCCACTACCTACAGAAAAGCTGCGTCCTCAAACTTCAGGCCTACTAATATAGAGGGTGTCTAGTTTAGCCATACATTTGTGATAAATCATAGTATCTACGTGCACTACACAGCTCATGATATAGAACAGAATTTTTTTCACTGTGTATTCTACTCATATATTGCAAATTAAGTGCCAGACACAGGCAGGAAGCACACCTCAAGCCCTTCGTCTGTTTCCAAGGCTACATATATGGCGTCGATCAAGGCCCATTTACTTGCAATACTTCTTTGTTACTCTAGTCAATTCTGTGTTATCTTATTGTGTTAAAGTAATTATAATTGAAGGCATTTAGGTAGCTCCTGCCATTTATGTGGTGCAATTTTCCATGTATGTATTGACCTGCACTCTGCAAGAAAGTAGAGTTTTTTCTACGTATAGGCGTGCTGAAACTCAAGCTAGGTCATTATCAATTAATTCTCGTCAGATGAGAAGGCCTGCAGGGGTGTAGCCAAGGGGGGGGGGGTTCAACCCCCCCCCCAAATTTTTCAATTTTGCTTGCGTATATAGGCACGCACACATACAAACGCACGCACGAACATACATAAAGTACGGTTGAACCCCCCCCACCCCCCGTAAAAAATTTCTGACTACGCCCCTGAAGGCCTGAAACCCCTGAAGCGTAGAAAAACAACAATCGTTCTGTTCAATTATTTGATCACCTCTTTCGCAGCTGTTTTTTTTTTCCTTGTTTCTGTAGAAGTGTAAGATTCACTTATTAGTTTACAAACGCTGTATTGGTGTATACATTGTTGCACAGTTTTGTTTGTAATTGAAAATAAAATATGTCAAACTACCAAAGTGTGCACTGTGTGTTCAGGTTTACTGACTGTGCAAATAGATGTAAGACATGCTGTTTGGAAAAAAACTAGTTAGGTTATGCAAAATATTTATAGCTATTACTGTCTAGAGAAGGACACAGGTGACTTGTGAGATCACAGGGCCAGTGATAAGATGCATGATTAAAGCATTGCAGAATGCATCAATCTATGCATGCAGATGATGGTACCGAGAGTTGCATAGCAATTGTGGTCATTACTGATAGGGAAACTGGTTAGGAATTTCAACTGAAGAGTTTTGAATGCATAAACTATATGTCAGAATGATACATCCATTACAGTGCTGCATTACTGAACTTGTAAGACTGTTCATAAAGAAAATTTTTACTGATAACCGATAGGCCACTGACTGCTGTTTGGGACACAACTGCAAGGAAAGTGCACACGTTCAAGGCCGAATTGCTAAGGTAGCTTGCTAGAAAATAACAAGTGGACTGCCCCCTTATTTGTTTTGAAAGGATACGTTCATGAGATCCAGTTAGCTTAATCTGATCCAATAGCAGCTTTCAAAACCATTTCAGGGAAACTACTGCCGAGATCCTTTAGGAAGCCATTATGTTCACAGGTGCTGAAGTGGAACACGTGGAGGTTGAGAATTGAGCAATAAGGAATATGGCATATATATTAGGCTGATTTCATTTTTACATTCATTATTTTGTTCACACAATGCCTTATTACTCCAACAACGGAGCATATAGGTGAAAAACCCTTACGATGCATCGTATTGTATATGTATTGACGTGTGTGCTCTGCAGGTGAGAAAGACAATGGCGACATCAGTGAATATCAATACCTGGTGGGTCTTTGGGATTTTGCCGAAGACATCATGTTTGTCCTTCATAATGAAGCGGCAGTGCAACCACACACGGACATAGGAAAGAAGGCACACAACAGAGTGTTGTGTTTCGTGTACCTTTCCTCTGTCTGTGTTTGGTTGTACTGCTGGTTCATCATGAAGGACAACCAACTAGCCGAAGTTTCAGTCTTGTTAGACATGTTTGCGCCTGTCATTTCTTGTGTCAACAAGCTGTCCTACTCTTGTAGAACTTTTCACTGTCTTGTGTTTGCGTTGTACCGTGACAATGTTCTCTATATTTTCTCTCATGGCTCTGCATCTCATTGTTCTGCTCAGTGTGCAGCTGTGCAGCAGCATAGCATGTTCCTTCATTCACTTAATGCACTAAACAATGGCATGGGTACTCGAAGAAATGGCACAAAATGTAACAACATTTAGCATTGCCAGATGAAACACCTAAATGCCACAGTTCTACAGTAATGGGTGAAGGGAAGGGCATGGGGCACATAATGGAAATGAGGGACCCATGCATACATAAATAAGTGCCAGTCTGGCACAGTGATGGATATGGACACAATGCCTAACTTACTGCAAAGGTATGTCTCAACACTGCAAGGGAAAGGTCATGTTTTGAAATGATGCCAGAAAAAGAACAAATACATTTCAGGTCTCAACATTTAGTGAAGGGCAAATCTAGTACTTATGCGAATACCCTTCATGTGGCACAATGTCTGACAGATGGTGTGCCGTGGTAACTGCCATGGAAGTGGGCTGCATGTAAAGGATAATATCGAAGAATAGGTCGCTGGACAAGTTGGTAATTCACGACTACAAAGAACTGCGCGAAATAAACTGGCACAAGGAAGACGCTTGTCCGTGCGTCTCTCCTTGTGCCAGTTTATTTCGCGCAGTTCTTCGTAAAAAAGAATAATAGCTGCACATTTAGACGTGTATATCTGCATGCTTATGTGAGCGCTATATGAGCTGCTAATTTTGAAAAAAAGCTGCAACACTTGTGCTTGAACCACTACAGAATGTTTTTGTGTATAGCTAGTGTTGGTACTGGCAATAAATCTTGAATTCTCAAGCACAGTTTGTATTAGCTGCTGTACTAGCCAAAGCTAAGGATGTTGCATGACAGCTGATATTTAAATAAAGGTGCACGTAAAGCTACATGGTATGGAACAGGGGCGTAGCCAAGGGGGTTGGGGGGTCAACCTCCTCCCCCCCTGAAAATTTTCAATTTTGCTTGCGTATATATACACACAGACATGCAAACGCATGCACAAGCATACATAAAGCATGGTTGACTCCCCCCACCCCGAAAAAAATTTCTGGCTACGCCCCTGGTATCGAACATGAGGGAGGTTGACTGGGACACGTAAACCTCAACATTTATGGGTGTGCTATTAGTGTGAAAGCATGCTTTTTATTTGCAGCTGTTATTTGCAATTATGACACTTATTGAGTATAAGAATTGTTCCTCTATATCTACTATTTAGTAGTACACGTTTACATGTCGTGTCCCATGATCCGAATCAAGCAGGATGCTACTGACAGCACATTTGAGACAAGTGAATATTTATTCCTAGAAGTCAAGATTACTGACCGAGTTCAGCCACTTTCAGCATTTTGCTAGTTTATACATTAAAGTATCGTTAAGCTGAAAGCATACTCGACTGGATGACGTGGAGTGAAGTAATACTGGCCCTTGTCGCTCCGATCACAGTAGCCAAGGAAAGAATCACTTTCACTCGTCGACAACGGGTGGAATACGAAAACAACCTTCAACCTGCCATGTTCCCCAACACAGGGCCTCCACCAGATCGCTCTTCGGCACTGATATGCGGTCAACTGAGACATGTTGTAGAGCTTAACGTTCATGAACTTTCAAGGTACAAAACAAGTGCATATTTAATTTGGGGTTGTTATTTAGATTTAACAGCGCCCATAAAATATTAGAATGTTTCAAGTTAATCTTTGCATTATTCAGTATAAGTGCTCACATGATTCTTCTGAATCCTTCAGGCCACTTCTGACTTTTGAAGAAATAGCATGGATTTATCCTTGAAAGCTGGATCATATTGTGACTTCATTCGATTTCAAGCATTGCTGGCTTCTTTTGATGCGACGCTTGGCAGGAAACATATGTTCGAACGGGTGATGCAAGCGATTTCATGCGTGCTCTTTCCGCGCCAGTCATGCACTACGTTTTATCGTTTGTGGAAGCCAAGGGGAGCATCACTTCCAACTGTCAACAACGAACGAACCACGAGAACGACCAACCTCAGACCCGCCGTCCTCCCCAGCACGACAATTCCACGGCATCGCTCGTCGGCGCCGTCAGCCTCGAGCTCGGGAGACTGCATTCTTTTTCTGCGAAGGCTCGTTGTTCTTTCGACTCAACAACGACGTTTCTTTATCGTCTATACTATACTCGGGAGAGAAATGAGCGCGCCCGTTCTGAAAGCTGGTCCGTCGCCTCGTACGCGCTTCACTACACCAAACCCATCTGTTGCGCGAATAAGCGATTACGTGTTTTAATCCGATTCTCTGAGATGAACCTCTACACAATACTGTCCGTATAAACGCACCGACATCAACGCGATGCTTGCGAAGGACGTGGGAGACTGTACTTCGCCGAGGGGGGATGAGATCGGCTGACTTCCACCGCCTGTACTGCGTCAAACATCGCAGAAAACTTTTCTTTGGCGGCTGGTTGCACATCAGGGCACGTTCGGCTGCTGTATGGTGCCGGCAAATGGAAATGCATTCGGAAACGCATCGTTCATTGTTCACCTCTGTCTCCGTGCGGGATGCGGAAGCCGTCGGACGAGAAACATAATTCCACACACAAACTGACTGTGACTGCCCGCGAGGGTTCGCTTAAGGTCGTGCACACGTATACACGCGCATTATACGGGAACGATGCCTCTCATATATGCAAAATGATAGCGTTGTAGCACAGCCTCCTGTGGTTGTAGCCGATCGTAAAATCGTCGAAGATAACGTGCAGTGCATATATAAAGCCGCGGAAGTCCACCAAGATCGTGTGGTGCGGTGGCGTAGTGGTTACAGTGTCTGCTTGTCACGCGTTTGGCCTGGGTTCAAATCCCCGTGGTAGAGTGTTCGTGTTGATACATGGTTTGTGACTCTCTGTGCAGTGTTCTTGTGATGTGTAAATGCATATTCATGAGTTGGAAGGCTGAAAAGAACAAAAGAAAAAAAAAGAGGAACACTGCAGGATCAACTACAATGTAGAAGAATTCTTTTTCTAGAAATTTGCGAAAAGTACCACATATATTTCGACCGCATATTGAGCCGTATATAAGCCGGACAGATTTGACCTGAAATACCGCTTAACCAAATCGACGGTATGCGTTACTTCAAGCGGTCACTTTTAAACGGCCTTCTGGCAACGAGGTGGCCTCGCATATGGAAGAGCCGCATAAACTTAGGCCGCTTAAGAAAGAGCCGCTTAGCCAGGGGCCGCATAAAAGAGCCGTATAAGTAGGCCGCTTAAAGAGCCATTTATAAGCGTCGAAAATTTGACCTACTTTCCGCCTTATATGCGTTGTTTTAAGCGGTCGTTTGCTAAGAGTGTAGAAACTCGAAAACAGCCTTCTTTAAACAAGCATATGCTATGAGACAAATGCGTCTTAGGAGTCATAATACTAGAATTTTATTGCACAAAACAACTGTCCTCACTGCACGTCGTTCAAAATCACGCTGAATCTAGCGCTGCGAGAGTTGGCCGACTCAAAAAATTCCGAGAACTTTTTGGTCAGCTGCAGCCCGATTCCGGATAACGCCTTCGTCATTTCACTTATATGTAGGGGTGTGCGAATATTCGAAAGTTTCGAATATTCGTAGAATATTACATTCGAAATATGCGTGTTCGATTCGAAAATCGTGTATTCGAAGAGTTTCGAAATTCGATAACTTCGAATATTCGAAAAATTCGAATATGCGATTCGATTATCACGCATAAAATAACTCGTCTTCCACATTTCTCCTGCGTTCGTATAGCTAAAAACGTTGCCGAGAGGAGCGACAAACATCGTAAGTACACGGAGGCACGATATCTGCCTGCGACGAGCGCCCCAATACGTATGATTTATTGCTGGTGCATCTCCGACGTGCAGCGCTGTTGGCGATCATGTAACCTTGCATTTTCAATATTATGCGGCTGTAACGTGCCGCACTACCACTCGTTCACTATGCGGGACCACTTATGAAGAAAGACAGTGACCCACGTGACTGGTGGCGGACTGCTCAGATACCCCAGTCTGGCAAAGCTTTGCCCCATGTAACTCCCTATAGGCCGCTGCAGACGTCGTAACTCCGCCGCCGATGAATGCGCCTCTCGCGGCAACAAGCATGCAGTCTTGACGGGATACTCTCACCCGCTCGCCCTGCACGGTCCCGCGGTGACGGCGCGCGATATTCTCGCGGGCTGTTCGTTCTGTGTCGGTTGTCTGTTCATGGGAATGCCGAACTCTAGGAATAATTGCTGCGTTGTTTTGTGCAGTAACACCTACAGCAATTCTCCAGGTACGCGATTTTACCAGTTTCCAGGCAAAATTGAGCAACCTTACCACCTTGGAGGCGCTCGATCTGCAATCCGTACCGAAGTGCAGGGCTACTGAATGGCGCCTGTGTGACCATACGCTTTGCACGCTCACATAGCTTCTCTTCGGGGCATGTAATTACCCTGTGAGATAACAAAAAATTGTACCAGCCTCAGTAAGTGCACTGAATGTACATCTCAGAGCAAAGACTCATTGCCAAGAGGAAGTGTGGAAAGGTAATACTTCCCACCTTTGTCGCAGTAATTCTGCAGAAACGTCCATTCCCCCAAGTATTTCTGTATATTAGCGTGCGCGTGCTGACAACTCGGCTACTCCCAGATGAGGCACTGCGACATACTGCTTGTATATACTCAGCTGCTTGCCTGATAGCCTATGTAAAATTGAGCAAATAATCTGTTTCAGTATCTGCATCTCCTAAAATTAAACTTTACATGCGAAAAAAGAAATTTCAGTCAACACTAGTCCACAAACCTTTCAATAAAATTTGGCCTCCTTAGAACAGCCCTGCCTTCTGAATGAGCACTGTAATTGTGATAATGGCACTCGCTGTCTCTTTCCCAATCAAACAAGCTCAGCACTATCTGAGTAGAAGCAAAAGCTTGGGCTGCCGCGTCGTGGGCCTCTGCCCTGAGCACGTCAGTTAAAAGGCACTCAATGCTGCCGAAAAACATCGACGTGTTCGACGTCGATGCTTTTTGGCCGAACTGCGATGGCAGAAGTTGGCCTCCAGATTACTTGTAATGAAGGTTTTGAGAGCGAAAACAAGTGGGCAAGTTGTAGTAAATTACCGGAGCGATCAGAGCTAAATAAGTGAGGTGACAAACAATGAGAAAAAAAAAACTCGCTCACTTTTATTCATTTTTTGTGACTGCCACATTTGAGTGCTTCGGGTACACTTTTTTAGTTGAAGGAAGGACCCATGACCGCGGTTTGCTCGTTTTTGATGCGCAAGTGATCTCATTCAGATACATGCAACTGCCGCGGCGTGTTTACACTTTCCTGCAACTCCGACACGGCAGTCGCAGTTGGCCGCGCGGATGCCCCTGCTTTCATCGATCTGAATTAACATTATATGTACTTTAACTAAAAAAAAGCAGGATTCGAAACTTAAGCAACATATGTCGATTTTCATGGATCTTCCCGGCGCGTTTATTCGCGTCTGTGGTGTGCAATTCCCCGTGATTGACGATCCGCCACGCAACACCTCTTCCATGACGCAGCGAACATGCATCGCTTCAAGAAGCTCTCTGCCCTTCTTTAGATTAGCTCCTCGGAAGAAAGCATCTGCAGTACGTAGCTCTCTGAACCCATATGCAGCTTTTCTGGACACCAGCGGCCTAGTTCGCGTGAGCGTCACCACGTGGCGTATCGACCTTAAAGAATTCAAAAGTCCCGCCATGACGTATGCAGTGACGCGGCACTAAATAAAAGGGAATCAAAAGAAACGGTACACACGCCCCGAGACTGTCGCTTCACCTCGGTGCGCAGAAAAGAGAGCGCTGTTTGTCGGCGTTATCTCGACGGCGACGACTGGCAATGAATCGGCAGTTTTTCTAGACGTGCCATGCCAAATGTCTGGCCGTTATAGACGCGCCCACGATGCATGAAGAGAATCGTGTTTTTATTTGTTTGTTTGTTTGTTTGTTTGTTTGTTTGTTTGTTTGTTTGTTTGTTTGTTTGTTTGTTTGTTTGTTTGTTTGTTTGTTTGTTTGTTTGTTTAGTTTAGTTTAGTTTCTTGCGCCGGTGGGATATTGGAGCAGCATGCTGCTTTCCGAGTTTCTTTTTTCAGCTAGCGGGAACCATTATGTTTGGGTACGAACAGGATATTGTGGTTGCATAATAAACCGAATTTTCTTTGGTGTACCACTTGGGTGATGCTCGTTTGCTGCTTGCGTTACCTCAAATTAGAACTGGATAAGTTTAACAACGCTAGGAATGAGAGTAAAAAAAAGGAAGTTAAAGATAGTTTTTATTTGTTTTCATTTAGTTCTTATTGAAATGTGGCTGCCACCGCAAGCTTGGCGCCGTCTAAGCGGGTGTGCAAAAATGATACAGTCGTTTAAAGATGATCTTGTACACCGGAAAATGTGAACTTGGTTAGTTTTTTTTGTTGTTGTTGTTGTTGTTAGGAATGAACGTATAGTAGAACATATACGACTGACGTGTTGTGTAATAATCTCTAGATCTGCCGTCTATCCCGCTAAAAAAGGCACTTATCTATCCTAATTGCATTTCTTCTTTTTCTTTTTTTTTCCCTTTTTTTCTCACGGTCGACTGACTCATATGCTGAAGGTGATTGTCTCGAACCCTGTTGGCGCAGCTACACCAATAGGTTACTCTAATGGGCTGGAAGCTCTCCTGAAGCTCTCCTTCCATGTTCTGTAGGCGCAGTCTCTTTCAACTTTGCACTTCAGCAAGCACAAAGTCGATCATGAATCACCTACTGGCCCAATCGTCCACTTCTATCAGCACAAAGAAATTCAGAAGAGCGAATCTTCGCGTTTTTGCGCTGACAACAACGATTGTAAATGCAACATAATATTTCTACAATCTCTCAAAATCACTTCTTTATTCTGTATCACTCCTGATGTAGAATACAGAATGCATTTCACTTGCTCAACAACGGGTCACAAGACACATCAGAGAAAAGCGAACCCTTTAATTCCCCCTTCTTTCTTTCACCCAGCATATGAAAATTTCTTCAGTTGTGAGTGGAGCTCCTTCTGTTGCCACGAAGATGTGCAGGCGTTCCAAAGGAAATCTTAAGCCTTTCTTTCCAGGAGGTTCCCTTAAGAGAACGATGGTGTTTATGCGCACAGGAATTTTGGTTAGTAGTTTTTCGCTCGTAGCAATGACTGAAAAATACCAGTCTTCAGCCAGATAAAGCCTAGCGAAATCTGCTTTTTCTCTTAATATCTACTGCTTTTCAAGCAGTAGTCTTCTTCCTCTGAAAGCCCAACGGAAAATGACCCATGTCAAATAGAATGATTACAGCTCCGCTTGAGGGTCTTCAAAACCGGAGCTTTTTTTTGTACTTCATGATGCAAAATATCAGCCGCGTATTGAATCCTGGAATCTTCTGGCTTGATAGGAATGTCAAAGCTGCGAAGACATTCCTGGTTGGGATTCTTTTTTGGCTCAAACGTGTAGGCCCACCTTGAAAGTCCCTTCCACTGTATCGGGTAGTTTTGTCTCTATTGTAGATAAGGAAATCATAGTAAAATAGATAGTAAGAAATCTATAATTCAATATTAAATTTTACTGCAACATAAAAGTTGCAATAGAAATACGCGCGAAAGCGACTAAGAAAAATTAATAATATTTCAGAAGACACGATAACTGGCATGTAGCCTCGACTTTAATAATAGGGATATCTGCACACAGGTGTGAAGTCTGGTTAATGCGCATCGATAGCACAGTGCTATTATAGATGCATGCGTTTTAGAAAACACCCTCTAGACATGGTATTCCCTCTCACTTTTGTCTGAGTGGAAATAGGTCAAAGAATTGAATTCCTGTCAATCTGATAACATGTTATTTTTTTTTCTTAGATTAGGCCCTAAATCTGCCCTAAATGGTGGCTCTGCGCTGTACAGCACACACGTGTGCTGTACAGTGCAGAGCCACCATTTAGGGCAGATTTTGTAGTGACGCGGGAATTACCCCCTTGATAGTGAGAAAGTTCAAATATGTATACACAATAACCTTCTCAATATTTACTTATGGACAAATATTTGGGATCGTGGAACATGAGGTGAGCATGAGTGAAGTCACGCCTTTTTAGAGTAAATACTTGCTCTATCACTATATATGTGCCCCGCCACGGTGGTCTAGTGGTTACCGCGCTCGACTGCTGACCCGAAGGTCGCGGGTTCGAATCCCGGCCGCGGCGGCTGCATTTTCGATGGAGGCGAAAATGTTTGAGGCCCGTGTACTTAGATTTAGGTGCACGTTAAAGAACCCCAGATGGTCGAAATTTCCGGAGCCCTCCACTACGGCGTCTCTCATAATCATATCGTGGTTTTGGGACATTAAACCCCAGATATTATTACTATCACTATATATATTCGCGATGTGCTTTCTTAAAGGGACTGACAACTGACCGAAATGTGTCACAAGACCCTGGCTGTGAATTACAGTGACATAAACGAGCTTTTTTTTTTTTCACCATATGATTAGGATTTGTATTGTTGAATTGCGCTTTGAAAGTCACAACGCCATGTCGCGTTTCCTGACGGGCAAGCCTTCATAGTGCACGAATGAGATGTGCAGAATGCTGTACGCAGTCCGCTGCTATTTACTAAAAAAAAATGCGTTTAAAATTAATCCGCACGTTATTAGACATTCTCGATTTATTCTGTGCTTATAAAAGAGTAAAAGGAGTTGACGTTGAGAGGTGGCGTTGCCTTCGCGACTACTAGTGAACGCATGTCGAGCAACGGCGCATGCGCGCGGCGCTTTCTACATTAAATGAACTTCCAGGTAGCACGCATCAAAAACCGAAAAAAATGCGTTCCATAACGTTTGGGCTGTGGCATGGGCTTCGCAAGACACTGACCTACGTCGGCGGTGTCACCAAGGTAAATGTAAATGGTAGCGAAGCTTCCATAGAAACCCATACGTTCAGAAAATGGCTGCTCATCAGCTGCTCATGGGGCTTAACGCCATCTGTGTGAGGAGGGAACACTTCCGGCGGAACAAAAAATAAAGCGGATGTGACGCAATATCCGGTAAAAAAGTGACGTCATTTTGTTGGCCCTAGCGCGAAATTTGACCTCAAAATATTCTTCTTAGGCCCCTGATCGCTAAGGGGTCGCGCTACGGCGAGCCGGCAAGCCCTTGGCGAATGCGCTTGAAGTCAACGCTAGCTAAACTAATATCGACCCGTGACTAAACAGCGGTGTTTAAGTGTACCGTCATGCAATTCGCCTTGGTTTTACCAGTAAACTTTATTCTTTGAGCTTTTATTCTGCGTTCGTGTCATCTTCCGCAGCGTGAATAATGTAGGCAACAGCGTACCTCTCATGTCTGCAGCGTTGCTTATTTGCTTCGCACATGCGCAGGGGACTTAAAGAGCGCATTGCATGTGTGCTTCAGTTCCAACGAGAAGAAATGACGCCTGGTCACGCCAAAATAATGATATTTCAGTTTTATTCAATGGCCACAATAACGCAATTACACACTCTACACAATGAGCAAGGAATGTCATAATATGTACAAAAAGTGCGTAGACTACGTGCACTATGTTTTGCCTTTTGTTCCGATAAATTAACCTTACGTGTAACATATCAAGACATGCGAATTATAGTGATTGTAGCGCGACAAATAACTTAGCGATCTGCTCACCGATAACAGGAAATATAATACGCACGGCGTGTTCACGAAGGAAACCGGGCAGCAGAAATACTGATTCATGAAAGTCCAGCAAGCGTACTACTCCGAACCGTTGCCCCGGTGTCTTATCTAGAAGCGAGGGCTCGCCAGGCGTACGCGTGTTGCTATTGCATCCTTGGAATACCACATCGTTTCGTCGTTTCCGCGAGTACCGAGGAAAGCGCTCGGCGTGAAATGTTAGCCGCCTCGTGCCGTTGTCCGTTGAACACCGTAGCCAACACGTTCACCAACGATGAAACGCACCTCGCAACTTCGCGCACACCAAAATAAAGTTCTCACCAAATAATTGACAGAACGCATGCAAGTGCGAAACACCAGAACACCTGAGGGGGCGTGTCGCCGCAGACGAACTTTACGCGCGCCTTTCCGAACACTACAAGGACTGCGTCGCAGAGCAATGGCATGTGTCATTCTTTAGAGGGCGCTAATAAGAAGATTTTGGATAATGCATATACATTTTCATGAATTCTTTGTACACTGGATCTAAATAAATGTTATTCTGAAATAAATCTCGGTCATAAAATATAAATATTATTTTGTTGTTGAATGAAATTAGGTTTTTTGTTATTAGTGTTTGTTCCCACCACACCTAGTCGCGCTTCAATCGCTACTCCCATAACTCCCCATGCTGATGTCGCTGACAATAGGATCTGAACCGCTTTTCGCCCGAAGCTTTGCGACCTATTTGGATAGACCTTGGTGTCACGGCTGAAACGTTGGTAAAGGCATCTTTTCTTTTTTTTAGTGAGTGCTACCTGCAAGGCATTCTCTACACACACACACACACACACACACACACACACACACACATATATATATATATATATATATATATATATATATATATATATATATATATATATATATATATATATATATATATATATATAGTGCATTACCGACACGTTAGTCATAAACCTGAGGCGAACAAGCAAGGCGAGCTTGATCTGTTCATTAGTTTGATGAACCGTAATTAGGCTTGGCTCGGGAACACAGTGCGGAGGGCAGTCTTGTGAGCGTGGAATACTTGGCTCATTGAATCGGTAAGCAGAACTGTAAAGCGAAAAGCGCTTGTTAGTTTTGAAGTCTTCTTCCTCGCTCTTTTCATTCGCTCTGTTGTACATTGCTGCTAATATGGGTACCTGTTAAAGGAAGGTCATCAGTAAAGACAACATTCATGTGTCCATGCCTGGACTTCCCTCTAAGTGATTACTCTTTCAGCTGCGTGAAGTGGCGTTGCGGCAACAAAGGCAGTGTGTAATCGGCTAATATTCCCTATGAAATTACCTATGCTTTTCAGGAAGGCAGCGTACTATCGTGAGCAATATGAGCTCGAACACGCGAGCGCGTGTCTAATAGCCTCGAACCCTACATCGGCTGATTCGCAGCGGCCAGTGTCGGAAACAAGGTGGAAAGGGCGCTGCGCTTCCGCTAGCTATTGACACTCCCGCCTCGATATCGTTGCTGCAAAACGTCAGCTTATAGTGCGTCAGTGGCCGCTAGCGGTCATATGAATTCACATCAGTGCGCACAGCCACACCTATCAGGCTATGCAGCTGCTGAGATATCAATTGTGACGTAGCCTGCACTAATGCACAGGCCATGCTTGCATTATAACTAGGTGGTGTTGGCTGAACATTTTGATGTCTCTTTTTTTTATTTTGTTTTTCGTGCAATTTCTTTTGGCGTTATCATTGCTAGCGGCCGATGGCACGCAATCAGCTGCCATTTTGCAGCAACGCTAGCGAAGCGGGAATGCCAACAGTCAGTAGAAGAGCGCCCCTCCTTTCCCCTCCGGTTTCGGCAGCGCCATCCACGTATCACGTTATCTCGGTTTTGAGGCTATTCGCCACGCGGTCGCGTGTTCGAGCTCATATTGCTCACGATAGTACACTAAAGAACGTGTTGAAAGGGTGTCGTTTCGCCTCACAAAAACAGTCCTGATATCGTGCATGCCTCTCGATTGCAATATCGCCGCGCGCCCGGCACTTCCAGGTCACAAATGGCATGCACGTTATGAGCGTGAGACAGCATTCTTCATAGGAAAGTGGCGAGTGCCAAGAATTCAAGAAAGGAAAGGCAAGCCAGCAGCAAAGCAGACGGTTAAAGATCTCTCCGTCGTTGCTATGGCAACGGCGCGCGCGGCCGCGCTCGCTTCCCAGTATGCTTGCCTACCGTTCCCGCCGCCGGCCTGCGCCGGTCCACCGGTCCCCGCCGCCGGCCTGCGCCAGTCAGCGAGGGCGGGGGGGCGTAAAGGGAGGGGGCACTTGCTGAATGCCTTGACAGTTTGAGAAAAACACCTATTCTCATTCTTGTCGGTAAAACACCGCCTCCGTCAAACTTTTGGGAGGGCAGGCGGGCCCTTGGGGCATACCCCCTTGCTACGGGCTTAGCCTCTGGACTCCTAGGTGGCCCCGGTCGGTCTACGAAACTTCTTCCGAAGTACCACGGCCCGTACCGTGTGGTCTAGAAAGCCTCGTACTTCATATACGCCGTCAAGTCAAACAATCTCGAGGCATGAGATTGTGCATATGGACCTGCTAAAGCCTCACTATCACTGTGCAGCTGTCCGTAATTAGCCAGGATGGCTCTTTTTCGGAGGGGAAGTAAATGTAATGCAAAAGAGCAGCGCTACTTGCAGAAGCAGAGAACGCTGCTTCCGTAGAAAAAAGGCGATGATTCAACAATACAAGCTTTGCGTTGGTTCTACTACAACTGGTTACGTTTCTGCGTCGTCTCTAATAGTAGAGTACTTCTTTAAAACGCTTCATTATATTACAAATGGCTGCCCTCATGCTTGCCTTGGTTTTGTTTTGTATTGCCTTCTTATGGTTGAGGTTAACTAAAATCTGGGTTCCTTTTCTTCGTTATTAAGCAGTGGGTTGCGTGGTAATAAAAAATAAAACATTAGCAGTTTATTTGCTTCATTTCCAAAAGCGAAACCGAAACTGCAGCAAATTTCTTGGTTGTAATGCTCCCGCAAAAAAACAAGCAACTAAATCTTCAGCAGCGTTGTACTAGTAATAATAATTGCTGGAGTTCTACGTGCCCAAACCATAATATGTTTATGAGGCGTGCCGTAGAGGAGGGCTGCGGAAATTTCGACCACTTCAGGTTCATAACGTGCATCTAAAACCAAGTACACAAGCCTCTAGCATTTTCGCCTTGTTCAAAAATGCTGGAGCCGCCGTCAAACCTGTGTCCTTTGGGTCAGCAGCCGAGCACCGTAACCGCTGTACCACCGCGGCAAACATAAGCAATTCTGAGAGAGACAAAAAAAGAAGAAAAAACCGCATTGACATTCGAACCAAGGCCCCAGCGATTGCGCGCAAACAGCCAGCACGGATGATCAACCCATTCAGCCACAGCGCGCGGCGGCTAGCCCGTGATACGATAGCTATTATAAAGATACTACGGTCAAACTCTCCTTGCAACGCTCCTTGCAAATGTCCCCACCTTCCAAAGAGCAGGAACGGAATGCAAATGTGAAAACAGCTGCTTTCTGTTTGCAAAAATGCGCTGTAGACCATAATTCGATGTTTCACAGGGCAAGGAACGAGGACGACATTAGAAAACACACACAGCGCTGAACTTACAACTGACTATATTTTCAAACTTACAGCAATATATATGCGCTCTTCACCAGGAAAGAAAAAAGAATAGAGCAAATGAAGCATACGAAAAATTTCAGGAAAACTCGTAGAAGCCCAAACAATTTTGAAACGTGATAAAAAGTGCACGAGTGCAGCTTCGTTTGATCTTTCGAGCAACGAAAGTGAATTTCTCGTGATCGTAAAATATATGTGATATCGATGATGGGTTGTTGTTTCCTGCGACTACAATTTTTTGTACACCAGGCCTGCAATTGCCGTGTGACCAAAATCAAGTAACATCGCACATCTACTTATGTGTCTACAATCACGTAACAACTAGCCACGTGTCTAAGAATCACGTAAAATCAAGTAATTAGTCTCGCCACTAAAATCCCGTAACGTCACGTAACTATTAACGTGACGTGTTGGCGCCAAAAACTTCGGAACAACCAGGTGGCGCGGGGCAACCTCAACGTCTGCACTGGACTCTAATAAACATGTACTTTCTCTCTCACGTGCCTAAAATCTCATCACGTAACTACTAGTGACGCGACATTCCCCCTTCAGAACCACGCAACAAGTGCGTAGTCTGGGGAACCGACCGAAACCTGAGAAGAATACATTATCCAAGCCTAGCCATATGCTATAATACTATACTAGCAAAATCTTTGCACCTCTAGCAATAGCTTGGTATTACTAGCAAAAACTTAGAAGAAGCTAGGTCGATCGCACGCTAGCTCCGCTTCCGGTTCCAACCTTGCGCAACCAGTACATGCTGCGCACATTTTCATTTACAGATATTTAAAATAGCATCTTATTGCGGTACGTTGAGGTGGGCTGCGAGTGCGTGCGAAAAGCTGCTGAATCACAGGATTTTCGTTTTGTAACTGGGAGCACCAGTCCCTGGACTTCCCGAAAGCTTTGATGCACACACGTCATATCACACGGACCTATCCGATGCAGCGCACAGTGCTTTGTGTTGTTAAAGGAGAAGGCATGCTGGTTTTTTTCTGTTCACGTAGGGCGATAGACATGACAAGAGATGAATAAAAATCCCAGTTTCACCGCAAGGACGATGCAATGAGTGCGATAGCAACAAATGAAGTAAAGCTGGCAGCTAACTCTTCTAGATCCAGTCTCGCGTATTTCTACAAAATGGTGCTGTAGGAGAACACAGCCACTCCAGATAGGAAAGGGAATTTCGCACAGTCTCTTCGAGTTGAGAGCGCAGCATATAGAAGGGTATGTGAGCCGTCCGCTGATGCTTGTCGAGATAGCGATTTTGATTTCATTTAAATTAGGGAGAAATTATTGCACTGCTGTTTGAAAAAGAACAAATAATTTTTCCTATTCTTTGATTGGCTTAATTATCCGTTGGTTTCATTAGTAGTGTCTAACAAAAAAAAAAGAACCCCTCGAAAAATTCCCCTTCGTTCGTTAAGATTACGACAGACGCTTGCGTTAGCCCTAAAGTAAAAAGCAACTGCAAAAACGTCTTAACTTTGTCATTTAATTACTATGCCTCGCTTGTCTTAGCTTAGTTCGCTTCCTTTATGTTGCTGAATTGTAGGTACCTGAGAAGATCGTAACGACATCATGAGAACGGAGAAATAAGTTTCCACCACAATACGCGTCCAAAAGTTCGAAAGAGCTTTGTTCACCATAACTTGATAGGGCGTTCTGTTCCTTAGGACATTTATAAAAGAATAACTTAAGAATTACAAATGTAGATCTGAACAATGTGATACGCGTGGAGTGTTTAAACATGCACTAAAAAAGTCATATAATAAAGAGAAAAAGAAACGGCAGCTCAAGATTACAGTCAAGAATCGAAACCGAAACGAAAGCTCATTTTTGTTTCGGCGGCGACATCCTGTGCGAAGCTGTGGAACTAAGTCACGGGCTGAAAAAACAATGCTGATATCGAACCGATGACGGCGCGGTTACGCCGCGCTCTGAACTTGAGTGATTAGCCCGCTCGGCCACGGTGGGCACCTTGTCGCCTGTGGTAAGCAAGGGTTTATCAATTTACAACAAACATTTGAACGCCCGCGCTTCAAAAAAGGCGTTAGGGAACAATGTTATGCCAATTGCGGCAAGTTGAGAATGGCTTCAAACGAAAGCTGAGTGTCAGGACTACATGTGATTTCCTGACCATTAACATAACTTGCTTAGTTTTACGACAGTGACCGTTTTTGTCTCGAAAAACAGGCCACATTTTTCGCCGTTTCCATAGACTCCCATTGTACAATCTTTAACTGCTCTGGGAACAAAATTGAAGCTCACTGCAACACGATCGCTACAGTCGTCTCGTGCGTTTAGGTTCGCAGAAGCGCTCTGTGGTCTGCGTTTTTCAACATTCCTCCTCTACACTTAATTATTCGGGAAAAACTCGCCAGTTCCAATGCAAACGCGCTAGCTTCGCGCCGGGGCCGCCAGGGGCGCTGGCTGTGATGTCAGAGATTCGCTGGATGACAGAGATTCGCGAAAAGAAGAAGGCCGCGCCTACGATATTTTGGAGCCACCTAAAAGCGCTGGGTAGGAAGTCTGTCACAATGCAACAACATATGGTAGATGAAGGAGGAAATCAATTGGAAGGGTATGAAGCGCTAGGTTACATCCGAAAGATAACAGCCGATTCGTTTAAAAAGGTCGCCCAGGGGATTCCCCCGGTGAGTAAAAGTACGCAAAGGAGTGCAACCGACGAAGATGTAGTACTAGAGAATTTCAATTGGAAGAAAGCCGAAGGAAAAATTCCTAAGCGCACTACACCGGGCTTAGATGGGGTTCCCGTCAGCCTCATTAACGAACTCGGACATAACACTAAAGAAGCACTGCTGAAAGCCGTAGAAAAGTGCTTACAGGAGAGGGAAATACCAGACAGTTGGCGAAAAAGTAGAATGAACTTAATCTATAAAGGCAGGGGAGAAAAGGATAATATTCGCTCGTATAGACCGCTAACAATTACATCGGTGCTATACAGGTTGGCGATGCAGGCAGTAAAATTAAAAATAGAAGCGTGGGTAGAACAAAATGATATTTTGGGAGAACGTCAGAATGGATTTCGAATCGACAGGCGGTTAGACGATAATCTGTTTGTTCTTACCCAGTGTATAGAAATATCGAAAATAGAAAACAGGCCCTTATACGTAGCTTATCTAGATATTACCGGGGCGTATGACAACGTTAATCAGGAAATTTTGTGGGATATACTGAAAGAAGTGGACATAGGTGACGACTGTATACAGCTTTTGAGGGAAATATACCGAGAAAATACAGTTTGTATAGAATGGGAAGGAATAAGTAGCAAGGACAGCGTTGAAATTAGCAAGGGGCTGAGACAGGGATGTCCTTTGTCCCCGCTGTTATTCATGCTGTACATGGTGAGGATGGAAAAAGCGCTAGAAGGTAGCAACATTAGATTTAATTTGTCACACAAGCAGGTCGGCACGATGGTTGAGCAGAAGCTTCCAGGTCTATTTTATGCTGATGATATTGTCTTATTTGCGGACAGTCAAGATGATATACAGCGACTGGCAGATATATGCGGAAGGGAATGTGAGGCTCTAGGACTAGGATTTAGTGCAACAAAATGTGGATTGATGGTATTCAATGATCACGAAGACCATGCGGTCTGTATACAGGGCCAAAAAATACCGAGGGTAAGGGAGTACAAGTACCTCGGAGTATGGGTAAATGAGGGGGATAGATATATGGAGGTACAAGAGAAAGCATCGGTAGCAAAGGGAAAGAGGAATGCTGCAATTATGAAGCACAGAGCTTTATGGGGGTACAATAGGTACGAGGTGCTTCGAGGGCTGTGGAAGGGTGTGATGGTCCCGGGGCTTACATTTGGGAACTCAGTGGTGTGCATGAAGTCAGAGGTACAATCAGGAATGGATGTAAATCAAAGGACGGTGGGCCGCCTCGCGTTGGGCGCTGACGGGAAGACGACAAATGAGGCTGTAAAGGGTGATATGAGATGGACAGGCTTTGAAGTGCGGGAAGCTCAGAGCAAAATGAGATTCGAAGAGAGGCTGAGGAAAATGAAGAAGAGTAGATGGGCAGAGAAGGTTTTCAGGTATTTGTATAGAAAAAGCGTTGACACGCAGTGGAGAAAAAGAAATAGGAGGCTCACCAGTAAATATGCGGCTAGCAGTGCGGGCGATATGACAACAAGGAGCATTAAGCGGAAGGTCAGAGAGGCGGAGAGGACTTATTGGATGGCAGCGATGGAAAAGAAGCCGGCTCTGAGTAACTACCGAAAGGGAAAGAACGAAATAAGGAGGGAAAAATTTTATGATAATTCAAGGGGAAGCGCTTTACTGTTTGAAGCAAGGTCGGGCCGCCTTAGAACGCGTAGTTATAAAGCGAGATTCAGTAACGAAGAAGAACAATGTACATGCTGCGGGGGAACTAAGGAAACGATGGAACATGTACTGATTGAGTGTGGCGATATTCACCCAGGTATACGTGTGGGCACGAGTCTACATGAAGCCTTGGGTTTTAGGGACAACAATGGAAAGCTGAACACGTCCGCGATAGAAATAAGTAAGAGACGGTTTGAGTATTGGTGGCAGAAAAGTAGAGATAAAGAACAAAAATAAATAATGGGGGGAAAATAAGGTCATTCGGCCTTAAGAGGCAGAGAGATAGACCGTGAATTTATATTTTTTGGTATAATAACATAGATTTAATCAATGTAGATAAGGTATTAGGCCAACATGAAACAAGGAAGCTTTTTTTTTTTCTTCGAGCCTGGTGGCAGACATGTCACCGCCCCGTTACAAAGGGGACGCTCATAGCATCCATCCATCCATCCACAAAAGCTGGATATGCAAATGTAATAATAATATGCCCAATTTGCAGTGCCATGGCTAGCAAAACACGCGCCGTGACGACAGGTTCAGCTGCACTGTTTGAAATCGGCGCAGTGAACAGTGCAATCGCTGGTGTCGTCTGTTTCAAGCTGCCGCCGAGTTTGCGGCCGCGTTAGCCCGAGGATAACAAGCTGTGATCGTTTACTGAGCGAAGCGACGCGCGCAGTTTCGCTCAAGGCGCTCGTTGCCTCCGTTGTCGTCTTCCCCCAGCTCATGCATGCATTTTATGTTGCCGCGTTCGCCTGAGGGTGCACGAGCTCAGGCGCAAAGAATCATACGCTCTAACATTAAGCGTCTGTGGCAGCCGCTAACATTTTAACGTATTTCGAAAGCCAACGGAAACGAAAATGCGTCGAGCGAAGCAGCAAAGCACGGCGCAGTGGCTTGCCGCCGCTTGCGTCGTCTGCTCCCATGTCCCGTCAAGTTTGCTGCCGTGGCCGCTGTGGCGCTGAAGGCAGCGCGCGACTGTGGCTGCTCCTAACGTATGCACGGTGCCTATACCAGCCACTTCTGTTCCAAGCGAGCGTGCCTTTTCAGTGGCAGGTGGGGGGGGGGGGGGGGGGGAGGGGTTGTCTCTGTTACAAGGCAGCGCCTGCTGCCTGATCATGTGGAGCAACTGATATTTCTTCATGATAACATGTAGTCATTACTTTCATTGTGCCGTGATATTTGCTTGTGTTGTGATGTGCATTGTGCTAGCCTGGACATTGTGTTCTGGAGATAGCAGTGTATATTGTGTTGCCAGTCAGGCTTTTAATGTTTTTAAATGCGAAGCATTTCTTAGCGAACCTCTGGCACTTTGAGCGTTTCTATCTACGTATCTATCTATCTATCTATCTATCTAGCCGCCTACGTCTGGGTGCTCTCATGATCGCCTCCTTAACTTGGTGTAGACCAAAATTTGCATGGGAGGGTAAGAGGATTTGACAAATATGATTGCCGGGTCATGACATGAATA
Source organism: Rhipicephalus sanguineus (assembly GCF_013339695.2). Classification (NCBI taxonomy): domain Eukaryota; kingdom Metazoa; phylum Arthropoda; class Arachnida; order Ixodida; family Ixodidae; genus Rhipicephalus; species Rhipicephalus sanguineus. Next base: position 67,570,407 of record NC_051182.1, read on the forward strand.
ACGTTAAAGTCCTCTCACGTACGTCGTCAAACCCTTTCCACTAGACACGTGTGGCACATACCCGTTGACCACGGGCCGCGGTGGATGGGTATGCGCCACAGGTGATTGACAGTTTATATCTACCCAGGAACGGCGAGAACAGACATTGATAACTTAAATGCTAGAGCGTTGAGGAAAACCAACATCGCCAGCGTTGACTCAACGAATGGAAAGAATGAAAATTGGGATCCCAGCAGGAATCGAACCCCGTCTGTAGTGCCAGTGCTGGCTCCGCTTTTATAGCAGTCTAATAAACATTATGTTTGTATTTCTATTACTCAGCAAGCTATACTGAAGCATTGTTCGACCCCGGAGGAATACATTAACGAAAGTTACATATGCTATCCACATCACCGCACCGTAAGGTCCACTTCGTCCACCAGAACGCCGCAGTGTCCTCTTCATTTCTTACGACGCTGGGCGATGGCCTCATGCTGAACGAGGATGATGCCAGATTGATTGACAGCCGCTTTGTAGACTACGCTACGTAGGCCACATACGCCCAGGTAGTCTACGAATACGACAAAGACAATTCACTGATGTTGGTCTACGTAGCACTATCCAGGCCTACCAGCCTCGACGGCCTATACCTCACCAACGCGAAGGGTGGCTTCAGGTTCCGATATGCCGCCGGCTCTGTCGACAGACAATTTGTCGACACAATGACGGAGGCATCCACGAATTCCAACAGCTTTACTATACCTTATACTTCACTACACATGGACCCCTCTTCACCACGATCACGACCGGATCCTATAACAAGTCATGACCAGCTGCTGGTGCTCACTGATCACGGTGATGATGCCCTTGTTCAAGAACTCTCAAGAAATTCCTAAACACATGCACACGGGTTCGTGAAACCTGCGTGCGTTCTCGGGACACGTAGAAGCACTACATTTCAGGTTACCGCTTCTGGTGTTGGTAATACCCACGTTGCAATGGGCAGCGTTCATCATCATCATCATCATCATCATCATCATCATCATCATCATCATCAGCCTGTCTACGCCCACTGCAGGGCAAAGGCCTCTCTCATGTTCCGCCAATCAACCCGGTCCTGTGCTTTCTGCCTCCCACATAAATACACCAATTGGCAGCGTTACCCAACTGTAAAGAACTGGTTATATAACACATATGCGGCTCTTCGACATATATATATGTGTGCGTATAAAATTTATACATATCTTTAGCGTCATTTTGTAACGTGTCGCTAAGTAAAAAACTTACGCCACAGTCACCTACCCGCCGCATGCTTCGCATAATATCGACTCCCACGGTACGTGGGATCTGCAGAATTTTTTTTTCTTCAAATAGCTACATGTTAAATAAAATATCGTTACTGTGGAGGCATTTTTCCTTTGATATTCGATATTCGATTCGATATTCGAAGCTGGACATTCGTATTCGATTCGTATTCGAAAAATTTGATATTCGCACACCCCTACTTATATGACACACGTTAGTCGTGTGCGAAAGTTTGCTTGTGCCTTTTGAGAGTTCCACCGTCACACTCAGAGCTGCGTCTGACAGTCGAACAGCTCTGAAGACGCAGGTCGTTGTAGTTGTTGCTATCCAGACTAGCAATGCGTGCCCTTCGAAGGAGAACAGCAAGGCGTTGTCCCTGCGAACGGATGCCGCGACAAGGATGTCCTCTTGCCGTTCTGCAAATGTTGATTTTAAGGCAAAACGTTAGACTCACGATACCGCATATTTACCACAGATTGCACTTATAGGCGCACCATTATTAGTCAACGAGAATAGTGTAAAAAGTGAGAAAGCACTGAGTTATTCAGAGAAACAGTGCAAAGGTCGAAGAGATTGCGAGCAACATTCCTCTCGCTTTAGGGTGATTCCATGCCAAACGTCCCAAACACTGCGCTCGACCTTCTCAGATTGTGGGTAATCATGTACGTGCATTGTTTGCCCCCTTACAGTAATGTCGCAAGAAAAAGCTTTTCTGTCCTTAAGGGTGATTTGAATATTGCCAAGGTGGGTAAAATATAGGTTGCTGAAAAAATCGCTCAAAATACACAACTAAACGCAGTGCCTAAACTTTCTGCTGATTTCTAGAAAATTAATGGCGCTTTCCTAGTCGCTCCATTCAGCATCTGTTGCTTTGACTTGTAATATATATTTTGTGGTGAAGAAATACGGCGAATTCTGCGCCTACTTTGACAATTTTTTTTTAAATTTTACGAATCTATGGAAAATATAACTGCATCACATGACTGGGTATGTGCCAGTCAAATTGCCAGAAAATTGCCAGTCAAATTACCAGAAAGAGTCAGATAGCACGTGGGGTTAACACTTTGACTGCGCACCATTTAAGAAGATTATGGCTTGAAATGGAGGCAAGAAGACAACAGTATTGCTTATCCGAGGGTGACCGACAGAATGGATGAGGCCGCGTAACATTATCATAGCTCACATCCCTTACACAGCATCGGAAATCACAGAATATTGTTACTCGTTTATCATTTTTCATGACGGTCTTTGGCCAAGCATGGCCCTTGTGCCAATAAAACCCACATATCATCGTCATCAAGGTGTCAAAGTGGGCGTGCCTGTATCGCGCCTGAAGGTTCCAACTGTGAAGCCAAGCATAAACAATTACTGTTAAGGAGTTTTCTTTGTTCGTTTACAAATTATAGTAATAATAATAATAATTGATGGGTTTTAACGTCCCAAAACGACGATATGATTGAGGGACGCCGTAGTGGAGGGCTGCGGAAATTTCGACCACCTGGGATTCTTTAACGTGCACCTATATCTAAGTAAGCATGGGCCTCGAGCGTTCTCGCCTCTATCGGAAATGCCGCCGCCGCGGCCGGGATTCGATCCCTCGACCTGCGGGCATAGGTCGGCAAAAAATGTGGAGCTCACTCAGACTCACTCACGAAACATATCTTACCCTTAGGGCTCACTCGGACTCAAACTCACCAAATTTTTCATCATCCGGACTCACTCGGACTCAGACTCACTATAATTTTTCTCAACCGGACCCACTCGGACTCAGACTCACCAAAATATATTTCAGCCGGACTCACTCAGACTCAAACTCACGGCTCGATCTGAGTCTGAGTGAGTCGACTCGTGAGTTCGCTAGCCTATAATTAGCCTTTTTCGACAATAATGTCAATGCTCTTTAACGCCAATATCTCGCATAATCGGTGCGCTACTTAGCGCATTTTGATCTCGTACCTTCAAACACGAGTTATCTGAGTTTGCAGTTCAATAAGGATCTTTTTATTGAAAGAGATGACTCACACGTGATATTTTGATCAGTAACTTGCCGTGAAGAAGTTTGCGGGGGTAGGTCAAGGCACCTCCTCCCCTTCTCCCTCCTCAACTCACGCCTCTGATCAATAAATATTGAGCTGACGTATGAACGGTAGCGCGTTGAATTATGTGGGAGTATACGTGAGTATAAACGTGAGCCGACATAAGGCTGATAGTGATGCTTAACTTGAGTAGATAAGACCATAGGTCGGCAAGAAATGTGGAGCTCACTCAGACTCACTCATGCAGTATACTTTGCCCTTAGGGCTCACTCGGACTCACACTCACCAACATTTTCCTCAACCGGACTCACCCGGACTCAGACTCACCAAAATTTTTCCCAACCGAACTCACTCGGACTCAGACTCACAAAAACTTTACTCACCCGGACTCACTCAGACTCAGACTCTCGTCTCGATATGAGTCTGAGTGAGTCTGAGTGAGTCGACTCATGAGTGAGTTCGCCGACCTATGCCTGCGGGTCAGCAGTCAAGCACCATAACCACTAGACCACCGCGGCGGGCTTCGTTTACGAATTGACCAGAAAGTTAACTCTCATGCCTTTTTCTTAAATGGATATACTTGTTTTTGTGTCAGAAACATGAGGACAAGCGTAATCGAAGACAACATCATTTTGCTTGGCAGTTCTAAACGGCAAAAAAAGAAACAAGTACAAACCTAGAAGAAGAATGCAGACGACATGACTAGTCACTTCGTGAACGAAGAAATGAAAGCGATTTACCATTGTTTATGCTTGCCTTCAGAGTTGGAAGCTTCAGGTGTGTTAAAGGCACGTCCACATCGGCATCTTCATCCATTCTGTCGGCCACCCTCGGATAAGCAATACTGTTGTTTTCTTGCCTCCATTTCAAGCCATAATCTTCTTAAATGGTGCGCAGTCAAAGTGTTAACCCCACGTGCTATCTGACTCTCTCCCCATCCTGTCACGTATCTCGGGAGCGCTTGCAATGTCGGAATGGAGTTGGGAGAGAGAGAGAGAAGAGAGACTTGGGAGAGACCGTGGTGGCACAGCAAACAAAACTTTATCGCACACACCACGGCAAACCAAAATGAACACTGACACGCACTCAAAATTTACAATAAAAAGTAACAAGTGCAAAAATGCAGAGTTAATGCGCACTCACTAACCTTACAAACATTCGAGCTATGTCTAGCTCCTTCTACTCGAGAGTCTGGCCACTATGGCCTCTCAGTCAGTCGCGCTACTAATGGAACGTTCTTACTCCGTTCGTGGAGTCCGCTGACTTGATCCAGTTCCAAAGTAGACGCGCTGTCCCGTCGTCGCAACTCCTGTCGACGTCTCCAGTCGCCGTCGATCAGACGCCTCGCTGATCGTCCTCCTCGCCGATGCTTCCTTCCTTTCGGAGAACACCGGTCTCTCCCAGTTAGGCCTAACTCCTGGCCTCCCCTTGGTGCCACCGGGTCTTACTGCCGACGTGGCTCTCTGGTGATTGCCGGTGGGTCGCCGTCATCTTGCCGAGCTGTGGTAGTGCCGCAGGTGCCATGAGAACTGCGTGATGAGGCTGCCGCAAGCCCGGGACGCCTCGCTCGGTAGACCCCGAGGTCGACGGCCACCCTCCCGGGGCATGCACAACGCTGCCTCCAGAACTCAGCCCTGCTGTTCCCGTCGCGGACGCGACGCTGGCCTGCACCACCTTGCTCCTCGACGACTCCACCGAACAATGCCTAACTCTTCTTCCGTGGTCTCTCACCTCGGCTCGGGTCGCGTGGCACGCGCCTTTCTCCGGCCAATGGCTTGCGTCGACGTGGCGGGGGTGCACACCATCGGGTACTTTTCCATTCCCCGCACACCATCGACGCCTTGCGCTGTCCGGCGCGCGCCCCGTGCCCCTTTACTCATGACATTGGGCCCCCTTTTAAGAGTTTTTTCTTAAAAAACTGCTTCAGCCCTCCTCCTTATGGTTATGGCCCTCTGCTCTTCTGATAGTGTCTTGTAGCTTGTGATCCTCTTTCCTTGCTCACCTTCACTTTCACTGATAATCATATCCCGCTTTCACTGCACTGGTGATCGCCAAACACTTTCGCGAACACGTCACCACACATTGCACAGAACCGTTCACAATGTCCACACGTTCATCGTTCGTAAAACCCTAGACCGCAGTCCCTACACTCGCTGAAATAACTACGCATAATCCTCTTAACAAATCTGCACAAATACACTGTCTGTCAAGGTCTACTAAATTACAGACATCCATTAATGTACTCCCAAGCTTTACTCAAAAATAGCCGTACAATAATATTCTCAAAACCTATTCACTGCACAGAATTTATATTTCACAGAGCCCTTCTTAACACCATAGCAGCCACCAGTTTACTTCCCCACGCTTAAACCTGTGCTTTTTCACATTTCGTGTCTTCTTCAGTTTTTTCCGCCGTCTGTTCGCCGCCCATTGTCTCGCCCGCTCACTACAGCTGATGACCCTAACCCGACGCCTCTTCCAACCAACCTTCTCTGACTTCGTCCTCCCTCTATATCTGACCCTGGTGACATGTACCACACTCTCTGCATCCCAACAATTCCGACCTGCTTTACGCGTTTTCGCAACATTCTTCTTCATTCGCTTTACGCGTCTGCCATTGACAACTTGGAGAGCTTTCCTTGCGTCCTGATAATTGCTACCAGTTTTCAGCACTTTTCGAGCTGTCCTCATTTCTTTTACTTTCCCGCTTTTACCCTCCTGCGTCTGAGGCACTCCAATGCTCTGCCTGCCCGCTGGCATTACATCTTGCGAAAGCTGACCGCTTCTTCCTTCACCGGGCATACCCATCCGCGACGAGCTATATCCTATCTCCATGTTGCCTGGATGCATCGCGTTCTTTTCTTCTATGCCCACTTCAGGAACACTGGCATGGGACTCACTAGTCGTTGATTTACTCCCCCCATATGCAACATTTGGGCCCTTTTTCTTCAGCTCATTCTTAAAAGGACTGTTCTTATTTGCCCACGTAGCGTGCTCCCTATGGCTGTTTCCTCCGTTTCTCGTCACGGGACGCCTCTTTGAACTAACTTTCTCTGACTGCGTCCTACATTTATGCCCGACACTGGCTTCTTGCACGACCCTCTCTGCATCCAAATAATTACAACCTACTTGACGCGTTTTCGCAGCGTTCTTTCTCCTTCGCCTTACGCGTCTACTGTTCACAGCTCGGGCATCTTTTCTTGCGTCCTGATGCTTGAAACCACTTTTCGCTATCTCTGGAGCTGCCTTCGTTTCCTTAACTTTTACGCGTTTAGCACTGTGCTTCTGAGCCATTGCGTTCACCTTACTCTTTATTGTCACATCTCGCGAACGCTGACTACTTCTTTCTTCAACATACATGCTCATCAGTGAGGAGCTATCCTTCGGCTCTTTGTTGTCTGGAGGTGTCGCATTCTCTACCTCCGTCCCCTCTTCAACAGCACTGGCATGCAGTTCACGAACTGTTGCTATCCTGTCACTATGTGCAACCCTTGATTCCTCTTTGTTCTGCCCATTTCTACAAAGACTGCTCGCATCTGCACCACTAGCAGGCTCACTGGCCCTTTGCTCAGCGGAAACAGAACTCTGAAACTCAGGCACGTTGACATCTCCCAATGAAACTTCTATGTGCCTTCTCTCATCCTGTTCAATGTACCCCTTGGCTTGTTTGGCTTCTGCCAATCGCAGTTGAAGCTCGAGTTCCTGCTTCTCTCTAGCATAAGCTTCTAACGCTACCACGCGTTCCGCCTCGAACTCTTGTCGACGGCGTTCCCTCTCTTCTTCAATAAACCTTAGAGCTTGCTCCTTATTGAGCTTTCTCTCCCGAATGACTCTTGATACCTTCCCCCAATCCATCCTTGCAACCCCCGACGATACGTGACTGGGCCCAACGCTGGAAAAATCCTGGCACAGGCTCGCCACTTATTATGTCACGTATCTCGGGAGCGCTTGCAATGCCGGAATGGAGTTGGGAGAGAGAGAGAGAAGAGAGACTTGGGAGAGACCGTGGTGGCACAGCAAACAAAACTTTATCGCACACACCACGGCAAACCAAAATGAACACTGACACGCACTCAAAATTTACAATAAAAAGTAACAAGTGCAAAAATGCAGAGTTAATGCGCACTCACTAACCTTACAAACATTCGAGCTATGTCTAGCTCCTTCTACTCGAGAGTCTGGCCACTATGGCCTCTCAGTCAGTCGCGCTACTAATGGAACGTTCTTACTCCGTTCGTGGAGTCCGCTGACTTGATCCAGTTCCAAAGTAGACGCGCTGTCCCGTCGTCGCAACTCCTGTCGACGTCTCCAGTCGCCGTCGATCAGACGCCTCGCTGATCGTCCTCCTCGCCGATGCTTCCTTCCTTTCGGAGAACACCGGTCTCTCCCAGTTAGGCCTAACTCCTGGCCTCCCCTTGGTGCCACCGGGTCTTACTGCCGACGTGGCTCTCTGGTGATTGCCGGTGGGTCGCCGTCATCTTGCCGAGCTGTGGTAGTGCCGCAGGTGCCATGAGAACTGCGTGATGAGGCTGCCGCAAGCCCGGGACGCCTCGCTCGGTAGACCCCGAGGTCGACGGCCACCCTCCCGGGGCATGCACAACGCTGCCTCCAGAACTCAGCCCTGCTGTTCCCGTCGCGGACGCGACGCTGGCCTGCACCACCTTGCTCCTCGACGACTCCACCGAACAATGCCTAACTCTTCTTCCGTGGTCTCTCACCTCGGCTCGGGTCGCGTGGCACGCGCCTTTCTCCGGCCAATGGCTTGCGTCGACGTGGCGGGGGTGCACACCATCGGGTACTTTTCCATTCCCCGCACACCATCGACGCCTTGCGCTGTCCGGCGCGCGCCCCGTGCCCCTTTACTCATGACACATCCATGCTGCATGCGATGTCTTCAGCGCCGTAATCGTGAGCCGGCTCCGACCTTTTGGGTAATTATCGTTTTCACTTTCCGGTGTACAAGCTCTCCATCTAAAGCAGGAGAAGAAAGTAGTACACTCACCAGTCGAAATTCTTAGATCACTTGCCTCCAAGATATGGGGCTGACAGCCAACCCGCAAATGCCGCATGCCCTGACGGAGACGCAATCCGTGAAACAATGTCAACATCTGCCGAAGAGCCGAGTGAAAGATACCGAAACAGCATTCCGTTCCGGGAGCACGATTGGCGCGAGTCAGATTTAAGCAAGCTGCAAATAAAAAAAACAAGAACGAGAAGTGTACCGGCAGTGTTTGTCATGCAGTACTTTTAATATACTATAACAGTATATTTCTAAACGAACCATCTGAAGCGTGGTTGGCGGCACTGGGGAAAGGCGGCGAATGCGTGTAAAGACGTGAAAAAACGCAAAGCAGCATATGATATTACCACCCGCGTCGCAGCCACGTCTCGCCGTTGCCTCAAGGAAGTGCGCGGCGCAGTGACACGTACAGTCGCGCTCAATATGACTTGCAACACGGGAGTGCGTGGCCTCGCGAGTTCAAAGGCTGTTCTTGGCTTCCACTGGCCATTATTTCCACAACTAAATGCTGTTCACTCACTTGGGGGTGATCCCAAATAAGAAAATATTATTTGTTCAGGGAAATGAGAACAAGTTGAAGCCATGCGCAATCTTTGAACTCATGAGGCTACGCGCTCCCGTGTTGCAAGCCATATTGAGTGCGACTGTACTTACGGGCCGGCACCCAAGGACGCGGCGGATGTCAACATCAGAATTTTTTGCTCGCTAAAAATAAAAATCACTCCAATTAAACTTTAGCAGATGTAACTCATTTGTCTACCCTTCCAAATGAGTGCAAGCATGCATTTTTACTTGGGCCACATCACCCATCGGCATGTGCCTGAACATGTCATTTCACATTGTTCTGGGTTTGCGCCTCTTCTTTTTCAAAACTGCTGGGTCATAGAGCTCGATAATTTTTTGCCAATATTACTGGCACATATCCAGTCATGTGATGCAGTTATATTAAATGCGAAGCATTTCTTAGCGAACCTCTTGCACATTGAGCGTTTCTATCTACGTATCTATCTATCTATCTATCTATCTATCTAGCCGCCTACGTCTGCGTGCTCTCATGATCGCCTCCTTAACTTGGTGTAGACCAAAATTGGCATGGGAGGGTAAGAGGATTTGACGAATCTGATTGTCGGGTCATGACGTGAATAACGTGAAAATCCTGTCGTGTACGTCGTCAAACCCTTTCCACTAGACATGTGTGGCACATACCCGTTTACCACGGGCCGCGGTGTACGGGTATGCGCCACAGGTGATTGACAGTCTATATCTACCCAGGAAGGCGAGAACAGACATTGGTAACCTAAATGCGAGAGCGTTAAGAAAAACCAACATCGGCAGTGTTGACTTGACGAATGGAAAGAATAAAAATTAGGATCCCAACAGGAATCGAACCCAAGCATTCTTCGTGGCAGTCAGCTATTCTACCACTGAGCCACGCCAGGTTTATAAAGTGGTTTGGAAAAACAGGCTATGCAGGCGTAATATCGGTGCAACGTCAATTGTGGTTGTAGTGCTCGCTATCTAATCTTACAAGAAAGCAATAAACACTACATGACACTCCTACGAGGTGCACTACTACGATACAGGCGTCATAGCAGATTAATGTCTGTGGTTCCAGTGTTGGCTCCGCTTTTATAGCAGTCTAATAAACATTACATTTGTATTCCTATGATTGAGCAAGCTATATTGAAGCATTGCTCGACCCCGGAGGAATACAATAACGAAAGTTACATATGATATCCACATCACCGCACCGTAAAGTGCACTTCGTCCACCAGAACGACGCAGTGTCCTCTACATTTCTTACGAGGCTGGGCGATGGCATCATGCTGACCGAGGATGATGCCAGATTGATTGAAAACCACTTTGTAGAATAGGCTACGTAGGCCACATATGCCCAGGTAGTCTACGAATACGACAGGTGCCATCCACTGGTGTAGGTCTACGTAGCACTACCCAGGCCTACCAGCATCGACGGCCTATACCTCACCAACGCGAATGGTGGCTTCAGGTTCCGACATGTCGCCGGCTCTGTCGACAGACAATTTGTCGACGAAATGGCCGAGGCATCCACGAATTCCAACAGCTCTACTATACCACATACTTCACTACACATGGACTCCTTGTCATCACGATCACGACTGATCCTATAAGTCATGACCAGCTGCTGGTGCTCACTGATCTCGGTGATGATGCCCTTGTTCAATAACTGTCAAGAACGTCTTGCACACATGCACACGGGTTCGTGAAACGTGCGTGCGTTCTCGGGACAATGTATAAGCACTACATAACAGCTTACCGCTTCTGGTGTTGGTAATACCCGCGTTGCCACTGGCAGCGTTACCCAACCGTAAACAACCTGTTATATAACACATATGCGGCTCTTCAACATATATATGTGTGCGTATAAAATTTATACAAATCTTTAGCGTCATTTCGTAACGCGTCGCTGAGCAAAAAAAGGTTACGCCACAGTCACCTACCCGCCGCATGCTTCGCATAACATTGACTCCCACGGTGCGTGGGATCTGCCGAATTTTTTTTTCATAGATTTGTAAAATTAAAAAAAAATTGGCAAAGTAGGCGCAGAATTCGCCGTATTCCTTCACCACAAAACATATATTACAAGTCAAAGCAACAGATGCTGAATGGAGCGACTAGGAAAGCGCCATTCATTTTCTATAAATCTGCAGAAAGTTTGGGCAATGCGTTTAGTTGTGTATTTTGAGCGATTTTTTCAGCAACCTATATTTCACCCACCTTGGCAATATTCAAATCACCCTTAAGGGCAGAAAAGCTTTCTCTTGCGACATTACTGTAAGGGGGCAAACAATGCACGTACATGATTACCCACAATCTGAGAAGGTCGACCGCAGTGTTTGGGACGTTTGGCATGGAATCACCCTAAAGCAAGAGGAATGTTGCTCGCAATCTCTTCGACCTCTGCCCTGTTTCTCTGAATAACTCAGTGGTTTCTCACTTTTTACACTATTCTCGTTGACTAATAATGGTGTGCCTTTAAGTGCAATCTGCGGTAAATATGCGGCATCGTGAGTCAAACGTTTTGCCTTAAAATCAACATTTGCAGAACGGCGAGCGGAGATCCTGGTGCCGGTGTCCGTTCTCAGCGACAACGCTGTGCTCTTCGCCTTCGAAGGGCACAGAGTGATAGCCTGGGCTGCAATGACAACTACCTGCGTGTTCAGAGCTATCAGGCTATCAGAGGCAGCTCTGAGTGTGACTGTGGAAATTTCAAAAGGCCCAAGCAAACTTTCCTACACGACTAACGTGTGTCACATAAGTGAAATGACAAAATCCTTATCCGGAATCGGGCTGCAGTTGGTCAGAAAATTCACGGGCTTTTTCGAGTCCGCCAACGCTCGCAGCGCGAGATTCTTCGTAAGTCTGCATGACATTCAGTGATGGCAGTTGCTTGTGGAAAAAAATTATAGTATGATGACTCCTAAGATGCATTCGTCTCATAGCATATGCTTGTTTAAAGAAGGCTGTTTTCGAGCTTCTACAGATCAGCGTCCCGAGGTCGTGAACACGTTTTTTCCCCTTTCATTTTCATGCATGCATGCACTAGCAACACTACTGAATTGCCGGACTCGAACTTCTTTCAAAGGCCCCCCATTTATCTTCTCAGTATCTGAGAAGATAAATTTTTTCCCATTTTTTCCCGAAGAGTACGGCTTTTGCGTCACGCCTGTCTTTCGAAAGTCGCCTATTTGAATTAACAACCGACTTAGATTTCAATTTAGACTCGCTTTTGAGACCGCTGTCATATATCTAGAATTCTGGAAAGCATTCGATCGTCCTCCGCATTACCGCTGAATGAGCAAACTTCGATGCCTCTCTCTCGATTCCATGGTTTTTCTTGCATTCGGAGCTTCCTTTACAATCGCAGGCAATTCGCAGCAGTGGGCATTCATATATCTATATGATCAATGTTTCATCCGGTGTTCCACAAGGCCCCTTTCTTTACCCTCTCCTGTTCATAATCTTCATTAGCGATCTTCCAGGTGACGTCTCCTCTTGTGTCCGACTTTCGGCTAACGGCTTCGTCGCTCATAAGCGCATTCCTACTGCATATGATCAATCTTAAGTGCAAATGATCTTAAGGTTCAAGTCATGGGTGACACCTAGGCGGGTTAGCGCAGTTTTCGGGACGAAGTCCCGAAGTTGTTTCAAGGACTTCAACACTGCCGAATAATATTTTGCTTTAGATTTTTTTTTCTACTCTGGTGCATAGGTCGGCAAACTCACTCATGAGTCGACTCAGTCCGACTCACACTAAAATTCAGCCATGAGTCTGAGCATGATTGAATCCGGGTGAGCAATATCTTAGTGAGCTTGAATCCGAGTGAGTCCGGTTGAGGAAAGTTTTCGTGACTCTGAGTCCGAGTGAGCCCTAAGCGCAAAATACATTTCCTAAGTTAGTCTGAGTGAGCTACACATTGCTCAACTTCAGCATTACTATCAGCCTTATGTCGGCTCACGTGAAGGATGAGTTAGGGGAGGTGACGGGGGGGGGGGGGGGGGGGGGGGGTTCGACATCACGCAGACCCCGTCACGGGAAGTTCTTGATAGAAATATCTCGTGAGTCATCTCTTTCAATAAAAATGGGCTTACTAGATTTCAACCACTGCTAACCCATATTTGAAGGTCCGAGTTTAAAAGGCACCAAGCAGAGCACCGATTATGTGAGATATTGGTGTAAAGACCATCGACACCATCTTCGAAAAAAGTTAAGTGTATGCTAATGGACTCATTAGTCGACTCACTCACTCAGATCGAGCCGGGAGTCTGAGTCTGAGTGAGTGCAGGTGAATAATATTTTGGTGAGCTTGAGTCCGAATGAGCCCGGTTAAGAACAGAATTTTTATGAGTCTTAGTCCGAGTGAGCCCTAAGCAGAATATATACCTCTTGAGTGAGTCTGAGTGAGCTCCACATTTTTTGCCGACCTATGCTCTAGTGAGCACTAAGAATGAAGAAGCCATTTTTCTCATTTCACAACCACTGATCCCTGATGACCTAATTTGACGCCACGTTTGTAAATCCATAAATACTTGCACCACTGGCTCAGTTTTTCGTGTGTGGTCTTTTGAGGTCCTAACTATTAGAAAAGCACGCACGAAAAATTTTTCGAGCGAAATAAAAAAATCAGGGCTGAAAGGGTTAACGCAATAGCTACGTGGTGCTCTCGCTGGCGCCATAATTACAAGCTCATATAAATGCAGTGATCGCGTGATAAATACATCCACTGACTCAGCTAAAATAGCCGAATTCTTAAAAAAAAAGGATTGCGCTAGGCCCACCGTATATACGGTGGGCCTACAGCAAGCGTGCCTATCAGACCTTTGTGCGCATAGAACTCGAGCATGTGTCAGCCATCTTGTCCTCCGCCCCCCCCCCCTCAACTTGCCTAATTAATGACCTGGAATCAATACGAAACCATGCGGCTCGCTACATTTCCTCCAATTACATCGTCACACCAGTACATCCAATATCTCGGCTATCTCTTGGTCTTACTACTCTGAATTTGCTCCGCAAAATCTACCAGCTATGTCTTTTCCACAAACTCCATCACAGTGTTCCTCGTCTTCGAGGAACGCTTCCATTACTTTCTGGCTGTTCTCGGCATCCTTATAAGCATCTTAGAATACAATTAGGTGGACCTTGTAAGGCGTTTAATCAGTCGTTCTTAACCTGTGTGACTGAATCATGGAATTGCTTACCTGTTTGTATAGTAAGTGAACAAGATCCAAATAAATTTCAACAGGTGTTGATTAAACACATGTGCTAACATTTGTATCCCTCTTACCAAATCATTCCTTTTTTTATATGTATTCCTTCATTTAAGTTTGACTTGCAGCGTCAAAGCTAATGAGCCACTTTTGTTACCCTCACATGACAGATGTTAAATGATGTGACTTGAATCGATGTTAAATAAAAAGGACCTTTAATGGAGCTATAAATAATGATGTTGATGCAATCCAGAAGGCGATATCTTTATGATGGAAATGCGCAGTCTCCATTCCATTAATTACATACACTGCATTTCGCTGCTTCCCCGGCCGTTGCGTCTCTCATTCGCAGTCTAAGGTACCTGGCGTTCATCGCTCGTCATAACATTCGCGTTACTGTCCGGGTTTATAATATCCCCGTTGCACAAAAACATAGAGGATCGAGTGCTGGGTTGCAACCGCACCTTGTAATGGAGTCGCGAAATCGCCAGCCAAAGTGTGGCCTTCCAAAAGCACTTGTTCTTTTCGCTCGGTGCTGGAATATCATTTGATGTTGACAAGGACTGTAATGCGCCACGATAACTCGCAGCTTTCTGTGGCAGCGTCGTACGCGAAAGTCCCGACGCCGGCGAGCGTTTAAAAACGCGGTCCACAAATCAGGGGCGTAGCCAGAAATTTTGTTCGGGGGGGGGTTCAACCATACATTATGTATGTTCGTGCGTGTGTTTGTATGTGTGCGTGTATATATACGCAAGCAAAATTGAAAAATTTCGGGGGGGGGGGTTTGAACCCCCCCAACCCCCCCCTTGGCTACGCCCCTGCCACAAATCTTAAACCGGTCATTTGCGCATTTCTACGCGCCGTTCCCCAATAATTGCTGCGCTCTCGATCGTGGGATTCTCGGCGATGGGCCGTTTCCGATATGGCAATCTGATCTTTAATCAAGGTGACTTGTCATTTTACGTTGGCACATTGTTGCCCGGATATGAATGACTGTCGTGGTGGCTTGTATACCAGCTGAAGTGTTGCGCCGCTAAGGCACGTGTAGAAAGTCCAATGCCGGGCACGGAGGAAGGAAACAGTTTGGAGAGCATTGCACAATGCCATATAAAAAAAGAAGGCAAGAAGGTGGTACGTCAGGCACATACACGCCAATCTTCGTTTGTCCCGATTAGGGCAAGGGCTCCTAAGCTCTTTATTACGTTAGTAAACATAGGAAACGCACAGATTCAGCGCGCAGCGGTCACCTGAGGCAGGCCCGCATACCAAGGGGGGGAGGAGGTCGCCCTATGGTCTATGGTCTTCATATGTCAATGACGGGTAACGTGAAAAATGATGGCCATAAAGAACAGGAAGTTCCGATGCCCACTTCCACAAGTCCTCGACGTCAGGAGGAAGAGGCTCGTCCCAGTAGATGACCTGCCTCAATTGCCGTCTGCGCTTTTCCTCCTCTGATTTTGTGGATAGGCAGTCACGCGTCACGTCTACTGGCATGCCGCAGAGAGGACGTAGGGTCTGTCTAGGCCTTGAAGTAGCTCCTGGCGATGATGACTGCGCTGTCACTGTTATGGTGGACGGTATAGATGAGGCGATGTTGAGGTGTCCGTTGCCTTGCGGTTTGCTGACGCTTTCCCTGAATTAGTTTCCTCACCTGACATTCGTATCTGCCGTTGACTTTCCACTTTAATGAACTTCAGGATTGCCTTTACTTACTCTTCGTTTGATTGCCCCGCAGAGTCTGCGACGTCTGTGTCGGTGTTCGTGCGCTTACGGTACAAGATTGCCTGGTCCTCTGGCAATGAGCGCATCGGCAGTCGATGCGAAACAACCGCGTACTCTGCAGACGGCATGCAAAGGCTGTCCGAACAGCCATTCCTGAACTGTGTTTTCTCGTAGAGGTTGCGCAGCTTAGATACTTGTGACGGTGACTGGACCGATACAATGGCAAGCAAGCTGTCTGTGTGGTCCTCGATGAGGAGGTCTTTTCGGCCATATCGTTCGATGAGCACCTTGACGGCGATATTGTTGTTGGCTTCATTCAGCTGTATCCCTTCGATGGCTCGCTTCGCAGTGTCGGCCAAGTAAGTCTTCAAGTACTCGAACTTCTCGATACCGGTGAGATCGGGGTGCGTGTTAATGGTCTCCTCGTAGTGCTCCCAGAACCCCGGCCACTCACTGCTCTCACCGCTGAAGACGGGTACTTGAAGGTTCGGCAGGGCGTCTTGTAGGCCTGGTGCTCGCGGCCTCCCACGAAACACAAAACCTCTAAAAAACTTCTTGAAACGACTAAAAAGGTATGCAGACATCTAGGTATATTATGCAATGTTGAATAAACGTTTTTCACAAGAAGTTTTTTAGAAGACGTTGAAAAAACGTTTTTTACAAGAAGTCTTTTTAAAACTTTTAGTGAACATTTTTTTCTAGAGCTTTTGCCATTAAAATGCGCACATATGAACTTCGGTCGCTCGTATACGTTCGTAATCGCAAATATTGGTCGCCTGAACCGCATGCGCAATAAAAAGAAAGGGTAGCGCGTTTATATTTCTCCCCATTTTAACATGTGAAGATCGGTAAACCAAATTTTCCCATCTTTTAGCCCACCATGCACGTGAAGGATACAAAATCATTCGCCGAACATCGATCACCATCGCTTAATTGATGAAATAAAATGTGATACAATGTATGGGCGGTATGGGGACCGAGAGTGCCCCCGGACCCTTCGAGCGTCATCTCCAGTTAGTTCGTTCGCGCGCAGACCATGCTTGCTGAGGCGCGCTCCTAGCGAGGGCGGAAGAAAAGCGTCTTTTCCTCTCCACAACCTCGCCTCACCTTCCCGCCGTCGAGAGGCGAGACATGGCCTCCGAGATGGCGGGCGCGTCCCCCCCCCCCCCATCTCGGAGGCCATGGTCGAGACATGTCGCCACCCATGGTCGCCATTGGTCACCACACACTTTGTCATTCTACGTCATCGTGTCGTGCCCTCTCATTGGCCGCCCGTGACGCCGCTCTGGCGCTCTCGCCGCTCTCGCTCTTATCTCGCTCCCTTTCCACCGAAGCCGCCGCCGACGATAACTGCGCAGTATAGTTTCAAGCGTTTCAAGTTGAATATCCTTTCTCCGTCTTTTCGGAATGTGCTTCTTGTTCGTCCTGCTATTTTTTCGTGTCAAAACTCCAGGACCTCATTGTCTTCCAGACACCCAACAGACGTAAGTGTCATTTTTAGCTTTCCGCGCGAAAGGGTCTGCCATGGAAAGAAAAAAGAAAGCTATCGGCTCCCTATCGCGTCGGCAAAAACATCGCCGACTTCATGCTGCAGTTGAGCCGCTTTTTCGCCAGACCGCCTCGATGCAAAATATTGAAAGTAACTTTTCAGCACAAAACTCAACTACTGAAAGCGTAGATAATGCCTGCCTGGTTACAATCTGTGTTGAGGGTGATGAATGTGGAAGTGCGTCACCTGAACCCGCCGACAGGTCACCTGAACGAATTATACATGAGAGCGCCAGCTCATGCCCGTGTTCAAGTAACTTTGCTGTGAGGCCTTAGAAGGATGTGTAGAAGGCGTCAAAACATATGCTTCGAAAATGTTCCGATTTGTCATAATTTTTGAAAGACATGGGGTAAGCTGTTGCACGCACATGCTTGGCTGACTTCATTGTGCCATTTGCGTGCAGGATGAAAATAAAGTTCTGAGTATTGCCGAAACCACGACACGATTGTGAAGGCCACCGTTGTGGAGGAACTCGTTGATTTTGCTTACCCGGGATTCTGAAACATACCTAAATTTATGCGCATTGTGTGGGCAATAGGCAGTTTTAGAATAGCGTACGCAAAGCTTTGCGTTGGCTTTTCGCGCAACTGCGCATGCGTCGTACGCTAACCGCTTGCGGGCTCCCGTTAAGTGACGGCGCAAACGCTAACGCTAACTTAGCGTACGCTATTCTAACACTGCCTAATATTAACTGTTCAGCTGCACTTTCCTTTGGCTGTTACAAGTTTTCTACTGTTAACTAGGTTTTGCTGTTGTGCTTCTGTGTATCTGTGGTTGAAATTTCTAAAGTATTGCCACGGGCGTTTCCTATTATCACTTTTGCTTTATTCGGTTTTCGCCCACAAAGACTGTCAGCAACGCTCAGCGCGAACCGCGCCTCATTGTTCGAGAAGCTTCCCGATCATTGTAGATCGTTTTGTTAAGATTGCGCGCAAGACGCGCACACTCGAGCTCATTCTAGAATTTGCGCGACAGCCAGTGATAACGCTGGAATATTCGACGGCACATGTTTAAATGCCGACGCGCATCACCGCTTGTCAGTTGATCGACGGACGACGCCCTGTTCGCCGCTATCATTGTACAGCGTGTATTGCTGTAGTTCTAGTTCTCAGTTTCTCGGCCACAAGTTCGGCCAAATAAACAGTTTCATCTCGGACGTACTGACTGTTGTCTTCGTCGACGTCACGACCACGTGACATCTGGTGGAGGTGCTGCTTCTTCCATGATCCGGACGCCCCCGCGAAGCGCTGACCCAAGCCCAAGCCGCGAGGAGGACGACGGCAAAGAAAACCCGGATCGTCGAGCAAGCCGCAGGCAACAAGGTCAACCGCCAGAGCACGGGCCTCTAACTGAAAAGACCCGGCAAGCAACGATCCTGACCTCGACCACAGCGACGATGACAGACGCTGTGTCGCCCGCACCGATCCTTCTCCGGACGCCCAAGGAGCCGCCAACCTTCCGCGGATCGTCGTTCGAAGACCCGGAAAGCTGGCTCGAAGCCTACGACCGAGTCGCCGTTTTTAATGCCTGGACCAGCGAAGACAAGCTACGGCATGTCTATTTCGCTTTGGAAGACGCCGCTCGGACCTGGTTCGAGAACCAAGAGCGAAGCCTCACAACGTGGGATATCTTTCGCACCAGGTTCCTTGCGACATTCACGAGCGTCGTCAGGAAAGAGCGTGCCGAGGCTCTGCTCGAGACCCGCGTGCAGATGCCGAACGAAAACGTGGCGCTCTTCACGGAAGAGATGACAAGGCTGTTCCGTCATGCAGACCCTGTCATGCCCGAGGACAAGAAGGTCCGCTTTCTTATGCGAGGAATCAAACAGGAGCTCTTCGCCGGGCTGATGCGGAACCCCCCATCGACAGTTCAAGAATTCGTTTCGGAAGCAACGACCATCAAGAAGACGCTCGAAATGCGCACCCGGCAGTACAATCGCCGCGCATTTCAAGACAGCGCAGCTGTTCATGGCCTCGGCTCCGACGACTTCCGCGAAACGATCCGAGCCATCGTGCGAGAGGAGCTGCGAAAGCTTGCGCCTTTTGCACAGCCGGAAGTTACGGCGATTGCTGACGTTGTACGCGAGGAAATCACACAGTCACTGTGTGTTCCTCAGCCGACACCGCCGCAGCTGCAAGCCATGAGCTATGCTGCTGCAGCCCGACGCAACGCCCCCCCCTCCTCGCCCACGTCAAGACGCCGCGCCACCCCAGCAGTTCCGCCGCCAGGCACCACCGCCGCCACCACCGACATCATACCGCCCGCCAGCCGGCCAGCGATACACGCCGAGGAAGACCGACGTCTGGCGCGCCCCTGACAACCGCCCGCTCTGCTACCACTGCGGGGAGGCCGGCCACACGTACCGCCGCTGTCAGTACCGACAGATGGGGCTACGAGGATTCGCCGTCAACGCGCCGCGCCCGCGGCCAGGCGAACGGCCTCGCGACATCGACGACTACCTCACCGGAACACAGTGGCAAGAACGACGACCTTCCCGCTCGCCGTCGCCGGGCCGCTACATGTCACCGCACCGCCGGCAGAACACTGGCCCAAGCCGGGGCCGGTCGCCTAGCCCTTATCCGGGAAACTAAGTGCAGCAACCGATGGAGGTGCGGTTGGTGTACGACGAAATGCCGAAGATCCTCCGCGGCCGCCGCCGACGACAACGCGACGAGACCTTCAGAACACGATGCGAACCAGACAGACCCCTGACGACGAACCCTCGCGGACCGAAGTAGACCTAACGACGCAACGCGGAAGCAGCGGAACAAACCGACGTAGCCGTGACCCGACGCCGCGACGTAACCGCAACGCAAGACGGCGGACTAGCGACCTCGACGTTCAGATCGACGGCCACAACGTCACCGCTCTCGTCGATACTGGAGCCGACTATTCCGTCATCAGTGGGCCGTTCGCAGCAAAGTTGAAGAAAGTTAGGACTGCTTGGGAAGGCCCCGAGATCCGGACCGCTGGAGGCCATCTCATAACGCCGATTGGTGTCTGCACGGCGAGAGTCACCATCAACAACCGGACTTATCCTGTGAGCTTAGTAATCCTACAAAACTGCTCCAGGGATGTGATACTTGGAATGGACTTCCTAAGTGACCACGGCGCCGTCATCGACTTAAGAACCAAGTCGATAACCCTATCGTCGGAGAAAGCGACACCGCCGGATACGAACCCATGCCAATATGCCCTGAACGTGCTCGAGGATCAAGTCACCATTCCACCTAGATCCAGCATCATAATTCCCGTCGGCACCGAAACGGCTGAATGCATCGAAGGTGTCATCGAGAGCGATCAGCGTTTGCTGCTAGACCGTGACATTTGCGTCGCAAGAGGCATTGCTCGGCTGTATGAAGGGAAAGGAAGCGTGATGCTAACGAATTTCAGCCAAGAATACAGACACCTGAGCAGGGGCACGACGATTGCGTACATAGAAGAAATCTTGGCTGTCAGCGATGCGTTTGCCTTTTCAGATTCTGACGAAGCTACAACGACAACCGCAATGCCTGAGCCATCCTTCGACGTAAACCCAGCCTTCCCGCCCGCCAACAACAACAGCTCCGATGCCTTCTGAAGAAATACAAGGACTGTTTCTCGTCGTCATCACGGGTCCGGCAAACGCCCCTTGCTAAACACCGTATCATAACGGAAGAAAATGCTCGACCACTCCGTCAGAGTCCCTACCGGGTTTCGACGCGAGAAAGGGACGCCGTTAAGAAGCAAGTCGACGAAATGCTACGCGACGACATCATCCAGCCGTCCAAGAGTCCGTGGGCGTCTCCCGTAGTGTTAGTGAGGAAGAAGGATGGAACCCTACGTTTCTGCGTCGATTATCGTCGCCTGAACAAAATCACGAAGAAGGACGTGTACCCTCTTCCACGGATAGACGACGCCCTGGATAGACTCCACAACGCGAAGTACTTTTCGTCGATGGACCTCAAGACCGGCTACTGGCAAATCGAAGTCGACGAGAGAGACCGAGAAAAGACGGCCTTTATAACACCAGACGGCCTCTTCGAGTTCAAGGTCATGCCCTTCAGTCTTTGTTCGGCACCTGCGACATTCCAACGAGTTATGGACACAGTGCTGGCTGGCTTGAAGTGGCAGACGTGCCTCGTATACTTGGACGACGTCGTTGTGTTTGCCTCAAGCTTCGACGAACACCTCCGACGCCTTGAAGCCGTACTTGAAGCAATCAAGACCTCCGGCCTCACCTTGAAGCCTGAAAAGTGCCGCTTCGCGTACGAGGAGCTCTTATTTTTGGGTCACGTTATCAGCAGGGATGGCGTTCGCCCAGACCCGCGGAAAACAGCTGCCATCGCTGGCTTCCCGCCACCCACCGACACCAAAGCCGTGCGCCGTTTTCTAGGCTTGTGCGCCTACTACAGGCGCTTCGTCAAGGAATTTTCACGAATCGCCGAGCCACTAACTCACCTTACGAAGACCGACGTGCAATTCAAGTGGGAAACGGCGCAAATCGAAGCATTTGAAGAACTGAAACGACGCCTTCAGATGCCTCCGATACTAGCGCATTTCGATGAATACGCCGATACGGAAATCCACACCGACGCAAACAGCGTAGGACTCGGCGCCGTCCTTGTGCAGAAGACTGCCGGGCAGGAAAGGGTCATCAGTTATGCTAGCCGGTCGCTATCAAAGGCAGAAACGAACTATTCCACAACGGAAAAGGAGTGCCTAGCGATCATCTGGGCTACATCAAAGTTTCGCCTCTACCTCTACGGTAGGCCCTTCAAAGTTGTGAGCGACCACCACGCATTGTGTTGGCTAGCTAACTTGAAGGACCCTTCAGGTCGGCTCGCACGGTGGAGCCTACGACTTCAAGAATTCGACATTACCGTCGTTTACAAGTCCGGAAGAAACATTCCGACGCTGACTGCCTGTCTCGCGCCCCCGTCGACACACCGCCGCAGGACGACAAGGAGGACGACTGCTTCTTAGGAACCATAAGTGCCGACGACTTCGCCGAACGACAGCGAGCGGACCCAGAACTCAGGGGCCTTGTGGAATACCTCGAGGGCAGGACCACCGTTGTTCCGAAGGTATTCACGCGCGGACTGACGTCGTTTTTCTTGCGCAATGGTGTTCTCCTAAAGAAGAACTTCTCACCGCTTCGAGCCGATTGCCTTCTCGTGGTACCCTCGACATTGCGGCCAGAGGTCCTCCAGGCTCTGCACGACGACCCGACGTCTGGACACCTGGGTGTTTCTCGCACGCTAGCAAGAATACAGGAGAAGTACTACTGGCCGCGCCTTTCCGCCGACGTCACCCGTTACGTAAAGACCTGCCGGGACTGTCAGCGACGTAAGACACCGCCCACTAGGCCAGCCGGACTTCTGCGGCCTATCGAGCCACCACGGCGGCCGTTCCAGCAAATCGGGATGGACTTACTGGGGCCGTTTCCGACGTCCAATACCGGAAACAAGTGGATCGTCGTGGCAACTGACTACCTCACCCGCTACGCCGAGACAAAGGCCTTGCCCAAAGGCAGTGCCGCCGAGGTAGCCAAGTTCTTCGTGGAGCACATCGTCTTACGTCATGGCGCCCCAGAGGTTCTCATCACCGACAGAGGTACGGCGTTTACGGCTGTTCTAACTCAAGCGATCTTGGAATACAGCCACACAAGCCACCGCCGGACCACCGCGTACCACCCACAGACCAACGGCCTGACCGAGCGTCTCAATAAGACCATCGCCGACATGCTGGCTATGTACGTCGACGTCGAACACAAGACGTGGGACGCCATCCTTCCATATGTGACCTTCGCGTACAACACGGCCGTACAAGAAACGACGCAGATGACTCCATACAAGTTGGTCTACGGACGGAGCCCGGCAACAACGCTCGACGCCATGTTACCAAACGTGACCGACGAGGAAAATATCGACGTGACCACCTACCTACAGCACGCCGAAGAAGCACGACAGCTGGCCCGCCTACGCATCAAAACACAGCAGCACGCAGACAGCCGTCGCTACAATCTTCGACGACGCTTCATCGAGTACCAGCCCGGCGACCGTGTCTGGGTCTGGACGCCAATACGACGACGCGGACTGAGCGAGAACCCACGAAACACAAAACCTCTAAAAAACTTCTTGAAACGACTAAAAAGGTATGCAGACATCTAGGTATATTATGCAATGTTGAATAAACGTTTTTCACAAGAAGTTTTTTAGAAGACGTTGAAAAAACGTTTTTTACAAGAAGTCTTTTTAAAACTTTTAGTGAACATTTTTTTCTAGAGCTTTTGCCATTAAAATGCGCACATATGAACTTCGGTCGCTCGTATACGTTCGTAATCGCAAATATTGGTCGCCTGAACCGCATGCGCAATAAAAAGAAAGGGTAGCGCGTTTATATTTCTCCCCATTTTAACATGTGAAGATCGGTAAACCAAATTTTCCCATCTTTTAGCCCACCATGCACGTGAAGGATACAAAATCATTCGCCGAACATCGATCACCATCGCTTAATTGATGAAATAAAATGTGATACAATGTATGGGCGGTATGGGGACCGAGAGTGCCCCCGGACCCTTCGAGCGTCATCTCCAGTTAGTTCGTTCGCGCGCAGACCATGCTTGCTGAGGCGCGCTCCTAGCGAGGGCGGAAGAAAAGCGTCTTTTCCTCTCCACAACCTCGCCTCACCTTCCCGCCGTCGAGAGGCGAGACATGGCCTCCGAGATGGCGGGCGCGTCCCCCCCCCCCCATCTCGGAGGCCATGGTCGAGACATGTCGCCACCCATGGTCGCCATTGGTCGCCACACACTTTGTCATTCTACGTCATCGTGTCGTGCCCTCTCATTGGCCGCCCGTGACGCCGCTCTGGCGCTCTCGCCGCTCTCGCTCTTATCTCGCTCCCTTTCCACCGAAGCCGCCGACGATAACTGCGCAGTATAGTTTCAAGCGTTTCAAGTTGAATATCCTTTCTCCGTCTTTTCGGAATGTGCTTCTTGTTCGTCCTGCTATTTTTTCGTGTCAAAACTCCAGGACCTCATTGTCTTCCAGACACCCAACAGACGTAAGTGTCATTTTTAGCTTTCCGCGCGAAAGGGTCTGCCATGGAAAGAAAAAAGAAAGCTATCGGCTCCCTATCGCGTCGGCAAAAACATCGCCGACTTCATGCTGCAGTTGAGCCGCTTTTTCGCCAGACCGCCTCGATGCAAAATATTGAAAGTAACTTTTCAGCACAAACTCAACTACTGAAAGCGTAGATAATGCCTGCCTGGTTACAATCTGTGTTGAGGGTGATGAATGTGGAAGTGCGTCACCTGAACCCGCCGACAGGTCACCTGAACGAATTATACATGAGAGCGCCAGCTCATGCCCGTGTTCAAGTAACTTTGCTGTGAGGCCTTAGAAGGATGTGTAGAAGGCGTCAAAACATATGCTTCGAAAATGTTCCGATTTGTCATAATTTTTGAAAGACATGGGGTAAGCTGTTGCACGCACATGCTTGGCTGACTTCATTGTGCCATTTGCGTGCAGGATGAAAATAAAGTTCTGAGTATTGCCGAAACCACGACACGATTGTGAAGGCCACCGTTGTGGAGGAACTCGTTGATTTTGCTTACCCGGGATTCTGAAACATACCTAAATTTATGCGCATTGTGTGGGCAATAGGCAGTTTTAGAATAGCGTACGCAAAGCTTTGCGTTGGCTTTTCGCGCAACTGCGCATGCGTCGTACGCTAACCGCTTGCGGGCTCCCGTTAAGTGACGGCGCAAACGCTAACGCTAACTTAGCGTACGCTATTCTAACACTGCCTAATATTAACTGTTCAGCTGCACTTTCCTTTGGCTGTTACAAGTTTTCTACTGTTAACTAGGTTTTGCTGTTGTGCTTCTGTGTATCTGTGGTTGAAATTTCTAAAGTATTGCCACGGGCGTTTCCTATTATCACTTTTGCTTTATTCGGTTTTCGCCCACAAAGACTGTCAGCAACGCTCAGCGCGAACCGCGCCTCATTGTTCGAGAAGCTTCCCGATCATTGTAGATCGTTTTGTTAAGATTGCGCGCAAGACGCGCACACTCGAGCTCATTCTAGAATTTGCGCGACAGCCAGTGATAACGCTGGAATATTCGACGGCACATGTTTAAATGCCGACGCGCATCACCGCTTGTCAGTTGATCGACGGACGACGCCCTGTTCGCCGCTATCATTGTACAGCGTGTATTGCTGTAGTTCTAGTTCTCAGTTTCTCGGCCACAAGTTCGGCCAAATAAACAGTTTCATCTCGGACGTACTGACTGTTGTCTTCGTCGACGTCACGACCACGTGACATCTGGTGGAGGTGCTGCTTCTTCCATGATCCGGACGCCCCCGCGAAGCGCTGACCCAAGCCCAAGCCGCGAGGAGGACGACGGCAAAGAAAACCCGGATCGTCGAGCAAGCCGCAGGCAACAAGGTCAACCGCCAGAGCACGGGCCTCTAACTGAAAAGACCCGGCAAGCAACGATCCTGACCTCGACCACAGCGACGATGACAGACGCTGTGTCGCCCGCACCGATCCTTCTCCGGACGCCCAAGGAGCCGCCAACCTTCCGCGGATCGTCGTTCGAAGACCCGGAAAGCTGGCTCGAAGCCTACGACCGAGTCGCCGTTTTTAATGCCTGGACCAGCGAAGACAAGCTACGGCATGTCTATTTCGCTTTGGAAGACGCCGCTCGGACCTGGTTCGAGAACCAAGAGCGAAGCCTCACAACGTGGGATATCTTTCGCACCAGGTTCCTTGCGACATTCACGAGCGTCGTCAGGAAAGAGCGTGCCGAGGCTCTGCTCGAGACCCGCGTGCAGATGCCGAACGAAAACGTGGCGCTCTTCACGGAAGAGATGACAAGGCTGTTCCGTCATGCAGACCCTGTCATGCCCGAGGACAAGAAGGTCCGCTTTCTTATGCGAGGAATCAAACAGGAGCTCTTCGCCGGGCTGATGCGGAACCCCCCATCGACAGTTCAAGAATTCGTTTCGGAAGCAACGACCATCGAGAAGACGCTCGAAATGCGCACCCGGCAGTACAATCGCCGCGCATTTCAAGACAGCGCAGCTGTTCATGGCCTCGGCTCCGACGACTTCCGCGAAACGATCCGAGCCATCGTGCGAGAGGAGCTGCGAAAGCTTGCGCCTTTTGCACAGCCGGAAGTTACGGCGATTGCTGACGTTGTACGCGAGGAAATCACACAGTCACTGTGTGTTCCTCAGCCGACACCGCCGCAGCTGCAAGCCATGAGCTATGCTGCTGCAGCCCGACGCAACGCCCCCCCCCCCTCCTCGCCCACGTCAAGACGCCGCGCCACCCCAGCAGTTCCGCCGCCAGGCACCACCGCCGCCACCACCGACATCATACCGCCCGCCAGCCGGCCAGCGATACACGCCGAGGAAGACCGACGTCTGGCGCGCCCCTGACAACCGCCCGCTCTGCTACCACTGCGGGGAGGCCGGCCACACGTACCGCCGCTGTCAGTACCGACAGATGGGGCTACGAGGATTCGCCGTCAACGCGCCGCGCCCGCGGCCAGGCGAACGGCCTCGCGACATCGACGACTACCTCACCGGAACACAGTGGCAAGAACGACGACCTTCCCGCTCGCCGTCGCCGGGCCGCTACATGTCACCGCACCGCCGGCAGAACACTGGCCCAAGCCGGGGCCGGTCGCCTAGCCCGTATCCGGGAAACTAAGTGCAGCAACCGATGGAGGTGCGGTTGGTGTACGACGAAATGCCGAAGATCCTCCGCGGCCGCCGCCGACGACAACGCGACGAGACCTTCAGAACACGATGCGAACCAGACAGACCCCTGACGACGAACCCTCGCGGACCGAAGTAGACCTAACGACGCAACGCGGAAGCAGCGGAACAAACCGACGTAGCCGTGACCCGACGCCGCGACGTAACCGCAACGCAAGACGGCGGACTAGCGACCTCGACGTTCAGATCGACGGCCACAACGTCACCGCTCTCGTCGATACTGGAGCCGACTATTCCGTCATCAGTGGGCCGTTCGCAGCAAAGTTGAAGAAAGTTAGGACTGCTT
Source organism: Rhipicephalus sanguineus (assembly GCF_013339695.2). Taxonomy (NCBI): domain Eukaryota; kingdom Metazoa; phylum Arthropoda; class Arachnida; order Ixodida; family Ixodidae; genus Rhipicephalus; species Rhipicephalus sanguineus. The sequence goes on from NC_051182.1 coordinate 67,597,822, forward strand.
GGGGAGGCCCCGAGATCCGGACCGCTGGAGGCCATCTCATAACGCCGATTGGTGTCTGCACGGCGAGAGTCACCATCAACAACCGGACTTATCCTGTGAGCTTAGTAATCCTACAAAACTGCTCCAGGGATGTGATACTTGGAATGGACTTCCTAAGTGACCACGGCGCCGTCATCGACTTAAGAACCAAGTCGATAACCCTATCGTCGGAGAAAGCGACACCGCCGGATACGAACCCATGCCAATATGCCCTGAACGTGCTCGAGGATCAAGTCACCATTCCACCTAGATCCAGCATCATAATTCCCGTCGGCACCGAAACGGCTGAATGCATCGAAGGTGTCATCGAGAGCGATCAGCGTTTGCTGCTAGACCGTGACATTTGCGTCGCAAGAGGCATTGCTCGGCTGTATGAAGGGAAAGGAAGCGTGATGCTAACGAATTTCAGCCAAGAATACAGACACCTGAGCAGGGGCACGACGATTGCGTACATAGAAGAAATCTTGGCTGTCAGCGATGCGTTTGCCTTTTCAGATTCTGACGAAGCTACAACGACAACCGCAATGCCTGAGCCATCCTTCGACGTAAACCCAAGCCTTCCCGCCCGCCAACAACAACAGCTCCGATGCCTTCTGAAGAAATACAAGGACTGTTTCTCGTCGTCATCACGGGTCCGGCAAACGCCCCTTGCTAAACACCGTATCATAACGGAAGAAAATGCTCGACCACTCCGTCAGAGTCCCTACCGGGTTTCGACGCGAGAAAGGGACGCCGTTAAGAAGCAAGTCGACGAAATGCTACGCGACGACATCATCCAGCCGTCCAAGAGTCCGTGGGCGTCTCCCGTAGTGTTAGTGAGGAAGAAGGATGGAACCCTACGTTTCTGCGTCGATTATCGTCGCCTGAACAAAATCACGAAGAAGGACGTGTACCCTCTTCCACGGATAGACGACGCCCTGGATAGACTCCACAACGCGAAGTACTTTTCGTCGATGGACCTCAAGACCGGCTACTGGCAAATCGAAGTCGACGAGAGAGACCGAGAAAAGACGGCCTTTATAACACCAGACGGCCTCTTCGAGTTCAAGGTCATGCCCTTCAGTCTTTGTTCGGCACCTGCGACATTCCAACGAGTTATGGACACAGTGCTGGCTGGCTTGAAGTGGCAGACGTGCCTCGTATACTTGGACGACGTCGTTGTGTTTGCCTCAAGCTTCGACGAACACCTCCGACGCCTTGAAGCCGTACTTGAAGCAATCAAGACCTCCGGCCTCACCTTGAAGCCTGAAAAGTGCCGCTTCGCGTACGAGGAGCTCTTATTTTTGGGTCACGTTATCAGCAGGGATGGCGTTCGCCCAGACCCGCGGAAAACAGCTGCCATCGCTGGCTTCCCGCCACCCACCGACACCAAAGCCGTGCGCCGTTTTCTAGGCTTGTGCGCCTACTACAGGCGCTTCGTCAAGGAATTTTCACGAATCGCCGAGCCACTAACTCACCTTACGAAGACCGACGTGCAATTCAAGTGGGAAACGGCGCAAATCGAAGCATTTGAAGAACTGAAACGACGCCTTCAGATGCCTCCGATACTAGCGCATTTCGATGAATACGCCGATACGGAAATCCACACCGACGCAAACAGCGTAGGACTCGGCGCCGTCCTTGTGCAGAAGACTGCCGGGCAGGAAAGGGTCATCAGTTATGCTAGCCGGTCGCTATCAAAGGCAGAAACGAACTATTCCACAACGGAAAAGGAGTGCCTAGCGATCATCTGGGCTACATCAAAGTTTCGCCCCTACCTCTACGGTAGGCCCTTCAAAGTTGTGAGCGACCACCACGCATTGTGTTGGCTAGCTAACTTGAAGGACCCTTCAGGTCGGCTCGCACGGTGGAGCCTACGACTTCAAGAATTCGACATTACCGTCGTTTACAAGTCCGGAAGAAAACATTCCGACGCTGACTGCCTGTCTCGCGCCCCCGTCGACACACCGCCGCAGGACGACAAGGAGGACGACTGCTTCTTAGGAACCATAAGTGCCGACGACTTCGCCGAACGACAGCGAGCGGACCCAGAACTCACGGGCCTTGTGGAATACCTCGAGGGCAGGACCACCGTTGTTCCGAAGGTATTCACGCGCGGACTGACGTCGTTTTTCTTGCGCAATGGTGTTCTCCTAAAGAAGAACTTCTCACCGCTTCGAGCCGATTGCCTTCTCGTGGTACCCTCGACATTGCGGCCAGAGGTCCTCCAGGCTCTGCACGACGACCCGACGTCTGGACACCTGGGTGTTTCTCGCACGCTAGCAAGAATACAGGAGAAGTACTACTGGCCGCGCCTTTCCGCCGACGTCACCCGTTATGTAAAGACCTGCCGGGACTGTCAGCGACGTAAGACACCGCCCACTAGGCCAGCCGGACTTCTGCGGCCTATCGAGCCACCACGGCGGCCGTTCCAGCAAATCGGGATGGACTTACTGGGGCCGTTTCCGACGTCCAATACCGGAAACAAGTGGATCGTCGTGGCAACTGACTACCTCACCCGCTACGCCGAGACAAAGGCCTTGCCCAAAGGCAGTGCCGCCGAGGTAGCCAAGTTCTTCGTCGAGCACATCGTCTTACGTCATGGCGCCCCAGAGGTTCTCATCACCGACAGAGGTACGGCGTTTACGGCTGTTCTAACTCAAGCGATCTTGGAATACAGCCACACAAGCCACCGCCGGACCACCGCGTACCACCCACAGACCAACGGCCTGACCGAGCGTCTCAATAAGACCATCGCCGACATGCTGGCTATGTACGTCGACGTCGAACACAAGACGTGGGACGCCATCCTTCCATATGTGACCTTCGCGTACAACACGGCCGTACAAGAAACGACGCAGATGACTCCATACAAGTTGGTCTACGGACGGAGCCCGGCAACAACGCTCGACGCCATGTTACCAAACGTGACCGACGAGGAAAATATCGACGTGACCACCTACCTACAGCACGCCGAAGAAGCACGACAGCTGGCCCGCCTACGCATCAAAACACAGCAGCACACAGACAGCCGTCGCTACAATCTTCGACGACGCTTCATCGAGTACCAGCCCGGCGACCGTGTCTGGGTCTGGACGCCAATACGACGACGCGGACTGAGCGAGAAGCTTCTTCGCCGATACTTCGGACCGTACAGGGTACTTCGGCGCCTGGGCGCACTCGACTACGAGGTTGTCCCTGACGGCATTACGAACTCTCAGCGGCGCCGTGCACGGCCTGAAGTCGTCCATGTCGTGCGCCTCAAACCATATTACGCGCGTTAGCGAATCTAAGAACTGTCATTTTGCTTTATTATTGTACTTTGTTGCTTTATTCTTTTTATTTATTGTTGCATACATTGGCCTGTTCTGTTTTAAGCATCGGGACGATGCTTTTTCAGAGGGGGGCATTGCCACGGGCGTTTCCTATTATCACTTTTGCTTTATTCAGTTTTCGCCCACAAAGACTGTCAGCAACGCTCAGCGTGAACCGCGCCTCATTGTTCGAGAAGCTTCCCGATCATTGTAGATCGTTTTGTTAAGATTGCGCGCAAGACGCGCACACTCGAGCTCATTCTAGAATTTGCGCGACAGCCAGTGATAACGCTGGAATATTCGACGGCACATGTTTAAATGCCGACGCGCATCACCGCTTGTCAGTTGATCGACGGACGACGCCCTGTTCGCCGCTATCATTGTACAGCGTGTATTGCTGTAGTTCTAGTTCTCAGTTTCTCGGCCACAAGTTCGGCCAAATAAACAGTTTCATCTCGGACGTACTGACTGTTGTCTTCGTCGACGTCACGACCACGTGACAGTATCTTGTTTTCTGTACTCATAAGTGACCTCAACACACTTGGTAAAAATTTTTAGCACGTAAGCAACACAAAGCCGAAAAGGGACAATCTGTGCACTAACTTAAAAAAATGGTTTATTGCACACGAGGCACTTGTAGACAATGGGGTGGTGCCCTCAAGCTTAACCAAGGTGCCATGCAGAGAGATGTCTTCTTCCGCTTTATTTTAGCAAAATATACGGCATACTGATCACTTCGCGAACTACTCCATGTTCAAGAAAGTCAGTGCTTCATTCGAGAAGGACAGTCGAGGAGTGCTAACAAAATTGATACCCCCTATTGCAATTTTTGCAGCTTCTATTATCAACTTCGTTAGTTCAACTCTATTAGCTGATAAAACATCTGTGTTCTGAAAGAAAGGTTCCCACTCACATGCTCTACACTGTAACGCCAGACATCCATCGTGTTCACAAGATTACAATACTGTCTTATAAATGTCATTGTATGTACCGCAACTAGGCAGGACAACAGAAAGGAACAGACGAACACTGTTGTCCTGTCTAGTTGCGCTACTTACGATGGTATTTACTATGTCGAGACACTAACTCACCCAACATTCGCTCGCCTCTTAAAAATGCTCTCCCTATCATTCCTGCAGTGCCCCATTTACCGACATACTGCGTACCGCATGAAAGAGGTATCTGATAAATGACAGCTTCTCTGCATTCCACAAACTGTGTGCTATGTTGTTTCTTGCAGGCAGTCGTCGTCTTTTGTGCCTGAGTGCTGATTCTGCGAATCGATTTCAGCTTGCATGGAGCTGAAAAACTACTTGCACATTAGCACGTGATGCCAACCTTTTTATTCTGTACTTGAATAGCGCAACAACTCAACGGAACACATAGCACATTGGAAAGATTCACACACAACACGTCACTCAAACAAAGGTGTTAGTCGCAGAGGTCCCGATTAGGAAGTACCGCTCCATTGCTCTAGTCTGCCATTCCAACAGTGATGTTGCTGAAAAAGGAATAGCTGTTGTGCCACACTTGCACGAAATTTTGCACTACATAATAAGGTTGATGTCACTTGCTAATGTACAAATAGTTTTTCCGCTCCATGAAAGCTGAAATCGATTTGCAGAATTAGCAGCCAAGCATCGAAGAAGACAACTGCTGGCCAGAAACGACATAGAATGCGGTTTGTGGAATGTGGAGAAACTGTCGCTTATCAGATACCTCTTTCCTGCGGTAAGCAGTATGTCGTGTAAACAAGCAGCTGCATGAATGATAGGTTAAGGGAGCATTGTAATCTTGTAAATAAAGCCAATGATGGGTGGCTTACATTGTCCTGTAGAGATTGATAATACTATGAGCTGCCAAAATCGCAAAGATCCGTACCACTTGTGTTAGTACTCTGTCCCTGTCCTTGTCAGATAAAGAATAGACTTTCTGGAATGTGCAGTAGCCTGTGAGCTTATGAGTGTTATGTATATCTAAAAATGAAATGGAAAAAGACAAATCTCGGTGCATCGCTTCTTGGTGCAGTGTGAGTGCACCGGCATTGTGCAACTGTTTGCCTCGTGTGCAATAAACCATTCTACTGAAAGTTAGTGCACATGTTGTGTCTCTCCATTTTTGTTCTTGTGTTGGTTATGCGAAAAAATTCTTAGCATGGTGCTACCAACTAGGGGGAATTTTTCCCTAAACCAGTGTCGCCCTGTGCTACGGTGTTTGTTGTCGTTTAACCAAACTAGCCTCTTGTTTCGTTTTATTAGTTTCTTTGTTATGCTGGTGTAGGTACATGCTTGACTGAAACATTTTCTTGGCTCATCGTGCCTTTTGTGTGCAGGCGGAAATTACAATTCCAGGTATTCCCAAAACCACGATATTATTGACACACACCATTGTAGAGGAACTCTAAATTTTGCCTACTTAAGATTCTTTAACATATCTAAATTTACTTCATTGAGACGAAATAAGCCATTGAACTGCTCCTATTGACGTTTACAAATGTTCGATGATTTAGCAAAGTATTGCTGCTGTGCTCGTGTGTTTGCCAAGACAGCCTTCCGATTTTTGTTGTGCTGATACATGTCTGATACATGTCTGATTGATTGAGACACGTACTTTACTGTGCCTTTTGCGTGCAGGTTCTTGAACAAAGTCATCAATTACATTGCTCCAGCCTATGTCAAGTGGCCAACATATTCTTTGGAATTGCTACAATAAAGGTTATGCATGATAACAACATTTGTTGGAATTTCGCATTTACTTTTGGAAGCGTGGTATAACGCATTCCATAAAACACAAGTAATGAAAATGGCCCGACATCGAATGCTTAGATGTGTTGAGAAGAATGAATTAAGGCAATGTCATGTCTGAATAAATAGGGCTAACTAATTCTTTGGCCAGAAGTACACCAACTTTGCTGAGATAAAAAATTCTTGAACACAGGGTGTCGCCGGAGCCGCTTCGACAAGCGGACTTTTCTTCAAGGCTGGAACTTGAAGACAAGTTAGTTTGTCAAAATGTTGGCTCCAGCAACACGCTAGTCAATTCGTTGTATCATGCCAGTGTTTTGCTATCACGTTTTAGCTGTTCACTGTCAAGCGTAACAGGTAAAGGGATGCCTGCGCAATGTGGCGTCACATTAATTTCTCGAGCTACTCTAGCGAGCAAAATTGATAAGTCAAAAGAGGCAGAAGTTCAGGGGAAGATGGAAGCTTGAAGAGATGAGAAATTCTTGGACACGGGGTGTCGCTGGAGTCAGCGCTTCGACAAGCAAACTTGTCTTCTTCAAAGCTGTGAATTGACAAGTCCGCTTGTCGAAATGGCTCCAGCGACACCCCGTGTCGAAGAATTTGTCATCTCGTCAAGCTTCCATCTTCCCCTGAACATCTGCTTTTTTTTAATTATCAATCCTGCTCGCTAGAGTAGCTCCAGAAATTAATGTGACGCCATATTACGCAGGCATCCCTTTACCTATTACGCTTGACAGTGAACAGCTAAAACGTGATTGCAAAAGGCTGCATGATGCAACGAATTGACTAGGGCAAGCTCCTCAACAAGCTGGTTTGCATGAAAAATAAATGTCTAAAAAAGCTCTTAAAAAGATCTAGCAAGAAGTTTTTTAGAATTCTTGCAAGCCGTTTTCTAGACTTCTAATAACGTGGCGTTAGCACAGCTACAGGAAGTTTTCAAGCTGCTTACGTCTAAATAACATCTCAACTAAACTTCTAATATACTTTTGGAGTTTCCTTTCTAGATGTTTAGTAGAAGTTTTCTAGCTTTTCTTGTGTTTCGTGGGCTACGCTGATCGTTGAGGTTTTGACTGGTCACGTCCGAGTGGGCTGCTCCCATGGAATTGCTGGATCCATCTCTTGTCCACGTGTGCTTTGACTGGTTGGCTTCGATGACGGTAGGACCAACCGATGCCCGCGCGCCAAGCGCGGACCGAAGCCTGCTGACGGCTTTCACGATCTTCTCGTGGTACTCAATCGCGCCCGTAATTTCCTCGTCAAACTCCTCACCGTCAAGGGCATAGGCGATCTGTCTGTCCAGTTCAGCGAGAGCGGAGTCCTTGTCGCGAAGCTCGTTGATGACTTCCTGCAAGTCGGCGGAAGACGGTAGTGTGCCTTGCAGGAGGATCTCGCTGGCTTCGGACAGGAGTCGGGTAGTGGCACCGCGAAGGACGCCTCGATGTCTGCGTAACTTGTTCATCCTCGGTACGGCATCGGTGCAGGGGATGTCGGCCTTCTCCCGGGTTTTTGGCACCAATAATGTAGCGACAGAGAAGAGGCCGACACCCGTGTTGCCCTTGTTCTTGTTCTTGTTTGCCTTCAACTATGGCTCACACCCACTGCGGGGGGTTGGCCAAGAAGTGAGTGGTTTTATAACATGTTGCCCTGGTTGAACACTTCTTCCTTTTCTTTTTATTGCGTGCTCACGAGCAGCCCCGCCTTACGCCCGCTTCTTCGCGCGTCTTGTGCGCGGCATGGCGTTTCCCGCCATCGTTTTGCCACGGCAGATTCAACATGCCCTGTTAGCATTCGACTGGAGGTGGACTGAGGATATTATTCGGATGAAGAGTAGGCGCAAGAATGCGTTTCCTGTGACGTGTTCGCATTCGACTGAGAATAGAAAAATAATGCCCGAAAGAGGAGATGCGTGCTCAACGCACCTGAGCAAGGCGAGGAGAGCGGTTTACGGTGAGTTTGCAGAGAGCGAGTCATTCATGGTATTTCCATATTCCGATATTTCGCCCAAAAGAAGAGGCGCTGGCGTGTTGTACTGCGCAGTCTCCTGAGTTGCGACGAAGCTGTGCCCGCTGTGCGCACACGATGTACTATACTTCTCTTAAGATGCGATGCTTCATCATCTCGGCATTGACTCGCGCTCGTCTTGTGTGTGTTCTTTTCATACTTGAGTAGCGCGCTGGAAGTTTCGAGCTGCTTGCCGTTCTTCGAGTTTCATTCCAATTTGTTGCTATCGCATTCATTGCTTCGTTGTTGCGGCAAAGCTGTTACTTTTTTCTTAAGATGCGATGCTTCATCTCGGCATTCACTGCGTGCTGTATTGCGTCATATTGCCACGCGCGTTTACAAACTTTATTTTGATGTATTCGGGTTTCAACCACAAAAGCTGTTAACAACACTATAGGCGCAGACGACGCCGCAACGTTTGGGAAGGTTCGCGATTGTTTGAGAGCATTCTGTTATGACAGCGGCGAGGTGTTGGTTATGACTTCGCACAGGACGCAATTAGTCTTTATTCGAGTGCTTACACGAGCACCAGCGATAACGCTGGAAGGTTCGATGACTGCTGTATAAAAGATGAAGCGTCTAGCTGTGCCTTTTATATTATTTATTTCCACGTGTGTAACATAATCTTGCAGCCGGCTGTTTAAGACCCTGTATGTATTCTGATTTGAAACTATTGGTGCAGTCACATATCAAATTTTCACGCTTATCTGCTCTAGTTGCTTTTGAACAAAAAGAATCTGCGGTGTACGAAAACGTGGCCTATGAGAAAAGAAAAAAAAAGCCGTGATCATTACATTAATGAAAGCATTTTCAGATCGTCTTAGGGGAAGCTATAAAATTTTAGAAATGACTGCACACTCAGGGTACAGAATCGACAAGGCAATGTTGGCAAGCGCGCTTTCTGATACGTAACATATTGTTAGCTACAAACCTAGGGAGCCCCAGACACAAGCGCAATACTTGTCACTCCACAATAACCAGATGCTGAAGTTTGTAAGCAGGGCTACCTGAGAACAATAAACGCCCAAATTTTAATATTGGACGCCTGTACATTTTACATATCATCACCAGTGTCGTGTGTCACTATAGTCTATATATCGCCTTCTGCTCAGTCTGCGTAGAAGTGCTGCGTAGAAGTCACGAGAAGTGCCACACACAGCATCTGTGAACATTCCATAGCACACATGGGATGATACAGGATTTTCCCGAAGGGGGATCAGCTTCTGGAAGAACCTGATATGTGCTTTCTTGGGATATATAAATTAAAAATAAAAGTAAGGGGGGGGGGGGCGGTCACGCCCTTCGGACCTCGCCTCTAAACTTGGCAGCGATAGCACATGAAATACTTGAAAAAAAAAATTCGGCAGATCACACTTAGCGTGGGAGTCGATGTTATGCGAAGCATGCGGCGGGAAGGTGACTGTGGCGTAGCTTTTTTTTACTGAGCGACACGTTACAAAATGACGCTAAAGATTTGTATAAATTTTATGCGCACACATATATGTTGAAGAGCCGCATATGTGTTAATAACCAGTTGCTTACGGTTGGGTAAAGCTGCCAATCGCAACGTGGTTATTACCAACACCAGAAGCGGTAAGCTGATATGCAGTGCTAATACGTGTCCCGAGAACGCACGCACGTTTCACGAACCCGTGTGCATGTGTGCAAAAAGTTCTTCACAGTTCTTGAACAAGGGCATCATCACCGTGATCAGTGAGCACCAGCAGCTGTTCATGACCTGTTATAGGATCCGGTCGTGATCGTGGTGACGAGGGGCCTACGTGTGGTGAAGTATGTGGTGTAGTAGAGCTGTTGGAATTCGTGGATGCCTTGGTCATTTCGTCCACAAATTGTCTGTCGACAGAGCCGGCGACATGTCGGAACCTGAAGTCACCCTTCGCGTTGATGAGGTATAGGCCGTCGAGGCTGGTAGGCCTGTATAGTGCTACGTAGACCAACATCAGTGGATGGTGTTTGTCGTATTCGTAAACCAGGGGCGTAGCCAAGGGGGGGGTTGGGGGGGGGGTTCAAACCCCCCCCACGAAATTTTTCAGTTTTGCTTGCGTATATAGGCACGCACACATACAAACGCACGCACGAACATACATAAAGTATGGTTGAACCCCCCCCCCCCGAAAAAAATTTCTGGCTACGCCCCTGTCGTAGACTACCTGGGCGTATGTGGCCTACGTAGCCTAGTCTACAAAGCGGCTGTCAATCAATCTGGCATTATCATCGGTCAGCCTGAGGCCATCGCCCAGCATCGTAAGAAATGAAGAGGACACTGCGTCGTTCTGGTGGACGAAGTGCACTTTACGGTGCGGTGACGTGGATATCATATGTAACTTTCGTTAATGTATTCCTCCGGGGTCGAGCAATGCTTCAATATAGCTTGCTGAATCATAGGAATAGAAACGTAATGTTTATTAGACTGCTATAAAAGAGGAGCCAACACTGGAACTACAGACGTTGATCTGATATGACGCCTGTATCGTAGGAGTACACATCGTAGGAGTATCATGTAGTCTTTATTCCTTTCTTGTAAAATTAGATAGCCAGCACCACAACCACAATTGACGTTGCACCGATATTACGCCTGCGTACACTGTTTTTCCAAACCAGTTTATAGACCTGGCGTGGCTCAGTGGTAGAATACCTACTTGCCACGCAGAATGTTTGGGTTCGACTCCGTGAGTGCACATACGGGGTGCGCTTCGCCTTCAGCATGGCGGAAATGCGCACGATGGCCGCTAGATGGCAGCAGACTTTGCATATTTACTATATACGGCTGGTAGTGTAAGCAGTATGTCAACAAAGAGCGTTAAGCGAAAAGTCAGAGAGGCGGAGAGGATTTACTGGATGGCAGCTATGGAGAAAAAACCGGCTTTGAGTAACTACCGAAAGGGCAAAAATGAAATAAGGAGGGAGGCATTTTACGACAATTCAATGGGAAGCGCTTTACTGTTTGAAGCGAGATCGGGTTGCCTTAGAACGGGTAGTTATAAAGCGAGATTCAGTAAAGAAGAAGAACAATGCACGTTCTGCGGGGAAGATCAGGAAACGGCGGAGCATGTTCTGATTGAATGTGGAGACATCCACCCAGGTGTACGTTTGGGCACGAGCCTATATGACGCCTTGGGTTTTAGAGACAATGGAAAGCTGAACACACCCGCGATTGAAATAAGTAAGAGACGGTTAGAGTATTGGTGGCAGAAAACTAGAGAGAAAGGACAAAAATAAATAATGGGAAAAAAAATAAGGACATTCTGCCTAAAGGGCACAGAACGAAGCTGAAAACTTAAGGTTTTTTTTTTTCTTCTGGAGTAAAATAGTTTTAATTGAAGTAAAGACACTAGGCCAACGCTAAAAAAAAAAAAGTAAAGGTTTTTTTTTTTTTTCGAGCCTGGTGGCACACTTGTCACCGCCGCTCATAGCATCCATCCATCCATCCATTACTTCAGCATGCTTCCTCGGTCACCAGCGAGATGGCGCGAAGAGCAGGAGGGGCGCGCTTTAAAGGTCGTCGCTCAGCTTGTTGCGGTGCGCGCGCGCATCCGGTGCACTTCGCCCTGCAGGGCGTGGTCGCCTTCGCGCTCGCTTATCTCGTTGGGGAGGGGGGGTGTATGTCTTGTGCTTTCACCGCGATTTCCGCGCTGAAATTTCAGAGCGTACGAAGGTCACTTCGCTCGCTGCAGCGGCCGCGTTTGCGAAACTAGCGCGCTGTTCAAACAGAAAAAAAATCCGGCAGATCCCACGCACTGTGGGAATCGATGTAATGCGAAGCAGCCAGCAAAGAGCTGAACACATCGCCTTGTTTGTCTTTGAGCCAAATGAAATCATTCATGCCATGGCGTCTACTTCACCATATATCGCATGTTTGCCATGCACGCATGCATGTACAATCTGGTATATACCATCTCAATGAAACGTATATTCTGGTATATACAATGTATGACCTGCCATTTATGTTCATCACGCAGTCGTCTCGTGCCATATCAAATTTTGGGATATATCCAGTTAACGAAAAGGCCGGAAGCGCACCATGACAGTGTCATGTAAATCATGTCATCTAATAATGACATGCATGTCGTGATATTCATGTTACCACCTCTCATTTATGTTCGCCATACAGTCCCGTCGCGTAATACCAATTTTGGTGTATATCAAGCTAGCGAACCGGCAGCGAGCGCACCATGAGTGTGGCATGTAAATCATGCCGTGAATGATATGTTAATCATGATTTTCCAGTTACCATCTGTCATTTATGTTTTTCATACAGTCACGTCGCGCAATACCAGTTTTGGTGTATATCAAGCTAGCGAAACGTCCGCGAATGCACCATGAGCGTGACATGTAAATCATGACACACATGACATGCATGTCACGGTTTTCTTGTTATCACCTGTTATTCATGTTCTTCATACAGTCACATCGCGCAATACCAATTTTGGTGCATATCAACCTAGCGAAACGGCCACGATTGCGTCACGAGCACGGAATGTAAATCATGTCGTACATGTCATGCATGTCACGATTTCCATGTTACCACCACTCATTTACCTTCGTCATTCAGTCGCGTCGCTCAATACCAATATTGGTATCAAGCAAGCGAAACGACCACTAGTGCGCCATGAGCATGACATGTAAATCATGTAGTACATGTCATGCATGTCACGATTTTCATGTTACCACCTCTCATTTACTTTCGTCATACAGTCACAACGCGCAATACCAATTTTGTTGTATATTTCTAGCGAAACGGCCACGAGTGCGCCATGAGCATGGAATGCAAATCATGTCGTACATGTCATGATTTTCATGTTACCACCTCTCATTTACGTCCGTCATAGAGTCGCGTCGCGCAATACCAATTTTGGTGTATATCAAGTTAGCGAAGCGGCCGCGGATGCATCATAAGCGTGGCATGTAAATCATGACATACATGACATGCATGTCATGGTTTTCATGTTACGAACTGTTATTCATGTTCTTCATACAGTCACATCGCGCAATACAAATTTTGGTGTATACCTAGTGAAATGGCCGCGAGTGCGCCATGAGCGTGGCATGTAAATCATGTCTTACATAACATGCATGTCATGATTTTCATCTTACCACATGTCAGTTATGTTCGTCATGCAGAAATGTCTCGTCATACCAGTTTTCGTATATACCCATTCATTTACACGGCCGCGAGCACGCCGAGACCATGTCATGTAAATCATGCTGCACATGGCATGCGTGTCATGATTTGCTCGTTAGGACCTGTCATTATGTTCGTCATTAACTCTTTTCACGCCATACCAATTTTGGCATATATTAAATTAACGGAACGGCCACAAGAGCCCCAAGGCCGTGGAATGTAAATCATGCTGTTCATGACATGCATGTCATGATTTTCATGTTATGACCTGTCAATTATGTTCCTAATAAGGTCACGTTATGCCACACCAATTTAACGAAACGGCCAGGAGAGCACAAAGTCGTAGGCAGATAGATAGATAGATAGATAGATAGATAGATAGATAGATAGATAGATAGATAGATAGATAGATAGATAGATAGATAGATAGATAGATAGATAGATAGATAGATAGATAGATAGATAGATAGATAGATAGATAGATAGATAGATAGATAGATAGATAGATAGATAGATAGATAGATAGATACGCTCAAAGTCGCAGAAGTTCGCTAAGAAATGCTTCGCATTTAGTAAGTAACAACTGTGACAGATGTTAGTTCGCGCTCGTCCTGTGGATACTTGCGTGTTCGTTTCGTACTTCCTTCTTTATGTTTGAGCAGCGCGCTTTAAGTGTCGAGCTGTGACACTTGATAGTTCGCGCTCGTCCTATGTTTGTTCTTTTCGTGCGTACTTTGCTCTTGGGCGACGCGCTGGAAATTTCGAGCTGCTTTCCATTCTTCACGTTACATTCCAATTTTTTGCTATTGCATTTATTGCTTCGCCGTTGCGGCGAAACTGTGACTTTTTTTCTTATCTCGCTTTGCTTAAAAGCGCTGCTGATGGTTTGAAACGGCATCGCTCACGTCCATTTTGTAAATAATCATTCCGCGACTTCCCCTCCCTAACAAGATTGTTACCCTTCTGAGGGTTCTGATTAACGATTTAAGGATACGTTGTGCTCAACAGTACATTCCGATGAGGCATTGCGTGTTAACAAGATGCGAATGCCCACACTGTTCTCTTAATTTAAATGCCAGCGGAAGCTGTTAACTTCCCACCAGGTCCATGACCAAGTAAAAACTTCGGTGTGTCCTGGCAGACGGATGAAGTGGTGGCGCAGGGTTCAGGGAATATCTCCCGGAGCCTACACCAACCGCCGTCGGTAGAAATTGTCTCCCAGGTTGACGGCAGTAATATGGAAGGATTCCGTCCGGGACGGATCCCACCTGTGGTTCCTATGGGTCGGGAAGGGCAGTTATTTGTCCGCGTATGTTTCATTCTTCGCCAGAAGGAAGCAGTGAGAGTATAAGGGATTATACGATCGCGGAGCCCCGTTCACGGGGTTCGAGGCGCATATTCTCAAAGCGTTCTTATGCAAAGAACACTTTGCTTGGTGGCCCTTAGTTCCTTACGGAAGGATAGAGGGTTAGGGCCGTAATCACCCTCCACATAATAGAAGCTGGACGCTGGAATGTTCGAAACATCCACAGGTTTCTTCCGCTCTGAATTGTTCCAGAGAGATTGTATGTAGGTCCGCACGGAAGGTGCCATGGGTGGCTTTCGCAGCAATTTCACTTCCAAAAAAAGTTATATACATAGAGGAGCGAGTGGTGCTGTTGCACCTTCAAAATAATTATCTGGATGCGTGCACGAAGTGTAGAAGTATAGCTAGACGGACATTTCGGTTCGCATTGCGCAAAACATGTATGAAAATAAAAGAGTAATATGTTTTCCCGAAAAAATTGTAATGTACCGTACAATCTTCATAGCTTAACAACATCAGCTTTTGCTTTTTAATCCAGGAGAAAAATTCTACGAACTAAAGCTATAGAAACTCAGTTTTATAAAAAAAACTGACATGGATGTATGTAATGGCGATATGTTGCCACACGCGCTCCTTTCTTTTTATGTTTTATGTTAACCGGCCCATTTCGCGTGTTGCTACTTCCGTGCGCAGACCGCGCTAGTATGTTTGGGAACATTCCACATTATTTTAGGATGACCTGTTGGCTTGAGAGCGCAAACGCGAACAGCTGAGTCCATTGGCGTAAATCGCGGCGGGGTCAGGAGAGTCGAGACCCCCCTTGTGTTCAGGATTTGGGGACACCCCTTGAATGTGTCCCCCCTTGAGATTTGTCTTTCAAACATACTTGAATTGCTTGACAGTTAAACATAGCGCATTCAGGTTTTTCAAATGGCTGTTTATATTGTTGTGTGTACCTGTGTTGAGTACCCCTCGTGTGTGTGAGACTATACTGAAATCGCATCTGCCGCTCGACCGGCTCAGAGAAGACTCAATAGAACAACGCAATTACGCGAGCCGGGGCCCCATGCTAGTTTTTTAAATGTTATTTCAAAGCATGATGTTATTCTTATATAAATTAAAATTAAACCTATATTTATAAAAAAACAAAATGGCCGCCATGGCAAGATGTGTCTCCCCCCTTGTGATTTTTCCGGATTTACGCCACTGGCTGAGTCTACTCTGGAAGTAACGCCGTGTTCTGTGGTAACGCGCGGCCACCAGCGTTAAGGCGCGAATGTTCGATGCCGCATGTATAAATGCCGACGCGCCCTACCGCACGTCAGATTACGGACGGCCGACGTCCTGCTTGCCGCTATAGTGAATAGCGTAAATTGCTTGTACCTAGCCTTTTCGTTATTCCAGACACAGATTCGCCTAAAAAATTTTTTTATTTTTGATCAAGCCGACTGCTGCCTTCGTCCACGTGAGGACGCCGTGGCGTCTGGTGGGGGTGCTGGTTCCTTCATGTTCCGCACACCCACAAAAAGCCATGAACGTAGTTCAAGCTGTCATACAACTTGTCAAGGAAAGCGCACGAAATTAACATTGACCCTGTTTTACTTCATACGTAAAATGCTGCAGGGCTGCTGAAAACACTGACCTCCAGAGATCAGTGGCTGAAAACCGGTCACATGGAAGCATAGAGTTCATGGAAGACCTCGCATTGGAAGGTCACTTTCCAAGGGCCGCGTCTCCTGCGCGCGGGTGGCAGGAGATCGACACCAGGCGCCGCCTGGTGGTGCAGACGACGCGGGGGCTGCTGAGAGCGGGAGGTAACGGCCGTGCTTGCGTCGCGTGTTCGCTTGTGTCGGTGCTTTCAGAGCTGTTAGAAAGTAGCGGTCTCGGCTGGTTGCTTGCCGCATACTCGGAACGGCAGTACAATGTATAAAAATTCGACCGGGTGGCACTGTGCCGTCGTTGGGTGCCCGAACAACCAGCGAAAAAGGAAGCGGCTGATGCAACAGACGCGACGTTCACGGGAACACGAGAGGCTTGTGTTTGTGCAGCGTGTATTCTAGACGTTTTCAAGGCCCTTGATTTCAAGAAGTAATAAGTGAGCTGGTGCTCTTGCACAGGAGGCCATATTTTCCATTCAAATGGCTGCACGGCAAGTGCATGGGGTAAAACACGACACATGCTGGATGAAAAAATAAATTGAATTATTAGAACGGCAACGATGAATTTTGAAATGAGAAAAACAGTATCCATGCACCTTACCACATGTTTTCTCAAACTGCGAAGCCAAGTTACAGGCGCCCGCGACAGACTGGAGGCAAGCTTCAGATATTAACATGCACGGAAATTTCAACACACGGGTGTTTAAGCTTGTTGCCCACATCCAAAATGCAGCCACCTTGGCTATAAATTTGTTCAAAAAGGCACAGGTATACCTCGATGTAGTGAACAGTTTCACTTTTTGCAACTTCATGTCCATAGAACATATGTATCTTGAACCTCACAGCATGTCTATACCTGTGGTTTCATAAGAACGAAGTTTTACTGTGACAGCAAAGGAAGGCCGAGGCGATCAATCTTGCGATCGAAAATGCCCGTGTGACAGGGATCTTGTCACTGCAGGAGCGATCCTTCCATTGCAGTTTCAAGTATATATCCTGACTGAGGCATGTCGCGATAAAGTGCACGCGTATGCGCCGCTCGGTCAGGATCGAAATTAATCAGTATCGGACTCAAACGTAATCTTCGTCGGTTTTGATCGTGATCCAAAGCACCTGTGCGGCGGGTGTTTTTTGCAGACTCTGCTCTTTAACAACACAGAGTTTGGGGGCCGGCATATGCGCGCTGCGACTAGCTTTGCTACAGGCTTCGGACACTACGCCCAGGCCATGTTTTCGCAGTAATATCGCTCAGAAACCGCACGTATTCTGAGCTACAGAATTCTGCCTTAAAAACTGATAATAGCATAATCCCGTTGTATTTTGCGAGAGAGCACAAAACAGCCATCGCGCAGCACAAAGTCCGACGGTAGCGTGGCACGAAAATATCTGTCGCTGCTGCCTTTCGGAAAATAGAAAAAGCTACAGCGCACTCGATTTAATCTGGCCATTTACATGCGTAAATTTAAGACGTTTATTTATATGATACAGTTCTAAAAGAAAAAAAAAAAGAGTCAACTGCACGGTGTTGCAACTGTTCAAACCTTCGTGACGATGTTGCTGAACCTTCTCGCGAAGTTTGACAAGCTCCCTGGCACAATTCCACCGTTCGAAAATGTAGTGGCATGAAAGAAGATGCATGTTCCGACATTCAGAGAAGATTGAGCGGCTGCAGCGCTTGCGAATCTGCCATCGCCCGCTACTGTGAGCCACAAACATGGTGCACCGCGTTGTCCGCCAGCGCGCTTCAGCAGCCCCTAAGGAAATGCTCGCACCGCGGCGCCTCGGTCGGCCAAACATGGCGGCCGCCTACGAGCGCTGGAAATTCTGGTCTATAGACCGTTTTCACGGAGAGGAGGAGCGTAGCCTCGAACCGGTGTATTTTCACCGCTTTCTCTCTCTCCACCTCGGCCGACCGCTGCCGCTGGTGTGTGCGGATTCCCGAGTTTTGCACTGCGTGGTGCGTGAGAGGTCAGCGTGTTTCCATTTTTCGACGTGCTGAAAACAATTGTGCTGCCGCAAATCGAAATGTCGGACGAGAACAAGTCGACAAGCTACCACTGCGCTGTGTTTGGCTGCGGCAACAGCTACGGAAGCCTGAAAGACTGGCAGCCAAGGCATGCGAAGTGCACAATGTTTATAAATCACTTCGCTTCTCTCAGGTCGCACGCCTTCTTCTCCGACAAATATTATATTATTATATGTGGTGTCTGCACTTATGGCCATTTGTCCAAGTCACCACACCAGCTTGTGATTGTGCTTGGGTGCTGGTACACTTTATCATCTGCGCCAAAGAGAACCAATGTCAAGGCTGACGATTAATGCACAAAATGTTTGGCCAAGAGTTGTCATCATGAACCTCTCTGATTTTATGCTACAGCACATGATTTACAATGCCTGCGGCTAGAAAATGTTCCATCTTAGTGCGCGCAATTTCGAGATTATTGAATGAGCACTTTTCAATCTACATGACAGAAGGGCCCGCATGACATGTGTTCTTTGGCGTAGGTACGCGTTTCTAACGTTTCGTCGAGAGCACGTTCTTTCTCGACTTTTCGATTTTGTGACGATAACCGGGGTAGCGTTATGACAACCGCACTTTTTTTTTTTTTTTTTTTTGCGCGGCAGCCTGAGTGTCGTGAATAATCGGCCCACGTTCGTTAAAGCCAGGTCGTTACCTGGACACGTGCGCTCGTCGTAATGCTTCTGAAATACTCGCCAGAAAACAAATTGACAATAATGTTACCAAAAACGAGCGCCCTTTCGGCGTATCGCTATAGTGGCGGCGGCTCGCGCCGAAGCGAACTTACGCCATGCCACGCTTCCAGATGTGCAAAAGGCTTATTTTTATTTTATCATCGGTGTTGTTTCTACGCCGAATTTTGAGCTCACACGTGGTACTTCTGTTCCTTATCCTGTGCAATTAAGGATCAGAGGCCACAAGCTACGACGGCGACACGAATAAACACATGCGTCGGTGTTTGTGCTCCTGTCGTTCCGTGAACATTGTATTGCAACGTGCCGAGCGGAACCAAAATGGTCTGTTAGGGATTAGAGTTACGTTGAACTTGAATAATCACGGCACGGAAACCCGGGAGCCATCTTAAACACTAATGCGCGCACCTAGCGCGCAGCCGGACAATGGCCTACGTGTTCGCTTGTCTCCATTTACGTTTCTCCGATTATACTTCGACAGTTGTCCTAAATGTTAACGCTCTTTTGTAGTGATTATTCCAAGAACCTCACCCGGCCAGCTATAACAAAACATAGAAAGCAATTACCAATTTACACATGCTGCTTAAGAACTGCATTGGCATTATTCTCATCGTCGGCGCTGCTGCGGGAACGTCTCGTGGGCCGCCGCTGCTTGCTGTTTCAGCCATTTTGAAACTGAAAGCTTAGCGATTATTTATCAGCGCCTTTACACTCGAAAAGCGTTGCCCTGTTTTGCCCGTGTACCGCACATACGCTGCATACACCGCCGCGGAACCCCACACACCGGAGGGGCGGCGAAACGTCGCAGACGATAGACGGCGCTGCAGCGGTGAAGTGCTTTAAAAATGGCAGCCTCCTTGTGAAATTGGTGTATAGCCGCTTAAAACCGGCTTCACTTGGCTTGAAGTGTATAAGTAGGTGGCGGCAGAGTAGCGTTCAGGCCGCCGTTTATTTCTGCGTGGTGTGGTGGGTGTTGGCAGAGAAGGCACTACTGGTGTTGGTTTTGACTTTTGAGCGTGAACTGTGTGCGAGAGAACCGCCTCTGGCCGTGGTGTAACCGTGGGGACGTGGTCGCGTTGTGCAGAGTGTAGTAGAAAGTTATTCATGTGCAAGTCGTTGCCGCTTTTGTTTCTGCGATGTCCCCGTGTTCAGTGGAAAGCCGCCAAATCTATCGATAACGAGCGTGAGATAAAGGCCATGTGTTATGCGATTTGTGAATGTCTGTAATAATTGGTTCTTGATGGAAAGGAAGAACGGAGTGTCTAGCGTTACGTCTAGACGTAACTATTGGAGCCGTTGCAGTTACGTCTGGACGTAAGAATAAAAGCCTTAAAGTTACGTTCAGCGTGAGATTAGACGCACCGGACCGATCGGCTCTAGTGGCGCAGCGGGCTAGTACGTGATCGTGCTCGGATCTGCGAGGACGTTGGTTCGAACCTCGCTGTTGTTCTTCTCTCTCTTTTTTTTATTAAGTGCTCCACGGGCGCCGTAATATTTTTTGTTTAAGGAAATCGCCTTGGTGGCAGCGGTGGACGCCCCAGCCCACGTCGTTGGCGCTCCGTACTCTTGCTGTAGTGACACGAGCCACTCGAGCAAAATAGTGGAGCGACGACGGCGCACCGCGAAGCGACAGCGTCCCAGTGACACGAGCCAACCACTGAGACTGGCAAGATAATTATTAAACTTAAGTGCGCATTGTGAATCACACGGTGGACGTAACTTTAATTATTGGCAGCTGATTATGGCTCCCTGCGTCGTCTGCTAGCCACAGTGTACCGTGTTCGCTAGTGTGCGAACGTCCTGCGCGCGTCCTCAGAGGGCAGCCTATTCCGTTGTGTTAGCACAGCATCAAATGCTTGTACGTATGTCTGCACCATATAAACAAGCATTTCAATTTCCAAGGCTTGTATGCAGACTAATAAGTGAGGAAGACACGTAAATTGGGCGAGTTGGTGATGTTCCATGGTAAAAATATAAAGCAGCGCTTTTTTAAACACAAGACAAAGGAATGGAAGGACACATACGTCTCTTCTTTCCTTCGTCTTGTGTTTAAAAAAGCGCTGTTTTATATTTTTAATAAGTGAGTGCATGCACGTGTCGGTATGGAGGTGTGAATGCAGAATTTTTGAGACACAATTATTATTTTATTTTATTTATTTAGTACCCATAGCGCCCATACAGGCATTACAGGGGGGGGGGGGTACAGAAGAAGAACAAACATGAAAGTTGCAGGTGCAAATGAAAATGTAGATTATTCTACGCCGACACAAACGTATACAGCTGCGTCGAACACAGCTACATCAAAAATGTCGTATACATTGGGAAAACAATCTAAAATAAACAGAAAGCACAGTGATAATAGTTAATGGCAATGCGAACAGTAATTACAACAAAGCGCGGCAGTGGTAAATATATAGTACAGCACAAGATGCAAAGGAAGCACTAAAAGAAAACAACACAGTTTACAAATGGGATACAGTATAGATCATGGTGATTACCAGGCGTACGCATGATTTTTTTTAAGGCTCAGTGGTCAAAAGATTCAATCATTTTTATTGCAGAAAAGAATGCGTCATTAGACGAAATTCCTACAATTGTGGAAGGAAGTCGATTCCACTGACTGATATCTGGGAAGAAAAGAGTTGCTGAAGGACGATGTATTGCATTTATATTCTCTTATCTTGTGTTCGTGATCTTTGCGTGCTGATGTGTAGTGAGGCCGGTTAATGTATACGTCACGGGGAATTCGAGTATGAAAATAATATATGCTGTGTAATAGCTTCAGTCGAAATGACGCTCTTCACATGCTGCAGAGACTTCCATTTTAATATCGCCTAAGATTCCGTTGCACTAAACTGTCTGTCATACATGGGCATATTAAGCACATATCTTTCCGCCATGGACTGAACTTTTTCTAATCTTTCTTTGTTTGATGCTGTTGAAGGGTCCCACACGCAGCACGCGTATTCCAGCACTGATCTTACGTATGTTTTATATAATAACTCCCGGGTTTGCTGTGGAAATGCATGTGTATTTCGTCGCAAAAATCCCAAACTCCGACAAGCTTTACCTACGGTATAATCCACATGCCGACTCCATGATAAAGAGGGGCAAAAGTAAACGCCTAGGTATTTGTATTCGCACACCATTTTTACCGGTGAGCAGTTTATTGTGTATTCGAATTTACCTGGACTTTTTTTTTTTCTGGTGGACCTCATGCACACCGTTTTCTTAAGCTTCTGTTTCATTTCCCATCGCTCACACCATGCGTGTATCGCACATAAGTCGTTTTGGATCACAGATCAGTCAGTTTCAGAGCTAATTTTGCGGTATAATATGCAGTCGTCTGCAAGTAGCCTAATATGATATTGTACGTTTTCGCTAATCTCATTGATATAAAGTAAGAAAAGAAGGGGTCCCAGAACTGATCCCTGAGGCACCCCTGACGTAACATCAGTTATTGCAGACTGTTCGCCGTTTACAACGGCGCACTGTCGCCTCTCACGTAAATATTCAGCAACCCATGCAATAACTTGGGCATTAATGTCAAAGCTGGGCAGTTTTTGCAGTAATAAGTAGTGCGAAACGGTGTCGAACGCTTTCTGAAAGTCGAGGAAATACAATCAACCGAAGAGTTATCGTCCAGTGCTGCTGCTAAAACATGTGTGAACTCTACCAGTTGTGTGACGCACGATAGTTCATGTCTAAATCCGTGCTGGTTTGAGTTCAATAAAGAATTACGATCTATATGCTTAACAATGGTGGTATATAAAACGTGTTCAAGAATTTTGCAGCACACAGAAGTGAGTGAAATGGGGCGGTAGTTATTGATAACGTTGCGCGGGCCAGATTTATATATATAGCAACCGATGCCATTTTCCAATCAGTCGGGAGAGAACTGTATATTAAGGACTTTTCGTAAATGACTGTTCGCAATCTCGTGAAGTACGTGTTGACGGTTTAGAAATCCTTGTGATACCAAGCATGAACTATAGTCTGCAAAGGCCGGTTAGCAGTAAAAAAGACCTCAAGTCACGCACCTCTAGAGAGGTACACGGATTCATGCAAACAGAAAAGCAGAGTGCACAGAGTTCCACTTCAACGATAATTACACAGAAATAGAGGCTTTTTTTTTGTAGCCGCTACAGCAAGAAGTATATTGGTTCAGTCGCACAACACCATTTATGTTGTAGTATGGGCAGAACACAACCTAAGCACGTACAAATAAAGCAAGAAAAAAAAAAAACATCGAGCACAGTGGAAAACACGACTGTCGCCGAAGGCCAGTACCCCATTGATTGGCGGATTGCACTTCTCACACACGTAATAGGAACGTTAGGACGGCTTCGTGCATTAATGTGGCAATGGAGGGCGTATATACCACCATTTGGCTGTAGTCAACGCGCTTTCTTGGATATGTGCAACACTTAATTGGATATGTGCCGCCGACCGCCCATCCATACTACACTGCTAACGCCGCGACGGTGAGCCCAATCTCGCAACAATGTGTTGCGAGTAGGCCAAGTAGGCTGCACCGACATAACTGGACGGAAGGAGGCTTTCTAAAGACGACATTTATGTGTACACACGCGGGGAAGCTGTACCGATTGTTATTGTATGGACGTAACCCTAGTGGACGTGTGATACATCAACACGGGCACGCAAACCGTACTTACATCAAGTTCGATGGAGACCTGCAGTTATTTCACTAACCGTGATTGCCCCAAACTGAGGTTGACCGCCTCAACGAAGCTAAGGAAAAGGCAGCACCCGAGAAGATGGCTGAAGGCAGCGTGGCTCCGGCGGAGGCCGAAATTAACGTCTTCCTAAAGTGCGTCAGCTGGTCTGTCTCGACAACAGAGCTGCTGATACAGACGGAATCAGACTTGTCTAGAGCAGTCGAGCGGCCGGCTGCGGACTGCACAAGCGCCGCGTACCGGCAGTCGCTGGGTTCGAGATATGTTGGATACAAGCGCCAAAAGCCCGCATGCGGCATCGGTGCTCGGAACCATTTCTGTCATCGGCCTGTCGATTTTTAACGAGCGAAGGTGGACGGAAACGGCGCTTATTCTTTGCCTGCTTCGGCGTGTGTAGCCGCCGCCGCAGCTGATAAATGAAGCACGCTTCCCCTCATGCATTCCTATCTGATTAAAGTCGAACGATTGGTAGCGTTCAAGTCCTTTCTTTTTTCTCTTGCTTTCTAGCATACCAAAAGAGCACAGCAACTTGACGACGCTTAACGCAACATATAGACCGAAATATGAAACGCCAGAATCAGTAAGGTAAGCATAACTTTCTTGGACGCAGATTAAAAGCCTGAAACTTTATGTGGTGTTTACCATTCCGATGTTCATACGGTTTTGTGAATTAAAATGTAAAATCCATAAGTTAGGAACCAGATGTCAACAATAAAGCATGCAGTTTTTTTTTCTTTTTTTAGAATTAGAGTATCTATGGACACAGACAAAGCGAATTATATTTTACCGTACGGACTTCTGAATTACAACACTAATTTCAGAATATAACTTTGGGATAATACTACTAAGCTCTGCAACAATTTCATATAGGCTATTCATTGTTTCAGTAAAATTTGTCCTCTTGAGATGCTCGAAAATACGCATTTTGCAAAACAAAGTTGTGTGTAATGATGCAGCAAGATGCTTAACATTACACAAAACTCACAAAGCATCACAAATAGCTCTATGGGCCATAGCTCTATGGGCCATTATGGCGATCGCTCGCCGCTCTCCCTTAGTTAGCCGTGGAGCCATCGCAAAAAAAGCGCCTTTCTTCGCGTCAGTCGTCGTTTGCGTCTGTCACTTCATGTGCTAATAAGCGTTGACGTCACCGCTCACCGCAACGCCGATAAATCATTGCCATTTTTTATGTTCAATCACGCGCGGTTGTCAAAGCTAGCGCAGGCATTCCGGTGCGCATCCACGCTTATCACGAACAGCGGTGGTTCCACAAGCGACAGCACGCAAAAAAAAAAAAGGAATAGAAAGTAACCCAGATAACTGACTATCTCTTATGTCACAAGTTACAGGCTGACATCGCATTTAGGCCGCAAGTATGCATGCCACATGCGGGCTTTTGGCACTTGTATCCAACATATCTCGAACTCGGCGACTGCCGGTACGCGGCGCTTGTGCAGTCCGCAGCCGGCCGCTCGACTGCTCTAGACAAGTCTGATTCCGTCTGTACGCGAAACAGTCCGGCAAAACAAACCACGCACGTCTCAATACACAAGTGATGCTGGTAAATCGGTGATACGACAGTGATACTGAATGTATGGCCGCTTAATTCAGCGAGCGGCCGTGCTGAACGTTACAGTTACAGTGGCTAGGTGTAAACATCTAACCTTTCACACCGACCACAAGGTGACCACCCCTAACTTACGTCAAATATTCTCAGGGGCAGTAGATTGCGAACAGCAAGGAGTTGTTTTAGTCTGCGCATAGGACGCGTAACCACGGAGGAAGAATTGCACCGTGGACCCCGTGGACGTAACGCTAGCGGTGGCTGTAGTTACGTCTGGGCGCAACGATAGCGACGGCTACAGTTCCGTCTGGACGTAACCCTAGCCGCACCGTTAAATAAATGTGATGGTTCAAGTACACTTCGCCCAAATGACTTTCCAACTGTAGGCGATCGATCCACGCAAAGCACGCACTTACCACACATACAAGTCCCCCACAGTAAAAGCTGTGCGTCAGACAGACATTCACAAATCACGTAACTCATGGCCTTTATCTCATACTCGTACAGCTCGTTATCATATCTTATAGATTTGGCAATGGTCCACTGAACAGGGGGACATCGCAGGAACGAAAGCGGCAACGACTTGCTACGACTTCTACAACATACACAACGCGATCACGTCCCTACGGTGAGAGGCGGTTCTCGTTAATGCGCACAGTTCACGCTCAATATCAACACCAGTACAGTGGTGCGTAGTGCCGTGCCTCCCCTGCCAGCACCCACCACGCAAGCCACACAAACGGGCCACGCAGAGCACGCACTTACCACAGATACACGTACGCCACAGTACAAGCTGTGCGTCAAACAGACACATTTCACAAATCACGTAACACATGGCCTTTATCTCATGCTCGTACAGCTCGTTATCATTGCTTATAGATTTGGCAGTGGTCCACTGAACCGGAGGACATCGCAACAAAAGCGGCAACGACTTCTACAACACACACAGTTCTCCTTAATGCACACAGTTCACGCTCAATATTCAACACCAGTACAGTAGTGTGCCTCCTCTGCCAACACTCACCACGCACGCCACACAAACGGGCCTGAACGCTACTCTGCCGCCACCTACTTATACACTTCAAGCCAAGTCAAGCCGGTTTTAAGCGGCTATATGGGTGAACCGAACGCTTTGCCCACCTAACGTCTCCTGCCACCCGGTGGAAGGAGACACTGCCCTTTCCAAGAGCAACGGACTGACTAGACGCATTTATGGTAACGCATTGCTTGCTTGCTTGACATGTACTCACACTATGGGGGATTGGCCATGAAACGCAGCATGCAGAATTTAGCTATTTATTTTCTTCCCCAAATTAACGTTCTTGGAGCGCCTGAATATCGATACTTTCACGTTCTTGAACACAAACTGTTTCATACACTAACGACGGGTTGCACAAAAAAAAGGATGCATGTCCAAATAAAAAATAAAACTGCAAAGAAGAATTTTTGTCTTTGGCTACATTTAGGCACTGATTTGGGATACAGTTTCTCTCGCTTTTGGCGGCGCCGCCGACGCCACCTCGTCCGACCTGGCAACACTGATCACGCGCAAATCGCGACGCCTTCCTCCATGCGCGACGCCGAAACTCCGAAACCGTTGGCCGAAACAAACTTTTGTTGCGTGGTGTCAACGGCACAGTTTCTCTCGCTTTTGGCGGCGCCGCCGACGCCACCTCGTCCGACCTGGCAACACTGATCACGCGCAAATCGCGACGCCGAAACTCCGAAACCGTTGGCCGAAACAAACTTTTGTTGCGTGGTGTCAACGGCACAATTTGTTCTAGTTCAGACTAAAAAAAGAACCGAAATGTCGGCGGACGGTAGCGAAGCCTGGCCAACGCCGAGCTTCGACAGCCAAGAGACACCGGCAGCGGGCGACGCGGACTCTCGGGGATCGAACGGGAACACGACGTCGTCGGGAGCCGGTACCTTTCTGCAGCCGCACGCACCCAAGCTAAGCCTAACGACGACCTCATCCGCGGTCTCTGAATCGACGGCCCCGCCGCTACCGGAGAAGCTCTCCGACGCCGGTGCTGCCGACGCTGGACGACCAGGGGCCACCGCCGACGGCGTCGCCGTCTTCGAAGAGGACACGCGGAGCTCGTGGAACCTGGAGCCTCCGTCGGGGGCTGCGACGCCGGCGGGCGCGACGGCGCCCAAAGAAGACGAAGAGGCTGCCATGGAGGAGCGCGAGCCGTCGTCGTCTTGCGGCGCAGGTGAAGGCGGCGGCGAAGAAGCGCCGTCTGCAAAGTCGGCCGAGGCGTCGGACTCGAGCGGCGAGAACCGGGAGCGCACGCCGGTTGTGAGCTTCGCGCCGACCGTGGTGGACTGCGACTCGCAGAACAGTGGCAGCAGCGTCAAGAGCGGCGGCCGCAAGCGCTTCTCGGACGACGAGGTGACCTCCGAGGCCCCCACCACCATCACGGCCGACAAGCTCTTCGAATACCACTGGCCGCAAGACTGCGGAGACGCCTACATGCTCCAGGAGCAGGTGCGGTTGTATGCCGTTTTGGGTGTTTGTGTGATTGCAGATTTCATTGAATCGCAGACGTCGAGTTGCTAATTAGCTCGCATTACGCGAAAAGAAACCTATTTGGAGCAATTCCACATCCTGTGTACCTTGTTTGTAAACATTGAACACCACTAGAACATCTAGAATTTTTTTAAAACTAACTTCTGTACAAGTTACCTCCATGTATGGAATGAACGAAAGAAGGGGAAATCGATTGAGGTGCCCGTTTTTCCTAAACAAGACCATGTGAAGGCAAGAACAGCGTTGGGGTGTTATTTCTAGTTTTTAATTGAAATTTAGAACAACACAACTCGCTGCCAGTGGGGTACGAACCCACGGCCTCTGCATTATGCATGTGCTGCACTACCAATTGTCACAACAGTGGTTGTTCCCCATGAACCCTTCTTGGGTATTACTGGATGTGTATCACTGAGAGTATGAACCAGCACCACGCATAGCCATGACACGAACGTAAAACATTCTTTTTGCCAGGTCGTGTTGCATAGTATGTGGGCATACACAAGGCGTGCACGGCCATATAGGGTGTATGCACTGAGCCTTGATCTGAGCCATCGTTGCGCCATTTTGAAGGTCCGTTTGTACATGCTGTCTGTGCTGCCCGTGCGTTGGCATGCAGATGTTCCGGAGGTCTTTAGTCATCCAAGTCACCGTATGGATCTCGGACACAGCGTGTGCAGCGACTTTATTGCGTGTGCGGTGAGAGCGCAGGCCTTCAAAATGGCGACCCCGACGCTAACGCTCCTGGTGGATGACATCAAGTGCATACCACCTATATATTAATGAGCGAAACCCTCTCTGTGGTCTTCTACATTGCATTCCAAGTTCTGCTAAGTATGGCGAAGTGATGACTTCATCAGTCTGCATGGCATTCTTGAAGCTACAGAGAGCTAGCCACAGTTGATACACAGCATCACTTTCTGCAGTAGTGTCGCTCTGTCTGACATAGAATCTCGTGTGTCCAGTGATCAGGGGTGCAACAGCTGCACCGGTTGCGCCAATTTGATACAATTCCTTATTTTTGCACCAAGCTGAGCCATAACCACGAAATTTGTTGAAATTGCACCACGCTACACCATAATGCCCGACCAGCCTCAAAATTTTCTCGGTTGCGCTAATTTTAGCAAGAAATGTAGGCGGCGTGGCGTTGGCCACCTGCAGTTTGGGCATCATCATTCAATCCAATCCAAATGCGCAGACCCTAACCATAATCCTTACCACACCGCGAAAGAAAAGAAAAAAATACAGTGGTTCTAAAACTTCCTGGCCTTCTTTCTATCGCGTGCAACTTTTAAGCCACTTTCGCCGCAAGACAACAGTGCCTTGTGGAAAGGCGAACTAAGATTTAAAAGGGGCCGTTACTACTAGCTGTCACGGGACAGAACACAATTTGTTCCTTGATTACTCACGCATGTACGCGCCATAACATTACTAATACTAGAATGATCACTGACGTCTAAAAATTACTTGCAATCATTCAGAGCTGTGTATGACGTTCCTGCCGCCCTGACAAATAATATAAAATAACGTATGCCTGTTTTCTTTTTTCACCACCCTCACTCGCTCCAGCTTTACGAATCTCCCGAATTTCGGTCGCGGGATCCAATCCCGCCCACGGCTGCCGGAGGCGAAAATGCTCGAGACTCGTGTACTTAGATTTAGATGCACGTTAAAGAACCCCAGGTGCTCGAAATTTCCAGAGCCCTCCACTACAGCATCCCTTATAATCATATTGTCGTTTTGGCACGTTAAACCCCAACAATTATTATTATTAATCTCCCGAATTTCAAGGTTGCCAGGTTGGCAGGTCCACATCAGCATTGGCAGTGCCTCTCAAATGATTTGACAGGCGCTGCAAACGCCAATGTGGACTTTGTCATTGTTTGCACTGTGGGGTGATTGAGCACACTGCTTTTATTAATATAACAGTGCTTACGTGCACTATGCACGCGTTTTCTGATGTTGAATGGTTTATACATTTTTTTTTTCTAAAAGTGAGTCTTCTTTATTATTATATTGCTGCAAATTTAGGATTTCGTGCTAAAAAATGGAGCTTTTTCCATGACCTGCTCCAAATATGGATTTTCATGCTCCAAAAGCAACATTTTGCTGTTCCAAAAATTCCTCAAAATCCTATTTTGGCTGTTACATCCCTGAATAATAGAAGCGATGCTTGCCCACCTTTCCTTACCCAGCCAATCAGTGTGCATAGAAAGCAATATTATGGCGAAATCTCCAAAATCGATCGTCTCAGAGCACAGCCCCATAACCTGTAGCCACAAACACGTTGATAAACCTGCTGGAACATTGCCTTGCTTATCTTCAGTGGTGTTGGCCTTTGTTTCTCTTATGCAGGTCTGCGAGTTCTTAAACGTGAAGTCGTTCAAGCGAAAACATCCCGACCTCGTCCGGCGGCAGGTCGAATTTGACGAAAAGGAGTTTCTCAAGGAGCACGGCGTGGTGACGATGACCATGTGTGACCTTGGACTGACCGCCCTTCGTGCCGACGACGTAGTCGACCTGTTTATGCGCGACTACCCCGAAAAGTATCAGGAGTACGTCAACTACATCCGGGAGCGCGACAAGCAGAACACTGTGGAGAAGCACCGCGGTTACTCTGCCGTGTCGATCGAAAAGTGCAAGATGGCCGACTTCGTCCGCAAGGCAGTCGCCTCCACGGCCGAGTACAACAAGCACCTCAACGAGGAACGCCGCGAGGAGCGGCGCTCCTGCTTCGACCTCCAGACGTTCACGATCCAGTATCCGTTGAAAAAGATACAGAAGGTTGAAGTGATGCCAGCCAATCGGCGCCGGTACCCCGTCGCATTGATACCGGGGCAGTACCAAGACCACTACCGGGTTTACACTCCACAGGAGCTCAAGTATTTGCCAATAAACACGGTTCTCTACGGACCGCCCCAGGAGATCGGCTCAGTCTACACGCACCCGGGTTCGGACGGAAGCCAGTCCGAATCCGAAGATAGCTCGGGGTCGGATTCAGGCTCTTGCAGCAGTTCGAGTGGCGGCAGTTCGCCTGCGTCTGACATGGACACGAGCACCGCAACGGGACCCAGCTTCTGCAAGGTCTGCGCCAACGCCGACGTGTCGAAAGAGGGCGAGGAGCTTATATCGTGCTCCGAGTGCGGGAAGGTGGGTCACGTGACATGCCTCGACATCTTGCCGGAGATGGCGGCGGCCATCAAGTCGTACCGGTGGCAGTGCATGGACTGCAAGATGTGCAACGTGTGCATGGCAACCGACAACGAGGACAAGATGATGTTTTGTGACCGGTGCGACCGGGGTTACCACAGCTTCTGCGTGGGCATGAAGTCTGTGCCCGCGGGCCGGTGGATCTGTCGGCTGTGCGGTCGGTGCGCGACGTGCAACACCAACACGCCGGGCCCGGAGGGGCCCAGGGTTCAGTGGCACCACGAGTACGGGAAGGGTCCCAGTCCTGTGGACCATAAGCGGAGTGTGACCATCTATTGCCAGAGCTGCTACCGACAACGAAAAGGCCGGTGACGAAGACTGTGGTGTTACAGGACTGTTGTTGTTCGCGTAATATAGTGAATAAATGAGCCTGGACTCACTTTTTATTCGTAAGTAAACCGGTGTGATGAACTGCCCTACTTGATGATGATGATAATAGGTGGCTGTTCCCTTTGAAGCGTGGGGCCACAGATGCTGTGACATAGCCGGGTAAAAAGAAAGAAGGAAAAAAAGAAAGTCATTGCATGAATAGCAAAGCACATGGATGGATGGATGCTATGAGCGTCCCCTTTGTAACGGGGCGGTGACATGTCTGCCACCAGGCTCGAAAAAAAAAAAAAAAAAGCTTCCTTGTTTCATGTTGGCCTAATACCATATCTACATTGATTAAATCTATGTTATTATACCAAAAAATACAAATTAGCAGCATCCAAAAGCGACCTCTTGTGGTGGATCAGTGGCGGGCCCCCGCTGGGCAAGAACTTGTAGCTTCGATACCTAGCTGTTGCAGCCACGTACTGACGAGGTCAGAGCACAAACAAAGGCTTGTGCGCTGTGCTTTAGGTGCATAGGGAAGAACCTCAGGCTATCAAAATTATTCCGGAGCCCTCCACTACACGCAGTTTGGCACATTAAGTAGAACTGGCAGTTGGGTGAATTGGTGCATGTGGACATTAAACCCCATAATTTAATTAACCTGTCAGAGTTAGTCAGGGGCTTGATAAGGAGAGAAGCGCTTCTTATGGTGATTAAGGAACTATGCATGACATGGGCATTCTAGATGCTCAGATGGCTCCAGCCAAAGTTTTTAGTTGAACCAATCATTTCGGGACTCGTTGGTCCTTTTTTCAGGGTTTGGTTGTGTCTGTTGTGGAAGCAGTGTTGTTTGTTCTCCTTCCACCTTGACTCCTCCTTTCCATTATTGCCGAAAGGGCCGTGCACGTACACAGAAGGCATCGTTCCCAACAAGGGGTAATGGGGACAGAAGAAACTGTTCTGCTTCCGCAACTGATACAGTCGACCCCGGACGAAGGGACTGAACAGGTTGCGAAACATTGGGTCCATCAAAAAACTGGCTTGAGCCACATCAGCATCTAGAATTTCTTCACCCAGCCAGACAGATCCCTCGTAATGTTTAAATATATGACATAGTGCATCGCAGCTTGTGTCCAGCAGGAGCAATATGCCCAGCTATCTTGGTTGTTTCATTTCTCACAGCTGTACAAGCTGCGTGTATTAAAGGGACACTAAAGAGAATGAATTGATTTAGATTGATAAAGTGTGCTCGGAGAACTCTTGTGTAGTTTATTTCACCACCATATGTTTATTATTAGAGGAGAAAACCAAGTTCAAAGTTTCATTTTTAAATTTCGCGCCGAACTTTGTAATTCGTGACGTAAAAGGTTTCAAAGAGCATTTAACGTATTTTGGCGCCACTGGCTCGACGAAATTTCCACAAACTCGTTATGTCAAGTCTCTGGCCCCCTCAGAGGACAATGTACTTCGATTTAACCGATTAGGAACTACGTAGGCCCAAGCAGGCGCCGTGAAAAATATGTGACGTCACGGCAAATGGTGCGGGAATTCCAAGGTGGCGTCGCCACCTGTATTTTCTTTTTGCGCGTTTTCTCGCTTATTAAGCGTCTTCTCGCAGCAAGCGTGGTGTTTTTGGTATCGTGGAAGACTACTTTACTAATGCGAGAAAAATCGTTTTGCTCTTTAGTGTCCCTTTAACTCGGTAGTAGTAACGGGGTCGAAACAGACCTGGGTGCGAAGTATGAACAAGTTAGCAGCGCATGTCTCTCCTTTGTTTTTCCTGTGCCACTTTCGCTTCTTAACGGGCACCTGAGTCTAGGTACAGACGGGTCCAGTGTTAAAGGGAACACTGGCGTGCGGGGAAGGTTAAGATTTCGCTTTCTTGCAAAAGCGCAGTGACTTAGATTACCATAAGACTGCAGGTGGTTGACAATTCTGACACCTTGTGACGGACTAGTACCGTGCACGAACAGTGTTTTCACATCCACTTGCAGCTAGGGGGCCAGCAATACGAAAGGTGCTCATCAGACTGTTCCCTTTAACAGTGCACCGTACTGTACATGGGGTGTTCTTGCATTTCGCTTCCATCGAAATGCAGCTGCTTCAGCCAGGAATTGAACCCACACCCTCATGCTTAGCAGTTCAATACAGTAGCCTGCTGAGTCACCACAGTGGGTTGATAATACAGTATGCCCAGGTGTGTTATTTAATGGTCTCGCAAATAACGCATCGGGATTGTACATAATTTGTTCACCCGGTGTCTGTTTGTAGCCACAGCGCAAATTTCTCCTGCATCGTTAATTAATCAATCAATGTTTGTTTATTGTTCGTACAACTGGGTGCACGGAAAAGCGTAGACACAGCAGCGTTAGGTGCGGTCGGTTCACAAGACGTCGCCATCTTGCAGTTCGCTTCTCTCGTTGTGTGTCTTGTGCCACTGGCTTGCGAGATAGAAGAACGGTTCCTGAACCCCTTCGCCTTCTTTCTGCAAGTTTGTAGGTTCGAGTGTAAGGAAACTGGCAGCAGTGGTGGTACCAACGCTACTTTTTAAACGTGGATAGCATTTGGTTGGCTAGCATAATGGATACTACACAACCAATTCTAGAGCATGATGGTAGCTCGACTGATTCCAGATGGGTAGATAATACTGCATACACTTGACTAAGGGTTGTGCTCGTGTGAGGACCGCTCCCCCCAACTTGGCAGTCCAAATTTTGAAAAAACAAAAACAAAAATCTCGCCAGCAAACGGCAGCGTCGTCACGTCTCTCGTACAGCGCCTTTCGCAGGAGCCACCAGATGGTAATAGCTGTCCTGCTGCTTCGTCATGCGGCGCTATCTGTGAGCTTCGGGCGCGCAGCACTATCAGGGAGATCTTGTCGCTTTTCTCGACGGCGCCATTGATCCTTTGTGCTGCCGTTCATTTTGATGACTGCTTATAGCACAGCCGCTTGCGATTGTGCTGTAATCAGATATATAGCATGATTAAATAGGTTTTTCCATACGTGGATTGAAAATTGAACAAAAATTTCACACTTCTGTGGAAAGGCCGCACCCCATCAAAATCGCGGAAAAAAAGTAGGGCCCTTACTCGGGCGGATACAGTAATGCTGTTGAGGTGACATCGCCTGCACAGCCTTGATTTAGATTTACGGCCAGCTCTAAAATATGCCAACAACATGTACTGTGCAGTTAGACCGAATACATCACAAATCGCTGTGATGTTGAAAGTATTCTCAGAACCTAGTTGACTCTAAAACATTTGATGCCGACCATACAGTGTTCACGAAATGATGCTTGAAATTGAGTTGCTCATGCTTTCATTTCCACAGCCTTCAGTTCGTCTCATATTGGCGTAATTTTGACTCGAGCACTTGCGTCAGGGCAAACATAACCTTTGGTTGCCTAAATTTAAAGTGACATGACACGGTTATCTGACAGAATTGACAGAATAGAAAGTCCTGCATGTTAGCATGTACAATGACATGTATGGCGCACAGTGCTGATGGTTTCCTTCAGAATTCGCTTTGCACAAGCCCTTGCATTGAGACGCTTGGTGCACTTTCGCAATATCGATAGAGCGTCATCGAGGCACCGTTACGCTATTTCCGCTGACGACAATAATCGACACCAGTCAATTTCTGGTGTAAATTTTGTTTTACCGCTGACGACTCCACGTAGTGGAAGCCGATCTTTTCTGCCATCTCCTGACATTCCTTGGACGAAACGCGCCGACGTTCCTTGAGGTCTGCCTTGGTTCCCACCAAGACGCCTGCAACGGTGAAATCCGAATGCAATGCTAATGAAAATAGCTCTGCAAACCTATCAAGTCAAATTTTTAAAAGTAATCTTGGACAACTTAATTATTGGATTGGCATTGAATGAAAATAATGTCACGTTCTTTCAATCTTTGTGAAATGTTATGCTTCAGTATGTAGTGTCCATAATGGTGTTGCATACATAAGAGCGATGCGTTTCACATAGTGTGCATGAGCAGAAGTTCTACACAAACTCTATGTGAAACGTGGCATTCTCACGTACGTAACATCGTTACGGGCGCTATGTATGCAGTACTAAAACTAGTTACTGGCTGCTGTGTCATGACAGTTAAGCTAGTGAACTAATGTTTTGATGCATTCAAAGCACATGCACCTAGAAATCGGAATGATGTACTACAATACTTTCATTTATTCACACAAAATGTATCTGCCTTTGTGATGCAACTGGGTTGTTTAAAGTGCCTAGGTATGAAAGCCCTCTACACTTCAGGCAAGTTAAATTCAGCCAGAAATTATCGCCATCATACTCCCATACCATAATCGAGTGCAAAAAGACCTAACATTGAACACATATACTTCGAAATGTCGTCTATATTCAACAGCAGGTAATTTCGCTTAAAGATTTTGTGAAATAAAAAACACAAGAAGGCGTTTTTAGTATATTGAACCCAAATTTACAGTATATTCAGTATAACAATGTTCACCACGGCACACATATGTACCAGCTATAGAGGGTGCTAGGATGTTCATTTGCAGATACCCAATGCGCTGTTTGCGCAATCATACCTTTTTTTTTTCTTGAACCTCGATTCGAGTTCTGTGTATGGTGTAACCTTACTGAAACGGAGTACTACATGGTGAAAAAAACTTACACGGCGAGCTTCTTTCCATTGAGGTTATGCTGTTTCAGTTGTGCAAACACTGGCACATGTGCACATTCCTAATTCCTCAAAGCGTGAATACCACTGGGTTATTTTATTAATCACTGCTGACAAATGGCAATGATTAAAAACTTAGCCGTTACGACGAATTCTTTTATTCGAAGCGAAAAAGACGTCAGTGACACAATTTATCACAACTTCGTCTAATAAAGTATACCTCCTACATGTCGCACCAATTGTCGCAACATTTTAAAGGTATAGCTGCAACTTTCAAACTTGGCAAGATCATTTTACGGCTCACTTCTGACTTGTCAGAACTTCTGAGTATCAAAAGTGTGGCACAAAATACCTGCATTTTAGTGGAAGTAAGGAATGGTTAAATGAAAAAAATTTGTAACTTGGACCTCGACGTCCCCACGTGGGAAGCCTAGGCCATGCCCCTCAAATTGCTGGTTCACAATAAAATGTATTCCTCCTCCTGTAACTTTGTTGATATAGTATATCAAGGTTTAGCTGCAACGGATATCTTGCTTAAGAGTATTCACATTTGCCCATGGATTCGCTGCTTACTAATTTTAGGACCGCAGGTGCTGTTCTTCGAGAGCCTCGAGGCCCATGTTGAGACGTGCTGGAAGGAAGGCTCGTTGCAAGTGTCAAACATTATTATGGCCAAGGGTGCATCTGCCCACTGAAACAAAATTATACAAAGAGCCAGTATCAAGGCGAGATCTAGGCTGCCTTTTTTTTTGTCTGATCATAAATCTGCAGTAGGATTAATACTCGCCAACTCCTGGACAAAATCAAGATAGACTTCTTTTCCTGAGCAGTCGTACAGGTAGAGCTCCTGTGGAAGCAAAGTAAAAAAAAAAAAAGGTCAATTATATCAACATGGTCAAAACAATTGTGAGCAATGGGCCCCGAATGTAACAAACGTATAGCACATGCAACTTGGAGTGTCACTCAATATATATGGTCATGTGAAATTTTTTATTTGGCCTAGTAATTGGAATGCTTGTTATCTCCAATTAGTAGTACACAGTTCCAAATGGGGACCTATTGGAACAGCTCTTCGCCGAATAGTGCTTGCAAGTACAGTTAATTGTGATTGAATAAATAAAATAAAAAAATGCTATGTATATACTTACAAGATGTCATATGATAGTGTAGCTTCAAAACATATAATTAATCATTGCGCAGCATTCCATGTGCTAGAGATGCATTAATTGGCACTACTCACGACAGCATCCTTGGTGTCCGGTATGTTGACTTTGCCGACCGAAAGCGTAACTCCGGTTGTCTTTGCATAGTTTTCAAGACAACAACACATTAGGGCTTTAGTACGTACGTTTGACGAGACAGCTTGCGTGTATGCCTCTTAGTTTTCTCGTTATTCGATGCTCACCATTGAATAGTTTTTGGGAAAGTAGCTGCGGTCGTGCAGAAACACTTGCATCAGGGCCGTCTTGCCGATAGCGGCGTCTCCTGAGAAAACGAGACAGTCTTTTTTTAAAGCTACGCTGTTGAAGCAAAAGAGTTTGTTATTCCGCTTTAATCGCGCTAGTCAAAGCAAATATGAATGGGACAAGTGTACACGATTACCAATAACAGCGCACTTCACGCGCAAGATGTTCGTCATGTTTGCTGCGGCGTTGCGTCGTCTGCTGTTTCCGAGTTGCCATGGTAACAAGCTGCGGCGCTTAACAAATGTAAAGTTTTGAGTTTAAATTCAAACAAAAAATAAAATAAAATGTGTAGTAAAATAAATGTTATTATTTTTAAATTTTAAACATACACCTTTTTATAAAAATTAATGTTTTCAGTACATTTTACTTGCTGCCGAACCGTTACTGCCTTCGCGCGTTTTTCGCAGACTGTCGGGCATTTCGTCTTTCACGTGTGTGGTGTATGTCTAAAAAAATTATGTTTTAGTCACTCGCAGAGGATTGCCAGCTGAACCCACGTTGTCGCTTCTTGTCAAAGTGTCGTGAAGAGGTGCACGTCGACCTCTTCTTTCACGAGTGGCCGTCGTAAGGCATCTGCGCGCGCGTTCAGGGTCACGGCCGTAGTGAAGTGACCATGGCTGCTACCTCCGATGCCGCCGCTGATCAGCCGTTGCTGACCGAGCGCATGGTCGAAGAGGAACAGAAGCTCCTCGAACAGGGCACAAAGGAAGAAGAACAGGTAACCCTCGTCGCATACGCTTCCTTTCCGTTCATAAGCGCGTTCGTGCGGGCTTGCGAATCAATGGTCGCCGTCATGGCTGATCTCTGTGCGGTTCGCGCGCCTGAAACGGCAGCTTGCTCTATTGTTTCGTGATAGCTTTGACACTTCTACTCGCATGTTGCGGCAGGCGTGCTGTGTACAGTACGTTTTACAAACTGTTTGTTTCGTGCGCAACGCGGTGGTTTGTGGACTTTATGCGTCTGCATTTGTCCACGATTTGTGCCTGAATGGCACCTCAGAATTCGGGCACGTTTTTGTATGGCCGAGGCGTACAAAAACGTGCTTTACTGTGTTTGTCACTCGTGGTTGGCCCAGAAAATGGCCCACAATATTCTTTTCCCGCATTCAGTGATGTTTTTGAAGGCGTGTTTAAGTAAGGAGTACTTCAGTAAATGTGTGTAGTAACATCTCGTCCGTTCGGCTGAGCGCGTCTGCTATTCGGCGCCGTCTGCGTCTGTCACTCCGTCTGCATTGTGAAAAAAACCTTTCTCTTGTACTTTTTTTTTTCTGCGAGCCGTAGTTTACGATGATAGTTCAGGGTGAGTTTTTCTGATAACGAGCTTTGCTCGACATCGCGGCCGCTTCTTTCTAATTGAACTCCGTTACCACGTTTCGTTGTTGCTAGTTGCCATGTGCGTTGGTGGAGGAACACAAACAAAGAAAATAGCAAAAACGCTTTATGAAATTCAGTTTATGCAAGTTACGCGGATCCGACGGCACGTAGCCGGGCGCAGATTCGCGCGCCGCGTGTTCGGATGGGCAAAAAAGCAAAAAAAAAAAACAAAACAAAGCGAACGAGGCTTGTCCAAACCTGTTCCGTTTTTATATCGCCGTTCGCTCATGGCTGCCGCGCATGACAGGCATGCCATGTGGCGGAGCGGACTTATAAATGCGTAAGTGCATAGTGTACTAGAATATTTTAATGTGATCATTGTGTGGCGTGGTGTATTCTTGGCATACCAATAAAGAAAAAAAAACGTTCAACCAAAATGTAAGTGTGGTGATAAGTGGCTTTTTAAAGGGGCTCTGCAACACTTTTTCAGCATGGTCAGAAAACGCTGCCGATCGGCAGCCGAGGCTCCCGAAAACACGCGAGCCAAACATGATAGCGCAGCACGCGGTCGGCAATTTGCAATTAATTCTCAGCTAAAAATAGCTCCCGCTTATCTCGACAAATGCATGATGCCATAAACCACGGCCATTGGCTGATTTTGAGCATCGTGAGCTGCACAGTGCACCCGCGCGCGCTCGCTCGCGATCACACTAAAAGAAGCCGCGCGCTCGAAGAAAAAAAAAAAAAGTGCTCAAGGCCATGACGAACGGACGCATCTTCTTGCCCTTCAGCGCGCTCGCTGGCACGAAACGAGAGAGAAAGCGTGCGACAAAGCCCTTGTCAAGATGTACTTTTGGGCTAGTTGGTTCATATTCGCAGTAAAACAGCGCCGGCGAAAACAACAGACCAGACGAGGAGAAGGACACGCAACACAATGCGCACTGACAACTGAAAGTTCATTCAGTATCTACACAGAATAAATACTGCCTTCACATGAATAAACAGAAGAAAGAAGGTTACAAAAGATATGACAGTGCATCACGTTGTCACTCCTACTGCGCGTGCAAAACGGTTCCTGAAAGAAATCTGACATCCTTCTCTGAAAGCAAAACAGAAGGCATGCTGACACAAGATTCCCCGAACTTTTCTTATCTCTAGGGCTTCAACAACCTCCCTTGTTAATCTGTCAGCCTATTTGTACACAAGGGCGTCCGCAGAACTTTTTGCAGGGGGGTGCAGCAGGGGAAGGGGGGGGGGTTGCTTGCATTCAACACAGGTAGCTTTTCTTTCACTGCTGTGACATCATCGGCAAGATTAGTCAATAGTAGTGTGTAACGTGCAAAGTTGGCTGGCAATCCTGAAGCTCTGCATAGAAAATAATTATACGAAATTCCAAGGGGGGGGGGCAGCCGCCCCCCCTTGCACCCCCCTCCGGACGCCCATGTTTGTACATGACACCAGTGCTTTCAAATCGAGGTGCGCAACTGCAGTCTCTGCAATGGATGCCTAGATGCCCTGATACCACTTTCGTTGTGTTGTACTTGTGCTCTTTTGATCTATCATTTAGGCATCTTCGTGTTCGGCCTATGTATGACGCACCGCAGGACAAAGGGATTGCGTAAACCACATTATTGGTGCACTGTACAAACCTGTCGCGATGCTTAGTGCACACAGGTGTCTTACTTTCTTCGTTAACCGCCCGACACATCTTTGCCAGCTTGTCGTGTGCGGTAAACGCCACCTTTACAGTTGTTAGTGCGCCTTGTGTTACGTGTCCTTCTCCTCGTCTGGTCTGTTGTTTTCGCCGGCGCTGTTTTATGCGGACAAAGCCCTGTAACTGTGCATACTTGACGGATTAAAAAAAAAAAATTGCTGCAGTCAGTTCGTGAGTCGGTAAACTCTTAGTGAAACCATTCGATGATTACTTAGAAAAGTTTTGCAGGGCCCCTTTAATTTCCTCCTCATTTTGCATATCGAAGCCGCCTTTTTCTTTTTTCTTCTTTTTGCGTACAACAAACAAAAACTGAAATGGGCGTGTTTTGTCGCACAACTGTGTGGGAAGGTGTGCTTTTCGAATTTTGCCTCTAAGACGACAAAAAAAAAAATGAAAGTTGCTTGTGTCACAACGCTGGAATAACTGGGTTTGCTATGCTTGGTTCATTTTTAGCACTTCTGAAATAAGATTCAGAAAAAAAAAAAGACTGGGCACGTAGGATGCTTGGCTTCCTTCCCATCGGGCTGCCTTGTTTCTCCGAATATTGTGTTTTTCTTCAAAAGTACTGAATGCAAAGTGCATAAGGTATCGCAAAAGTGGCTCGATTACACTGGGCCTATTCGATTTACCACTTCTGGCTACATCTGGCTACCCGCGGGCTGCCAGAGACAGCCAGAACACATTCGTTTTTTCTCGGGTTGCTCCGCCCACCGCGCGCGCACTTCCGGTGGGCATTCGTTTTTCGCTCTCTGGCTGCATCTGGCGACCCGCGGGTCGCCAGAACTCGCCAGAACGATTTTGGTCTGGCGGCTCTCTGGCCGTTTTCTGGCTAGCAGACGCCAAAAGGGACGATGAGCGCTCGCGACCATCTTTGCGTGGTCTCCGCGGAATGCAAAGGCTTCGGGTACGGTCCCGTACTTCGGGACCTTCGGCGGCTCTCGGCCAGTGCGACAAGAAGCGTCTTTTCGGCCGAAATCTTCGGTCGTTCTCGGAGGCCTTGAGGATAAAATGCCGAAGCTTCAAGCTCCTCAACCAGGGCTGCACAAGTAATTCTAGACAGTCGGGATAACGACGTTCTCAACATACAGCGGAACTCTATGCCGTTCTTCTCGTTGCAGTCTGCTTATCAGCAGACACACAACGAGATCTTCGACATTTTCATCCTCGCACACAACGGTTTGGTGACGCCTGCGGAGCCTGCGAGCGCGCAGCAAGGCCACCAGCCCAGCGATCGTAGCTAACAAAATTTGTACTAGCATGTTGGAGCAGACGACGCAGTTGTGAGCCGCCCAGCCGCGAGCCCAAAATTCGATTTTACTTCTTCCGGCCACTTTCTGGTTGCCAGAAGTTTTTAGGCCACGTGATATAACGTCATTTCCTGTCAGAACCGGAACCCGCTGGCTGGTTTCTGGCAGCCAGCGGGCTGCCAGAAAATGGAAAATCGAAGAGCCCCACTGAGTAGTTCACTGGTCATTAATAACCGAACATAAGTCGGTACCCCTCGTGCTATAAGTTACCTGGGCTTTGGATTGATGAAGACACGACCAAGGAACGCACCCAAAATGTTGGGGTCACGTAGCAACACCTTATGTCTCGGGAATTTGGTTCTGTGTGTGCCAGGAATTTGTATGGCGAGTCGGAAAGATTTAAAATAAAAGGCTCGACTCAAGCTAAACATGCTTTAGAACCACACCTCTTGGGTGGCAGACAAGAAGTTTACAGTGAAGTTGCCACAGTCCCTGCTTGAAGAAAAGCCAGCTCCAAGCCATTTATTTGGTTTTCTTTTATCCCCATATTCCTTGGGATGAATCTTCCGGACAATGGAAAAACATAAACAAAAAAACGTAATCAAATCACACAGATGTCCATGGCAGCTGTATCTATGGATGTTCAGCTGAACCAGTTACAGCGAGCAGTGGGTGGATTTGCTTAAAAGACGCTAAACAGAAAAGACGATTTTTCTCATATCGGTAAATTACTCTTTCTCAATACCAAAATCACCATGTTTGCCGCGAGAAGACTCTTGGTGAGCGAGAAAATGCGCAAAAACAAAATACGGGTTGTGACGCCACTTCGAAATTCCCGCACCAATCGCCATGATGTCGTAGATTTTGACGGTGCCTGCTAGGGCTTACGAAGTTACTAATCGGTAAAAATTGAGTACATTGTCCTCTGAGGGGGCCAGAGACTTAACATACCAAGTTTCAATTAATTTCGTTGAGCCAATGTCGCCAAAATATGAAAAATTCACTTTGAAATCCATGATGTCAGGCGCAGAGATTTTGGCACAAAATTTAAAAATAAAACTTTGACCTTGATTTTTTCCGCTATCAATATGCCTATGATGGTGAAATTAACGACATTAGTGTTTTCAGAGTACAGTTTATCGGCCTAAACCGGTTCATTGTTTCACTTTAGTGTCCTTTTAAGCTTGGCCCCCTGCCTTCCTACAGCTTTGCAGGTTCATTGTGTTCAATGAAATATTCTTTTATAAGCGTGGCAGTTTGCAGTACTGATGGTTATGCACAGAGACATTCGCTTTGCTGTGTTTAGGTATTGGAAACCTATGTGTGCTTGCAAGCTCGGAAACATGGTCTAATAAGTAGCGCCGTAATAAGCTGCGGCGGAAAAAAATAGTGCAGCTTTAGCATGTACGGACACAAATACCAAGATGGGCGCTGATGATGTCTCAGTTGTTGGTAGGCGCAAACATAGGTCACATCTTTGTGCAAACTGTTGTTCGGCCAGCTTGTGCATCTTGATGAAAATGGGATTGGTACAAACGTGCATTTCATACTGTATATATGTATATCATAAGTGTGTTCCATTCTGGCCAACAAAGCACACCGTCTATGCTGATAGTTTCTAGCCCAAGTAATGGAATGCATCTTTGCGAGGTGATGGCATGGAAAAGCTAAGCTAAGCGTGTAAAATTGTTTAAAGAAATTTATTTTGTGTTTGAACCTCTGAAAAAAAATCAACGTAGATTACATTACACACATAAGAAAAGCGTGGCTACGCCATTATCTGAGCAGACAGCCTTACTGTCCGCCATATCAATTGGGCAGGTGACCAGCTCGTATGGACTTTGACTTGGATGCTGTATTTGCTGAGCTGGCTCTTATGGCGGCTGTGTCAGAATTGGCTCGAGATGGCTTTTGGCGGCTTCGTCAGAATTGGGAATGCTGTCTGTTTAGCGGTCTACGGTGGGTATTGGTACACAGCCAATGGCTTAGACCTTTCTTTAATTACTATACACATTGTGTGTGTTTTCAGCCTTTGCGCTGTCACCCCTCTAAGGAATCGACCACTGTGTTCCTCATAGCAGATGTAATTTGAGATTGCTGGGGTGAGTGGACTGATTGTTGAGGCAGACCTTAAGGGAACACTAAAGAGGAAAACATTTTTTTCTCGTATTAGTGAACTCCAATTTTGTAATACTGAATGCCCCACTCTTACTACTAGATGGTGCCTTGAAGTTCCTGCACCAGCTCGTCCGGTTGTCATAGATTTTGACGGTGCCTGCCGGGGTTTACGTAATCATTTGTTGATAAAAAAATTCTTCACATTGTGTTGTAAAGGGACGCAAGGTCTTTACACAGTAAGTTCAGGAAAATTTCACTGAACCAATGTGGCCAAAATACGCAAAAAAGGCTTCGAAATTTGTGACATCAAACTGACGTTTCCGTGCGAAAGTTTCGGCACAAAACTCAAACACGAACGTTTGCCCTTCGTTTGCTCTTCTAGTAGTTAACATGTAGAAATTAATGACGATAGAGTTCTGAAAGAATCATTTATCTTTTCAAACTCGCTCATTGTTTCATTTTACTGTCCCTTTATTCCTGTTGTTTTTGTTGTGCAGCGCACCCTGAGCCGGCGGGAACAGCAGGCGGCAGATCGTGAGGCGTGCCTCGAGCGGCTCAAGAAGCTGCTTCGTGCCACCAACATTTACTCACAGTTCCTCATCAATCGCATCGAGAAGCAGAATGCGGAGAGGGCTGCCCAGCAGCAGCAGCGGCGGCCTGGAAAGAAGACACTGGAGGGATCCAAGGAGGAGAAGGTTTGATTCTACTTTTTCTTTTAAAGGAACTAATGTGGCAACTCGGTGTTACGGTGCTTGGCTGCCAACCCGAAAGACGTGGGTTCGATCCCGGCCAGGGGTGGCTGTCGCATTCCAATGGAGGTGTAGTGCCAGAAGCCCGTGTTCAGTGGAATCTTGTTTATACGTTTTTCACGGGAACCAGAAAATAAAACGTATTATGCAAAAATCGTATTAACGAAAGAGTTTTAAAAAAAAGGAGGAAGATGCGGATACTCCGTCAGCAACTCACTTTAATTCGGCAACATTGAAGTACAGTTGAACCTGCCTATAACAAACCTCCATACTATGAATTCCTCGATATCACAGTTTTTCTATTCTCCGCCGTTACTCCAGAGAAGCACAAGTATTTGGACCTCTATGTAACGAAGTGGCAGCGGGAAACGCCCTTGATATAATGAATTTTCACTGCC
Organism: Rhipicephalus sanguineus; assembly: GCF_013339695.2. NCBI lineage: Eukaryota > Metazoa > Arthropoda > Arachnida > Ixodida > Ixodidae > Rhipicephalus > Rhipicephalus sanguineus. The sequence goes on from NC_051182.1 coordinate 67,642,695, forward strand.
GACAACCTAGAGATTTTGGCACGAGCAGTAGCTGCATGCATCTTCTGTGGTTGCTCCGCCGCAGACAGAGCGCAAAGCGATGGCGGCGCACGTCGCGTGCTCGAAGCCCTGGCAACTGCGAGGCAAGAGCAAGCGCTGGTCCTCCTTTGAGGCACGAGAGGCAGTTGCGAAACTCGCTTACGAGCGACGACTGAGCCAACTCCCAGACGGGCGTTGGGCACGTGAGGTGTACAAGTACATCCATCTAAAGTGCATTAACACCAGGTGGGTGCTACGCACAAAACGCCTGGCCGAGCGGTACGGGGTCGCACCATGCCGACTCACGGAGAAACCTCAGCGGGACAGGAGAGTGAAGGTCCGGGAAGCTGTCCAGGAGGCCGAAAGTGTCTGCTGGCGGAAGACAGCAACAGAGAAGCCCGCTTTGAGTCTCTACAGTAAGGCAAAACAAGCGATTGAGAAGGAACCGATGCATGAGAACTCAAAGGGAAGCGGTCTTCTGTGCGAGGCCAGATGCGGCATGCTGCGAACCCGACTGCTGCGGGCGAGGTACACGCCCAACCTTGACACTACATGCCCGCTTTGCACCCTGGAAGACGAAAGCATTGAGGACATTGTGCTCCACTGCCCAGCGTTGCAACCACAGCGACCACGAGACTTCACCAACTTCACTGCCTTCGCCGTCCCCCCGCCTGACGAGGAGGAACGACAGCAGCAATTGCTGGCAATGGCGCTGGGCTTTCGGGAGTCGCAAGAGCAACCGCAATGGGAGGCAGTGGAAACTACAAAACGAAGATAGGAACACTGGTGGCGTGCGAATCTGCAGGATCGAACAAATCCGGCAGCATAAACACCAAACCAGTGGCTGGAAGTTTTGTTTTTGTTTTTGTTTTTTTTGCGCCGGATGCGGGTTTCCCGTCTGATCGCCCGTTGCAAAGGGCAAGGCACAAACAATCATCATCATCATCGTTTGTACATGCGAATGTGTGCGAGGCGGGCTGGCGTGCCCTCCCCCCCTTCCTTCAAACCTCACCCAGTTGCTCGCAAGTGCCACCATGCCAAACTGTGCCAGCTTGCGCAGCTGTCTGCTTGTACCAAAGGGGGCACAGCCTCCAGTTTCAAACTTCAACTGTTATAGTGCCTCACAGTTTTAAAATGTGCAGACATGATAAAACACTGAGCGATCTGTGTGTGGCCTTTGTTTGTTGGCAATGTCCTAACCTGGTAGGGAGCTTATTTTGCAGTGATTCCACTCCTGCGCCAACTGCGCCAAAGTGCGCCAAATTGTATTTACTGCGCCATCCTGATAATATCGACGAAATTTGCGCCAAACTGCGCCAAAGTCTCGGGTTTGGGGGCGTCTATCACCGGCAATCGCACCGCCGGCGCGTCAGAACATGTGCAGCTCGATCTTGGGGCTGCCAATAAAGTCGCAATCATGGACCAAGAAATATTCAGCTGAATAAATAGCGTTCGCGCGTGCGTTCCGAGTAAGCCACGATGCCATGCACGGTGCCGACGTAGCTTCTGTTCTGCAAGTCGGCCCGACAGCAAAACGCGCTCTCCGCAGAGGCTCGTGATGGCTAGGCTTATCGGTAGCGAGAAAGTGCGACGGCGATTCATCGGCGGACGTCGTCTGTTCCAGAAACGCTGCTGATAGCTCGATTCAAGCGTCGCACGGCACGTAAGGAAAGCAATGTTCAGTAATAACTACATGCGTGCTGCTAAAATGTCTGTCACTTCTGTTTCCGGACATCGCGGAATGAAGTCAGGGATCGCTCGCAGTAGATATATGGGACAATATCGAATTTTCCTTTGCTTCGCGTTTATGGGAGCACGCGAACGGTGGAAACGCGTTGACACTTTTCCTCAGATATACTTTATCCATGGATCTTCGTCCAGAAGAGCTTTTTCGTAATTCCTTCCGCCAGCACGTCCGAGTTTGTAACCACTCTGCGGTAAATACCCCCTAAAAGGCCCTGCCGTTTCGAGCTCACGTGCTAGGGTTCCAATTCGAATATTTTGCTGGCTTTTTTTAAAAATGTCATCTCATTAGTAAAATCATATCTCCTGGTCGGAGCAGCGGCAAATGCACAGCTGTCAGTAGTGGGCCCGTCGCTGACGGCCCACAGTGAAGCGGCTACGCCATGTTACACGTCCGTCCCTCGCTTTCGGGGGTCAATAGCTAACGGTTAAAAAAACTCAGTTTCGCTTAAGAGCAAAGCAATGAATGCGATACCAAAAAATTGTATTGTGAAACGAAGTAAGACTAGCAGCTAACTCTTTTGGATCCGATCTCGCGTAACTCAACAAAACGCTGGTTTAAGGGAATATGGTCCCTCCAGGAACCGAAGCGTTTTCTTGCTCTGAGTTCTCTAAACGCGAAGTAAGCGTTGAGAGCACAGCAAGTTTACGAGCCGTCTCCTGATGCCTCGAGATAGCGCGCGCGCAAGCGTCTGCGCCCTTCCAACGATGCGGTCCCCCCCCCCCTTCCGCTCCCCTGGCCTCCCTTCATGCTCCTATGAAAGACTGGCGGGGTGTTTCCTCTCTGTTTGATGAGCAATCGACGGCAGGCGCGCACGCGGGAAGATGTTATCTCATGCCCTGTCCGTGCGGCGGAGACAGACAGCCGGCTAGTTTAATCTCCGCTTCAGCCGCGTTCGTCGCCAGCGCTCGCGAGCTTTTACCCCCCTTAGGTGATTAGGGGGAGGGCGTCCCCCCTGCCCCCCCCCCCCCCCCCCCGTGCGCACGCCTATGCTCCTGATGATTTTTTCCATGAGATTTGCAATGAATCGAAATATTTCTAGCCTTCATAAGTGCCCCATAATAATACTCAGGTGCTTGAATGTTAATGCAATATGCTTCTGTATTGCACTCCAGGATGTAAAATTCGCTGCTCCAAAGTGCTCCCAGATGCAAAATTATCTGCTCCAAAGTGCTCCAAGATGACAATTTTGCTGCTCCAAAGTGCTCCAGTACAGAAATTTTGCTGCTCCAAAAATTGCTCCAAATCAGAAGTCCTCGGTAGCATCACTGACTTTGTCCATCTCTTCGTGGGCGATGGTGTGGCTGGGTTATTCAGTTTCTAGCGTTAATGGCTTGGCGCTGGCTGTTGCGTGACAGGAAGCATGATGCATGTGATGTTAGTATTTCATGGCACCAGGTCTGCGCTCTACAGCGGTAGTTCGTGCTCATCCATAGCGATGCAAAGCATGACTATGCTTTGCTGTCTTTCAGCTCCAATTCTAAGAACGTGGACACTCCTTTTTCTTTCCCCTTCTTCCCCTTCGCATCTTTTATCGCTCCATCACGTGCGTCATTTTAGACCTAGGTTTGGTCAGCGTTTCCAATTTTAGAGAGCAGATAGTACTTGTGTTCTCCGTGAGTACACGTTCATTGCTGGCCAGAACCTCCCTGTTCCATGCAATGTCGAGTGCTTTCACACGCTGCATTGCCATCGAAACTACGTAGTTGAAACAAAAGAGGCGTCGTAATTTTCCGCCACACTACAGATGGCACTGTCAATCTTCTAAAAACTTAAGGGTGCTGGTGCATGGGTGATATTTAAATGCATTTTTGTGGCAGGTCTTTTTTTACAAATTTCTGGATGTGGCTTTTACACTGATGCAGCCATTAAACGAGTGTATACACAGTATATTACAGACCACAGACCCATTGCCACTGAACAATTAGGGCAGAGCATTACAAGGCACTTGGTCACTTGGTTTTGCAAGAGACCATGCGACTTGACACCAGATGCTTTGGCGGATGCCACCAACAGCATTTCTCACGTTGTGTCAAGCTTTCTATGTTTGTGCAGTGCTGAGAGCAGCACTGTTGGCCTTGTACTTTTGATCTGTTCAGGGTCGTGTTTTGTGAGATGTCGTGAAGGGGTAACTATCCCCAATGGTGATTACCCTAGAATACCATCCCAGTTTGTGTAATGCTTATTTTATGTTTCGCCACATGGTGCAATGTTGTGGAGGCTGGCGATACTTTCTTTAGTAGCTGCACACATAGCTGCAAGCAGGTTGGTATTTTTAGTCGTTTTCGTATTTATAGTTATAGTTATTTTTGTAGGAAGCTCTGTGGCCTCAAACATGGTTTTGGCGATGCCAATGGCAACAGTTATTGTATATGTGTGCCATGCTCCGTTATGAATGGATGAAGGAACTTTTTCGAGGGGCTCGTTCCTTTGTTAGGCACAGCCAAATGGATCCATACCTGCCAACTCTCCCGATTTGCCTGGGGGACTCCTGAATTGTGAGCAGTCTTTCCAATTGTACAGACACGACCATAAATCTCCTGAAAAGCAGTGCTAGCGCCACCATGAAAAGAAAATAACTAAGGACATCGGTTCTTAAATTTTCTGTTGGTGTGGATCATTTAAGTAACTTTCGCCATAGTACACTGGTGTCATGCAAAAAGCCATTTAGATTGATAAGGGGCTACTAGTTCACAGGAGACACAGCAGACTGTCCCTTAATTACGCACACGTGCATGTGCCATATAATTATGAGGACCAGTATGATCATTGATATCTACAAGCATTACTGGCAATGGCAATCATGCGTTTATGATGTCGCTGCGTACCTGAGAAACAGTAAATCAATAGATACACCACTTTTATTCCGTCGCTTCCCCCATCCCACCACTGATGCTTTACAAATCTCCTGAATTTTGAGGTCACCAGGTTGGCAGGTATGTGAATCCAACAGACAATTAAACCAGTGAAAGCTTGGGGGCAATTATTCATTGTTTTAATGCTCTGTTAACGCTGCTAATTGCTCTGCTAATGAGTTGTCTTAATGCTCTGTTATGGTGGTATTCATTTGAACCATTCTTCTTCACGCTGCAGCCAAGCCGAGCCTCCTCCAGCAGGTCCTCCAAGAAAGCAGCGCCGCAGAGCAGTGCCGAGCCCTCCAAGGCGCCAAGCCGCAAGAGGAAGGCCTCGCCGAACTCTCGGGGTATGACAGAGATTTGATGGTGTAAAATATTTTTAACTGTAGTGAATGCACCGTGGACGAAGCAAGGTGGCCATGCAGCAGTGCGCTGGCTTCCAACATTGTCCTTGGTCTCTTTCATAAGTGGATCCTAGCAGTGCTGCCGCAGTTCGTGCTCCTTCGCATTGTCACAAGGGCATGAGTGTCTTTATTCCTCCCAACAAAAAGACAGTGCTCTTGTCCTCACAATGAATCAGCTGACTGGCACAGTAAATTAAAGATAGTCTGCGTTCTTTCTGTGCATTGGTCGTTTTTTAAAAACTGCGCGCGTTGTATCCTTGGCTTGGTAAAAACTAAGCTTGTGCGAATACAGTAAAACCTCGGTAATTTGTACTCGGTTAATTGGGAATCCCGGATAATTTGTATTATTTGCGCGGTCCCAAATTTTTACATGTAAATTTAACCGGATAATTGGTACGGCCAGTCTGCGACTTCCCGGTTAATTGGCACACTTGGCCGCGACTTCCAAGATATGCAAAGGGTGTTGCGAATCTCGGAGGCTGTAACTAAAACATGCATTTTTTTTTTTTTGATGTACGGATCTCGAAGGCCATGTTTTTTTTTACCGGAAATACGTCGTAGACGCCATGTTTTAGCAATTGCCAGGCGGCGATGCGTGCGGTTGCGATCATGATCATCATCATCTCAACAGCGATGTTAGCCACTCTAGCGAAGTGAATGTTTTGTGGAGTCTTTGTGCCATTTGGATGTCGGCTGGCGAGCATTGTGCGATTCGGTGCGACTGCTCCATTTGTCTCCTGTCTCCGCTTGAGTGTCTTCCCTGTGAATTAGTTGATTGAGGTGTGCTTGGAAGGAAGATGCCGAAGTACAAGAGCTTGTCCCTGCACGAAAAAGTGTGCTTAATTGAAGAGGCCAGCAAGTCGACGGCGTCGAAAACGGCTCTCGCCGAAAAGCACCACGTGCCTCTGTCAACGCTGTGCAACATCATCAAGAATAAGGAGAAAATTCTCGATGCTTACAGCAAGACGCACTCGTCAAAGCGTACACGAGTACGCCCGCCTACGTACGCCGACGTTGAAGCAGCTCTGATCGACTGGCTGCAGAAAGCCAACGCAGCACACCTTCCTGTGAATGGGACCATATTGCGTGAGAAGGCCAACCAGCTGGCTGGGCTGCAACTTGGACATTCTGAGTTTAAATGCAGCAATGGATGGTTTTGCCGATTTAAGGAGCGCAACAACCTGACATTCGTGACTGTTTGTGGCGAGAGTGGCAGCGCGGATCAGTCTGTTGTCGACGGCTGGAAGCAGCACACCTTGGCTCCACTACTCGCCAAGTACGAAGCAGCAGATGTTTACAACCTTGATGAAGCTGCTCTGTTCTACAAAATGTTGCCTACGAAGACGTTCGCTTTGAAGGAGGCAGACATTAAGGGGCGGAAACAGAACAAAGATAGAATCACTGTTTTGTTTGGTGCAAGCATGTGCGGTGAGCACAAGCTGCCACTGCTTGTTATTGGGAAGACAGAAAAGCCTCGTTGTTTCAAAAATGCACGACTGCCATCCAAGGATGACCTGATCTATAAAAACAACAAGAAAGCTTGGATGACGGCTGCACTCTTTGAAGAATACGTGCGGCACCTTGACCGCAAGTTTGCGGCCGCAGGGCGCAGCGTTTTGTTCGTCGTCGATAATTGCCCAGCTCACGGCGACATTCAGAACCTGCAGGCAATCAGGCTGGTCTTTCTACCCCCGAACGCGACGTCGCTATCGCAGCCGATGGACCAGGGCGTCATACACCATACCAGGAAAATATATCGCTACAATCTGTTGAAGCGAATGCTCCTTTGCTATGACAACGGAAAGGAGTATAACATTGACCTCCTCGGTGGTACAGTAGAACCCCGCTGTTACGTTCCTCACTGCTGCGTTTTCCCGGCTGTTACGTCGTTTTCCGCCGGTCCCGGCATAGCTCCCATAGGATACAATGTATTGGGAACCCCGCTGTTACGTCGTAACTGTCGGACCGTTCCCGTATGATACGTCGCGAAGTGCGTCTCGGAACCGACCGAGTGATAACCAAAGAGAGCCGCCATGGTGCATTTTCACGCAGCTTGGCCTCGTTTGACCGTAATATTAGCCGCATGAGAGGCGCAAGCAACAGAATCTTTCAATTGATGCAAACAAAAGCATGGCCTTCGAGATTCAAATTGCAAAGATGGCGTCTATGACGTAACTGCTCGCGAAAGCAAGGCCTTCGAGATTGGCATTTATTATTGACAAAAGCATAGCCTTTGAGTTTTGTATTGCACAAACATGGCGTGTATGACGTAATTGCATGCGAAAGCAAGGCCTTCGAGATTGGCATTCACTTCCGCCATCGCGTTGGCGTAGACTCATCATCATCGTTATTTGTCGGAGAGCGGGAGGAGTTCGAGCTGGTTGGAGCTCGCACGGTCGTGCGTGCGGTTCGCGGTCGGACTCGCCGCGCCGGTCGTGATTGCGTGTGCTTAGTTCTTTCATTCCTACAGCTGTTGGTGTTAAAAAAATCACATACGTTGATTACATTTCTGTGGATGAGGCCGTCCTAAGCTCCGCGTTTCTATCCATCGACTAGATCGCGGCTGAGCGCGCCAATTTTCGTGCTGCTCGTAAGAATTGAAATAAAATTCTGTACCACTAAATAATTTGCCGTTTTTCCTGTTTTTCGGCTCTTACGTTTCCCGTCTCTTACGTTTATTTCCTACGGTCCCTTCAAAAACGTATCAGCGGGGTTCTACTGTATTTGCCTCATTGTTCACGCATGGAGGCAGGTGGAGGCCACCGTTATTCGACGGTGTTTTGAGCATGCCGGTTTTGTGAAAGAAGAGGCAACCTCCGCTGAGTTTGCTGTCACCGCTGTCACTTGCCCGTTTGATGAAGAAGGGGAGACTCTCTGCGTTCGATATGAGGCTTTGCACGCGGACGAGGAGTGCACTCCAATCGGATTCTCCGAGTACGCAAATGTCGAGTGCACAGTGCAGACGTGTTACGCCGACATCGACAGCGAGATAGCTGCGAGATCGACCGATTCGGCCTCTAATGTTGACAGCAATGACGAGCCCTCCCGAGCACCCCCTTTGGGGGATGTCATCGATGCCTTGAGTGTTGTGCGCAGCTTCGTCGAGTGCAATGGCGGCGAGGCTGAGATGCTGCGCCTCATTGACAGGCTGGAAAATCTGACTTTCAGTGCTGGGAACTACCGAACGCGTCAGTCACGCATGGAGGAATTTTTCTCCAAGTAGGCTGACTTGCCACAATAAAGGTGTGACTTCCGTACATCACGTTTTCTGGCTGATTTCTTTGATTTCGCGTTGTTTCGGATAATTGGGACTCCCGCTTAATTGGGATATTTTTCTCGGTCCCGAGGCCTTCGAATTAACGAGGTTTTACTGTAGTAAATTTTAGGTTCGAAGCGAATAGTGATTTTGGTCGAATAATTTCGAATCGAATTCAAATAGTATATATCACATATTATAAAGAAAAATAAGCATATTTGTCATGACCCAACCAACCTGCACAACGTTTTTTTAATTGTAACAAGGCATGTGCAAATTTCATTCTTTCTGTTTCAAAGGAAGTGGAAGCAACTTTGAATAGTATAGCAGGATTTGGCTTTCGGTAGAATGCAAACCTTTAAAATATGTCGCGTTTTAAAATTTACTATACTTGGAGCATATAAGCCGGTATAACAAGTTTTTAAACTTCAAAAATGATGAATCGATGTGAGGGTAATATGTTAATTTAACCTTGAAGTGAGGCTTCGCAGCAGTGTGGATTTTTCCTGGAAAGTTGTATTCACGGTATAGCACCCCTTCACTGCAGTGAAACTACCTTTACAGGAGGTTACAAACTGACAATGCGGATTTTTCCTGGAAAGGTGTATTCACGGTATAGCACCCCTCCACTGCAGTGAAACCACCTTTACAGGGGGGGTTATAAGCGGACTAATATACACCTATTCATTCATTTCAAATACAGTAAAACCTCGCTAATTCGAACTCGGATAATTCGAAATTTCGGTTAATTCGAAGAACTTCTATGGTCCCGTGTTTGTCAATGCAAATTTTACCGGATTATTTGAACAGCCCGCGGGGTTTCATCCGGATAATTCGTAATTCCCGCCGGCAGCAACGGACGTGAAACAGCCTTCCGGCGACGCTTATCTCGGAGGTCATAGTAGTTGGAGTACCGGAAACGGGTTAAAATGCGTTTTCCGTTTCGCGTTTTTCACGTAGCTCGCGTGCTTGGACCATTCGCCATCTTGCATTAGTCTTGTTTACTTCGCCGCCTACGCCTGCATTTGCTGCGTGCGAAGTCCTGACCGCTTGTTGGACTCACGATGCCGAAGTACAAGACGCTGATGCTGCGGGAGAAGGTGTCCTTAATCAAGGAGGCTGAGAAGTCGACGTGCACGAAGACCCAACTCGCCGAAAAGCACAAGATGCCCTTGTCGACGCTCTCGACCATCTTGAAGAACAAAGAAAAGTTGCTCGAGGCATATGGGAAAACTCATTCGTCAAAGCGATCAAGGATTCGCTTCCCATCGTACCTGGACGTTGAGGTCGCTTTGATGAAGTGGCTGCAGCACGCAAACGCAGCTCATCTTCCCGTGAACGGCACCATCCTTCGGGAGAAGGCCGATGACCTGGCACTGCACCTTGGCCACAAAGGCTTCAAGTGCAGTAATGGTTGGTTCGCCCGATTTAAAGAGCGAAATAACCTTACATACTTGACCGTGTGCGGGGAAAGCGGCAGCGCCGACACGAACGTCGTTGACGACTGGCAGATGCGTACGCTGGCACCGCTGCTTCAGGAGTTTGGAGAGGACGACGTCTACAACTTGGATGAGGCAGCCTTGCTCTACAAGATGCTTCCCACGAAAACATTTGCTGCCAAGGACACCACTGTCTCGGGGAGAAAGCAGCCCAAGGAGAGAATATCCATTTTGTTCGGCGCGAACATGTCCGGGAACGACAAGCTTCCACTGCTCGTAATCGGCCGAGCGGGTAAGCCTAGGTGCTTTAAGAACGCGCGCCTTCCTTCGAGGGATGTCATCATGTACAGACATAACAAGAAGGCCTGGATGACGGCGGCGATATTCGAGGAATACGTGCGGTTCCTCGACCTGAAGTTTGCCGCCGAAGGGCGGAAAGTGCTCTTTGTTATCGATAATTGCCCGGCCCTCGGGGACATCAGAAACCTGGAAGCCGTCAAGATAGTCTTCCTCCCTGCAAATACTATGGCCATATCGCAGCCGATGGACCAAGGGGTGATCCTGCAAACGAGGAAGATTTACCGCCACCACCTGTTGAAGCGGGTTCTGCTTTGCTACGACAGTGGAAAGCAATACCACATCGATCTGCTTGGTGCGATCTGTTTAATTGCCTTTGCCTGGAAGGAGTTGGAGTCAAAGGTGATCAGGCGCTGTTTTGAACATGCCGGGTTCCGCAAACAAGGTGGCGAAGATCTTGATGAAGATTGCAGCTCGTCCAGTCTAGACGACGAGGGAGACTCGATGTGCGCCCGGATCACCGACTTTGGCGACGGCGAGGGACTAGGCTTCGTGGAGTATTCCAGTGTTGAGGCGGGTGTCCAAACATCGTATGCTGATGTATACGAGGACGTCGTCGACACTGGGCTAGTCGGCGATGATGGTGACTATAACGAGCCGGCCCGCGCGCCCGCTTTGGCTTCAGTTGTCGATGCCGCGAACACCTTCCGCAGCTTTGTCGAGTGCAGCGGTGGTGACAGTGAAATGCTGAGTATTGTGAGCAGGTTTGATTGAGAACATGGCACTTAGGGCGGCGAACTACCACAATAAGCAGTCCAGTATCACCGATTATTTCAAATAACCTTTTTCTCGCAAAGAAAATAAATGTGATTTCATCTTGTAGCGCTTGTTTGCTTTTTTTTCTTCATTTCGGTTAATTTGAAAATTCGCTTAATTCGAAGAATTTTCGCGGTCCGGCGGCCTTCGAATTATCGAGGTTTTACTGTACTTCGAAATTTTCAATAATTTAAATTCGAATCGAAGTGAATTCGAATACTGAATTATTCGTTCGAATATTCGAAGTGCTCGAATATTCGCACAAGCCTAGTAAAAACTACCAGTCAAGGTTGGGGACTTGTTTTGCTTTTACATTTTTTTTTTCTTCTCTCCCTTTGCATTTGGCACTGGTTGGTCATGTTCCACAACGGAGTTGTAACCAACTAGTTCGTGTTTGTTCATCATTGTCATTATTATGATTATCATCATAATCATTATCACTGCCATTGTGGTGAGCGGGCACAGTCACAGTGTGGACATGGAACACCTTTATGTGTTCTGTATGTGTGCTACTGTGATAAAAATAAATTCGAGCAGTGGTGCATCTGCGCACTCTGCAGTTCACATTTGTTTTGGCTGGCTGGTAATACAGTAAAAGCTTGTTAAAATAAACTTGAATGGGACTATAAGATTGTTTGAATTGAGCGGAGTTCGAATTAGTGGGCGGGTGCTTGAATGAATGGACATTGTACCACACTGTGTCGGCAGAACACAAAGAAGCCACCTTTGGACTTGTTGTCATGAACTAGGCGCAACTACACATTTGTGGCAGGTGATCTCGTAAATTAAGTTCTTGGAGCTCTAATAGCAAACAGAATTAATTGATCAGTCAGCGATACAACAGAAACAAGCACCGACATGCATGCATGTGAGCTATGAGCTTTAATGTCGAAATATGATGTTATTAAATGCGAAGCATTTCTTAGCGAACTTCTGCGACTTTGAGCGTATCTATCTATCTATCTATCTAGCCGCCTACGACTTCGTGCTCTCCTGGTCGCTTGGTTCATCGAATGTGCACCAAAATTGGTATGGCATAACATTACTGTATGACGAACATAAATGACAAGTCATAACATGAAAATCGTGACACGCATGTCATGTACAGCATGATTTACATGCTACGCTCATGGTGCGCTGGCGGCCGTTTCGCTAGTTTGATATACACCAAAATTGGTATCTTGCGATGTGACTGTGTGACGAACATAAATAACAGGAGTTAACATGAAAATCATGACACGCAGGTCATGCACAGCATGATTTACGTGCCACGCTCATGGTGCGCTGGCGGCCGTTTCGCTAGCTTTATATACACCAAAATTGGTATCTTGCGACGTGACCATGTAACGAACACAAATAACACGAGATAACATGAAAATCATGACACGCATGTCATGTACAGTATGACTTACGTGGCACGCTCATGGGGCGCTGGCGGCAGTTTCGCTAGCTTGATCTACCCCGAAATTGGTATTGCGCGACGTGACTGTGTGACGAACATAAAAACTCGAGTTAACATGAAAATCATGACACGCATGTCATGTACAGCATGACTTACGTGCCACGCTCATGGAGCGCTGGCAGCAGTTTCGCTAGCTTGATATACACCAAAATTGGTATCTTGTGACGTGACTGTGTAATGAACATAAATAACACGAGTTAACATGAAAATCATGACACGCATGTCATGTACAGCATGACTTACGTGCCACGCTCATGGAGCGCTGGCGGCAGTTTCGCTAGCTTGATCTACCCCGAAATTGGTATTGCGCGACGTGACTGTGCGACAAACATAAAAACACGAGTTAACATGACAGTCATGACACGCATGTCATGTACAGCATGACTTACGTGCCACGATCATGGCGCGCTGCCGGCCGTTTCGCTAGCTTGATCTACCCGGGAATTGGTATTGCGCGACGTGACTGTGTGACGAACATAAAAACTCGAGTTAACATGAAAATCATGACACGCATGTCATGTACAGCATGATTTACGTGCCACGCTCATGGGGTGCTGGCGGCCGTTTCGCTAGCTTGATATACACCAAAATTGGTATCTTGTGACGTGACTGTGTAATGAACATAAATAACACGAGTTAACATGAAAATCATGACACGCATGTCATGTACGGCATGACTTCCGTGCCACGCTCATGGAGCGCTGGCGGCCGTTTCGCTAGCTTGATCTACCACGAAATTGGTATTGCGCGACGTGACTGTGTGACGAACATAAAAACACGAGTTAACATGACAGTCATGACACGCATGTCATGTACAGCATGACTTACGTGCCACGATCATGGCGCGCTGGCGGCCGTTTCGCTAGCTTGATCTACCCGGGAATTGGTATTGCGCGACGTGACTGTGTGACGAACATAAAAACTCGAGTTAACATGAAAATCATGACACGCATGTCATGTACAGCATGACTTACGTGCCACGCTCATGGAGCGCTGGCGGCAGTTTCGCTAGCTTGATATACACCAAAATTGGTATATTGTGACGTGACTGTGTAATGAACATAAATAACACGAGTTAACATGAAAATCATGACACGCATGTCATGTACAGCATGACTTACGTGCCACGATCATGGCGCTCTGGCGGCCGTTTCGCTAGCTTGATCTACCCGGGAATTGGTATTGCGCGACGTGACTGTGTGACGAACATAAAAACTCGAGTTAACATGAAAATCATGACACGCATGTCATGTACAGCATGACTTACGTGCCACGATCATGGCGCGCTGACGGCCGTTTCGCTAGCTTGATCTACCCGGGAATTGGTATTGCGCGACGTGACTGTGTGACGAACATAAAAACTCGAGTTAACATGAAAATCATGACACGCATGTCGTGTACAGCATGATTTACGTGCCACGCTCATGGGGTGCTGGCGGCCGTTTCGCTAGCTTGATATACACCAAAATTGGTATCTTGCGACGTGACCGTGTCAGGAACATAAATAACACGACTTAACATGAAAGTCATGACACGTATGTCATGTACAGCATGACTTGCGTGCCACGCTCATGGGGCGCTGGCGGCCGTTTCTCTAGCTTGATCGACCCCGAAGTTGGTATTGCGCGACGCTACTGTGTGACGAACATAAATAATAGGAGTTAACATGAAAGCCATGACACGCATTTTCCTCAATGACATACAAGACGATGTGTGCAGCTCTTTGCTGGCTGCTTCCCATTACATCGATTCCCACAATGCGTGGGATCTGCCGGCTTTTTTATGCTCCAAAACACGTTCATTTAATGGCAGAGTTAACGAAATAAAAAATAAAATAATCAGTAATTAGCATTTGCTTGTGTTTCTTCCGTCGAGACTCCACGACCATTGTTTGTGGCTTGCCCAAGAACTCCAGCGCAGTGTCCGAATTCTCACCTGCTGAAAAATTCTGCTGTTTCGTTGTTTTGCATCTCTAGTAAACTTCGTTTGGTTTAGTTTGGTTTTGCAACACATTGTGATCACTCTGGGCCGACTTCTGCGAGGAGGGATGAAAACCAGGGGCTCCCAGTTCGAACTAACCGTTGTGGATACTAACACATTCGAAGTTTTCCCCCATAGAAATACACAGGTCTGTGCCGGGACCAGTGCGTCAGTTCGAATTGACCGAGTTCGAATTAACGAGCTTTTAGTGTATAAAGATGCTAGAGTCATCTACGACACATTCAAGGACAATATGATGCATTCAAGGAGAGCTTGGGGACAAAAATGCAAACAGCGGAGCACTAATGGGCTGCACTGTTTGCACTTTGTTTCATCACCCCTGTGCGTGAAAATCGGATAGGGACAGGGAAAAAAAATTATGGCAGCTTTGCACTAGTGCCAAGCCTGAAGGAAGAGTGCAGCTGGATGGCCTTCCTTTTTTTTCTCCTTTTTTTTCTTTCTTCCTTCTCTTTATCTTCCTTGTATCTCTTTTTTGTATCTGTTTGTTTCTATTTTTTCTCTCGATTTCTTTCTCTCTCTTTCTGCTTCGTTCTCTCACTTTGTTTCTCCTTATTTCTGTTTTTTTTGTCTTTTTTTGTCTTTTTTTTTTCTCTTTCTTTCTGTCCCACTTTTTCTGTCTTTGTCTTTTTCCTTCTCTCTCTCTCTCTTTCATGTGCTCCCCCTTCGCCAAGCAGAGTTATTGTTGCACCTTGCACCTGCTGTACCTTGCACCTGCTGCACCTGCTGTATGCTTGCACCTGCTGTACTCAGTAGTGGGGCTTGTCTAATCCCTGTGGCGCATACCCACCTGAGTTTTTCTCATCACTACACAGACTACCGCGAGCTACAACAGCTTCGCTGTTAAAAATGGGAGTGTGCATGAAATGCATGAGCCGCATGTAGGGACCTGCTCTTGTGAGGTTTTGCTGCCTTTAGTGCGACCTGAAAAAGATTGGTGATTATTAATCTTTTTTTTGCCGCCACTTTTGTTTCTTCAAAGGAACCAAGGCCAAGTCGGCTCTGCTGGACCCTGCGGCTGCTTCTCCACCGTCTTCTCAGGTTAGTTCACATGGCATTCAGTTAGTACTTGCTTACAGAGACTCACTCAAGTCAGGGAGACAACTTGTAAAGCACATTTTTCAAAGCGCATTGCTGTGGTCTGATTGGCTGACTAAGTACAGTAGAACCCCACTGTTACGTTCCCGGGTGCTGTGTTTTCCTGACTGTTACGTTGTTTTTGACCGGCGCCAACATAGCTCCCATAGGATACCATGCAATGGGAACCCCGCTGTTACGTTACAACTGTGGGACCATTCCCGCATGGTACATTGTGAACCGGCCCTCCAAGACGGCCACACGTGGCTTGGCTTGGTCCACTTGGTGGCTTGACAATTGAATTGGCCACCAGAAGCGGTGAGGGCAACGTCTGTGTATTTTTAAGTCCCGCTACTCGAAACACGACCTCCAAGATGTGTATTTTTCATCTAAACATATGGTGTCTGACGTGTTTGGGTGCTAAAAATTGGTCTTGTTGCATTCAACAAAAGTACAGACTTTGAGGTTACCGTATTAACTCGATTCTACCGCGCCCTCGATTGTAACGCGCACTCGTTTTCCGCGACAAAAAAAAAAAAAGCGCACCCATTTTTCGTGAGAGAAAAGAACAAAAAAAAGTCCGTAGGAGTCAACCTTCGCACATTCCGAAGAACAAGTATTTGGGTTTTAAAGAACTAAAGTTTAAAAAAATAAAACAAAGTCAAACAGCGGGCCTTGCCACTAAACTGTCACCACTACGGCGGCGATACGAGTCGCATAATGGATCAGTCCTCGTCGCTATCAGACAACACCTTGTCGCTGTAAACGCTCTTCGGTTTTGGAAAACCGGTCCTGCTTTGGTCCACTGAAACCTTTCCACGAGGCTTTGCTGTAAAAAATCTTCTTCTGTTTGCTCCAGTCTCGCCCGCACGTTTCGGGAACTCCGAACGACCGCGATGCGGCCCAATTTCCGTCCGTCTCTGCACATGTAATAACTTTTCTTTTAAATGCGGCATCATGGTGCACTCGTCGAGTATTTGGATTCGGCACTTCCACGCCGTCGATGCGAACGCAGAACGGGATGACGAGCTCCTCAGCACACGTACAAACTGAAACAATGGCCGAGACGCGTAGGGGGCGGCCATTTTGAAATGCCGATGGCAATATGATAACAGTTTCTTTTTTTTTTTTTTTCGGTACTCGATTCTAACGCGCATGCGATTTTTGGACTCGTTTTACCGAAAAAAAGGTTCGCGTTAGATTTGAGTAAATACGGTAGTTTTTGTTGCCCGGAGTCGTCCTGTTTGCGGAGCCAATGGCTTCATTGGCCGTAACAACATGACATTTGTTGCGGAGATTTGTGTGCACTGACGAAGCCGAAAGCCCCATGGCACTGCAGGTGCTTTAGAGATGCCTTCCGGGTGTGAGAAAATGCGCCAGGCGACGCTGCACGATTTTTTCAAGCGAAAGGTTTGAAATAAAATTGTCTGCTTCTCACCACGACTCTAATTTCTCATTTTTCCCCTGTTTCTTGGCTCTTACATTTTATTTTTTACGGTCCCATGAAAAACATTATCAGCGGGGTTCTACACTGAAACCTCGATATAACGAAATATTGGTCATAACGAAGTAAATGAAAAAAGTCTTGCAATGCATACAGTGTTAAGAATATATGTTTATAACGAATTTTCGGATATAACGAAGTTATTTTCATGTAAGGTGTAACTTCGTTATAATGAGGTTTGAGTGTACTGTACTCTGTCATGGTGGTGCTAATCCCAGAAAGTAGTTGACGAGGTTAGCGCCGCAGGCTCGTTGGCAACAGTTTTTTTTTTTTTTGCAAGCTTCTTTTTTTATTTCCTCTTCCTAGAGCTAATGAAATCTTGGTTGGTTGATTGATTGATTGATGCCGGGAATGTTTTCTAGCACTGCCTGTTCTTATCCACATGCAAGTTCACTTTTTTGTTCAATGTGACATTGAAGTGTAGCACTGTCTCTACATTCATAATGGCGTAAAAGTTGCGCAAGAAAAAGACGAAGACAAGAAGTTTGTCTCTACATTGCCTCCTTTCTTATCATCTTGTCTGGCAGGAAGGGTCTCCCGCCCACCCATCAAGTGGCCCCCACAACCCAGACTGCCCTGAGGGCCAGCCAGCCCTGTTCACAGGAGGAGTCATGAGGTCGTACCAGGTCGAAGGGTACCAGTGGCTCAAGGTGAGTGTGCCGTGAAATTACTTTGCCGTGCTCTGCATCTCCAGAAGTTCAAAGAAAAGTTGTGGTCAAGTTAAACTGATTGAATTGGGCATTTCATGTCCTGTCAGATGTAATGCCCAATTCATGCGGAGCCGAATTAGAAGCAGCTTCAACATGGCCAGTGTGTCATGTCATGTCGCACCTTTTCTTTGGTGTTGAGGCCAATAAAAAGTTTTGACAACAAAGAATTTGAGGCGACTGCTGCTTTCTCTGTTTATTTGGAGATGCCACCATTCAGAATTTAACTGTAGTACCTCAAAAAAAAAATATGTGGGCTCTCCACATCATAGCATCCCATTTAATAATGAGAGCTAACTTGAGCAGGATATCTTAGTGCATCTTTCTGACAAAAGGTGCGTGTGTTAATCTTGCGAAATTCGTTTGTTAAGTGCATTGGTTGCTTGTTGCGCGTGACCAGGTCTTGTACGAGAATGGTGTCAACGGCATCCTGGCGGACGAGATGGGTCTGGGCAAGACGGTCCAGGTGATTGCCCTGATTGCCTCGCTCGTTGAGAGCGGTCTGCCGGGCCCTTACCTCGTGGTGGCGCCACTGTCCACCCTGCCCAACTGGCTCAACGAGCTTCAGCGCTTCACTCCGTCACTCTCGGTGGTGCTCTACCACGGACCACAAGAGGAGAGGCATGCACTCGTGAGTTGAGATTTGTACCACTCCGTGCGCCGGTAGATTTTGTCAAATGGGAGTTTAGCTTTGCTGCATTGCTTGCGTCAACCTCACAATCAATTGCCAGGTCAGTTTCTGATCTTGAACTGAGGTCTCTAGAGCATCACAGCTGCAGAAACTCTTAAGCTTTGACTTCTTTTGCATGTCTGGAACAGGCTGTGAAATCAATGGCGTATTGATTTCATAACTGGTCCAGTAAATGTAATGCGAGTAAATGGTGCAACACGTGGCAGTACTATTGATATATGGGAGTTTATAACCACCACAGTGAACCTATACTGAATGCTGCGGAAAGCGATATAGATGATTTTTCGCAGCTGGTTTGTGCAATTGAAATCAGATGGCGCCACGAGCACCATGGCTTTGGGCTTCTGTTATAGACTGGCTTGCACCATCTCGCTCAGGCGAAATGGCCCACCGCACCGCTTGCAACGTTGATCTACGAGCACACATGCAGGATTTAAAGGTGCACATAACTACAGCGAAGGACGGAAGAAACATGTGCACCCGATCGGCATCAGCTGGACAGATGCCTTTAGCGAAGTTCGTCGCATCACAAGCAAGGGCCATCAGCAGCAGCAAGGATGTCAAGATTGCCAAGCTACGTTTGGCTGTGCACATCGCCGTCCACAGCTTTTTCGTCATGGCTGACCACTTGACGCCGCTCATTCATGACCGCTTTAAAGACTCTAGTGTAGCCTTCTCGCTATCAGTGGGACGGACAAAGTGCACAGCGCTCATAAATAAGCTTCTTGGGCCGACGTGCAGATGCTACTAAATGACATTAAGGGTTGCAAGTTTTCTTTGATCTTAGATGAAAGTACGGACGTGCCCTCCGAAAAAGAAGTTACTGTTGTAATGTACTACTTGTACAAGAAAAGCACCTTTGTTATAGCGTTTCTTGGACTGGTTGGGTTTTCGACTTCTTGGCTAGTGGGCTTTACATACATTCAGTTGAAAGAGTTTCTTGATAAGTGACATTTGCCGATTACAGACTGTGTTGGTATCAGAAGTGACGGAGCTAGCTTGATGTGCGGGCAGTACAAATAGCCGATACTCAAGAGTAAGGTAAGTTAACCCAAACCTGGTGTTGGCCAAATCTGTCTGCCCCTCTCTGCAGCTTGCATACAGTGAGGCTGTGGACGTATTGCCTTTACAGATAAGACTACCTTGTGCCGGAAACTGGTTGTCCCATAATCCAAAGAGGCAACAGCCCTATAAGGGCACTTATGGGGCCATTCGTTCTGGAACTGTCCACAAAAAGTTAGTTGCTGTGTGTGCAGCGTTGGCACAGCACAGCCAGAGCTCTCCGAGCTGTTTTAGACCAGTGGCTTGAGCTGAAAACTCACTTCAATGTCGTAAAAGCAACTTAGCGCTGCTGTCATGTGAGAATGCTCTCCGAAATGTTGAATGATGTCGAAAATTTTTTGCACGTTCAGTTCCTGAGCCCGATTATGAATGAGTTTGACAGGACAAACAAAATATTTCAGGGTGATGATCGTGACCCTGCAAAACTGTATATGGATCTGAGTGCCTTTGTTCAAGCGCTTGCTTCAGTGGGTCGTGCTTCCAGACTGCGCATCGCTCGATGCCGATTGGGAAGACCATTTGCCGCATGTTTGAGCTTGCAACGTGGGAACTGCTTTTCACGACTCACTGGAGAAGTTGTCTCTTAGTGAGGACTAGAAAAGTGCCCTCCTAGAATGGTGTCGAACATTTTCGGTTGCATGCATAAGGAGCGTCATGAAGCGTTTGCCGTGAAACGTGCTATTGCTAAGCTATCTAAACCTGTTGCACCACAGCAGCATTAGCAAGTTTTTTTGTCCAGTTCCTACGCAAGGCTGTGCGCTGTATCAAGCTATCTGATGTAGCCATAATTGAGTGCGAGTATGGCCTTCTTCGGTGTAGGCTGGATGAGCCTCGTGAAGGCTCCGTGACGGAGTTCTAGAAGAATGTTCAGGGCGTAAAAAATTGCGCTGGTACTACCTCCATTATTTCCTTTGCTCTCGCAACAACTGGCCGTGTATCTTCTGACGCTGCCATTGTCCAATGCATTCTCTGTAGAGTGAGTCAGAAGCCGAATGAATTTGGAAACGCTTGAAAATATCTTGTTCGTCAAATTCAGTCTGTGGAGTGTGATGCAGTGCTGCAAGAAGTTTGTACCGTCATATCTTCTCGTTTTTGAACGTTTTAATACCAGCAATGTACCCATGCTCGGCCATTGGTTCTGAAACCTAGGGATCTTCGATTTGTTCGTAATGTGCATAGTCTTTTCATTTTGCCGTTCATGTATAACCTCTCTTTAAGCAGCAATACTCTTTTTTTTTTTTTTTTGCCACTTGGCAAGATTGTACATGCAACCACATTTTTAAGTTGTTATACATGTATTGCTTGTACTTTTATTTTTGTTTGATTAATTTGTTAAATTCATTTAGTTCATGCATAACCTCTCTAAGCAGCAACAGTCTTTATTTATTTATTTATTTATTTTGCTGCTCAACAAGTTTGCATGTGTAACCAGATTTTTAGGTGGTTTATTTTGTTTGTACTTGTTTTATTTTTGTATAATTTTTTAATCGTGTATAGCCTCTTCATGTCTGCCGCTGACATGAAGTTTTGGTTACATGAAGTTTGTCATGGAACCAAATTATTTTGCTTGGACTCGTTACACACTTGTTTGATCTCTGTTAATATATTATATGTTACCTTTCTTCACGTATAAACTTGCCCTGTATCAATAAATAATAAATCAAAACATTTTCTCTGGATTTATTGTCTTTGGCTACTTTGGGCTATATTTACGGTCTACGTTTGGCTACTTTTGGGCTATTATTGCACCATAATTTGGCGATTCGTTCTGTGAATACCTAGCAACCCTGCATAGGCTTAGTCCTGCTGTCCTCACCACACTCTAAAAAGTAAAGGAGGAAATGGGGGGTCGAGGTTACTCCTTTAGGGGAGTAACTAACCTGCCACACCCATTACTCCTTTTTGGGGGTAACTGCGACGGGACGAACCGTTACTCCCCGTAGAACTTGCTCCTTCAGGGAGTAACTGACTGGAGCAACGGATGCTCTTTGTGAAAACTCCCACGGGAGCAACGGTTACTCTTTCTCGATACTCCTCAAAGGAGGAACGGATAGTCTTTTTCGATACTCCCACGGGAGGGACGGTTACTCTTTTCCAATACTCCTGAAGGGAGGAACAGATAGTCTTCTTCAATACCCCCAAGGGAGCGACAGTTACTCTATTCAATTACTCCTCTAAAGAGCAGCCGTTGCTCCTTTCCTAAACTCCTAAAGGGAGGAACGGATGCTCTTGGTCAATACTCCTATGGGAGTGACACTTGCTCCTTACAAATACTCCCGAGGGAGGAAGAGATAGTCTTTTTCAATACTCCCAGGGGAGCGACGGTTTCTTTTTACAAGGAGGAATGGATGCTCTCTGTCAATACTCCCACGGGAGCAATGCTTGCTCTTTCTGGACACCTAAATGGAGTAACAATTACTCTTTCCCATTAGTCCCGCAGGGAGAAATGGACATTATCTCTCAATACCCTCATGGGAGCGACAGTTACTCTTTCACAACATTCCTCATCGGAGCAGCATGCAGTTAATCATCCTAAATGCCTCTCGATGGAGTAACGTTTGCTTGTATTGAGTGCTCCTCAAGAAACCAGCAGTCCAGCTCTCCCATCGGCAAATGAAAAAAAGTTTTGAGGAACATGATTTTCATCGGGTTGCGCCAAGTCTGACACAAATGCTCCAGGAGAGGGCAGAAATCCAGATCTATTTGTGAGAAAAATACTTTATTGAAATCAGTCTGGCTGTTCACTGGCTCAAGATGGTTAGAGCCACACGGACGAGTGACGTCGGCCGCAAGACGCTCTGAACTTTCAGAACTTGACACAGGAGATCGAAGGTCCGCTGAGCTTTCTTGCTGAAAACAATGTTCAGCGCCCAGTATAGCGCGATTTGTGTGGCAATGGCTGCCAAAAGGCTAGTCTCCTTAATAGCAAGGCCCTCCAGGCGCACAATAAATTCCCTTGAAGTCAACAAGCTTCCATTGTATGTCACTGTCGGCACATGATGCGTCTTGGTGGGGTCCTACAAAACAAAAGGCACATTTTAACACAAAGCTTGTTGCTTCATTATTACAGCAGCTGCTTCATGTAGCAACAGATAAAACCTAATGCTTTACGACACACTGACAAATAAATTAAATTGCAACTTATTTGCAAAACATGGTTCGACACTGGTAAGAACATTCTTAACAAGTCAAAGCACTTGCAGTAAGGCTACAGGTTTATCCACAGGCTAGAGACTGGTCTCGTTTACACGGAAGCCAATTAATTGGTTCTGAAAAAAAAACAGGGGTATTTGCTGTTTGCAGGCAGCACGTCATGCTAGCATACTTTATAAAGTAGAACCCTGCTGATACATTTTTCAAGGCCATGTGCAAAAAGAATGTAGGAGCCAGGAAATGGGGAAAAAAGTAAAAGTGAGAGTCGTAGTGAAATCGACAATCATATCTCAGTGGTTATTGATGAAAAAAAAATGTCAAGCGTTGGCTCCTGTACCTTTTTTCAATCTGATCAGCACAATGCGAGCAAATTCGTTGTGGTAGGTGGGAGTTGAGCTGTTAGAATGAATTATCTACTTGAGAGACTTACTTTCCTGCCCTAATTAGATACCCATTGTGCCACGTGGCTCCTACCATGATAACTTGAGTGTACATTTTTTCCGAATAAACCCAGTGTCTTTGGGTGGCCAGCACCTAAAACGGTATCTTCAAGCGACCTTCCGTCGTGATCCTTTCACATCCATAAACAAGATTATCGCTGGATGCACCGGCGGTAATGCAACGAGCAATGACGTTCTCAGCTCACTTGCTCAGCATTTTCGGCATAGTGCCAGGTTGGTGTGGCTTGTAAATGGCCGCATGTCTCGCAACAGTGAAAGACCAAAAACACAGCGCTTTCTCCCAAACTTCACCACCACTGCACGCATTGGCACACTCGGCCATGATCTCATCAATCGACAGAATTGTGGAGTTAAGAGCTGCATTATCGACGAAAACATTATTGTAAGCGATTCCATTGGAGGCATAAAAGAGCCGAGCATGCACAGCATGCTAGCATGACTACAGCAATGACTTGCAAGTAAACAGAGTGCGAGAAGACCATGCCGTCTCTGGTCTTGGTGGCCTTAATTTTGCCAACACCTCGCACAAAAAACATTTTAGAACTATGTGACCTTACAGATGGCTGTAAATTGCAAAAGATGATTGAATAATTGATGATTGAATAAATGTTTAGGGGTAAAATAGACTTCAAATATTCCCGAAAAAAATTGTGAAGTTAGAGAAAATAAGCGATTTGTCGCATGTTTGACCGTATTTTTCATACTGATGCGGTCCAAGTAAAAATCCTCGTCATGCGGCGTTTGATAGAAGACTTCGTCGTTAAGTAACGAGGAAAGTCTAATGAAATAATTTTTTTTGTTTTAAGGAAGAAAATAATTTTTGAATTTGGCCCTCCGAACGCGGCCTGCATTTTATTTTGTTGCCACTTCGCCGCAAAGCACGTGGTCGCCCTTCCAGCTGACACTCGTCACAGGCAGCGGCAAGATGCGAGATGTATGTCAGTGGCTCGTGAGTGCTCGAAAGTCTTGTCGCGTTGATCTCAGGGCGACGAGTAATCAATTCGCGTTACAATGTGAGCTTGCTTGGCGGGCCCAATGGGAAGTATGGACGCCCGAGAGCAGCCTATGGCGTCGTTGACACAATGTGCTAGAGGCCGTCTGCACAACTAGCATACACATACTGAAAGAAATAATGCACATTGTATACACGTTTTTTCGGGGTATACGTGTTGTGCAGACGGCCTCTAGCACATTGTGCCAACGACGCCATATAGGCTGCTCTCGGGCGTCCATACTTCTCATTGGGCCCGCCAAGCTCACATTGTAACGCGAATTGATTACTCGTCGCCCTGAGATCAACGCGACAAGACTTTCGAGCACTCACGAGCCACTGACATACATGTCGCATCTTGCCGCTGACTGTGACGAGTTTTAGCTGCAAGGGCGACCACGTGCTTTGCGGCGAAGTGGCAACAAAAAGAATGCCGGGCACTTATGGAGCGCCAAATTCAAAAATTATTTTCTTCCTTAAAACAAAAAATGATTTCCTTAGACTTTCTTCATTACTTAACGACACGTCTTCTATCAAACGCCGCATGACGAGTATTTTTACTTGGACCGCATCAGTATGAAAAATACGGTCAAACATGCGACAAATCGCATAAGTTCACAATTTTTTTCGGGAAGATTTGAAGTCTCTTTTACCCCTAAACATTTTTGTACTATAACACACTTTCCTGAAAATCATACTACTATTAAGATTGGTTAGAGGGAGTTCGAGATAGCACAAGAAAAAATCACGAACATTGAAGAGTTTTGTAGTTTTTGAAGGTACGTAGCTGGTAGTAAACACAAAAATTTCGGAATTAGTGAATAGGACATCTAAACAGAACCTCTGCGATAGCCCCAGCGTGGTTTCAAAGCTGAACACAGAAAAATAGATTTTATATACATTTTTCTATTAGGCGCGGTTTAACAATACAAGCGAACTTCGAGGGGGCACCATGATCGTCAAAATTTTTATCGAGCAAAAATGTTTTGCCACAATACTCTATGTGGCACAGGAAAAAGGCACAAATTTTATCAGCAAAATCTGCGATGTGCGAGCGCCACGTCTGGGACACTTGGGATGGAATGACCCAATAATAATATCTGGGTTTAACGTCCCAAAACCACGATATGATTATGAGAGACACCGTAGTGGAGGGCTCCGGAAATTTCGACCACCTGGGGTTAACGTGCACCTAAATCTAAGTGCACGGGCCTCAAACATTTTCGCCTCCATCGAAAATGCAGCCGCTGAAGTCGAGATTCTATCCCGCGACCCGAAGGTCGCGAGATCGAATGACAGGGTCAGCAGTTGAGTGCCATCCATAACCACTATACCACCGTGGCGGGGCTTATCCATTGAAGTTGCAACTAGCAACTGAGCAAAGAGGCTTATCCATTTGAGAGGCCTGTTTTATAAAGAAACTGACTACGAGCAAGACTTCGATTTGGGCGAGTTGGTACATGCTTAGCTGGGGAAAAACAGCGCAAAAAAGGACGAGGACGCCGGAACACAATACACTGTACGAGCGCTGAACTTACAACTGACATCTTTATTGCACCAACCGCTCGTTTTTACAGCGCATCAAGCCGAGCACGCCATTCCAATCAAACCGCCAATCAAAATCATCAGGTATGCAAACTACATTGTCACTGAAAGCTATCACATGTACATGAATTACACCGTGCGCATGCATCTTCCACACTCAGATAAAATGAACAAACCAGTTCCTAACAAGGATAAACAAGCAACAACAACACACAAAAAAAAAACCAGCAATACCTTCCACGTTTTCTATGATGAAAGAAGTGAGGGCTAAATTCGGTGCAACAATGTTGTCATCAAGGCTTAGATGGGACCAAATTTGGCAATAACGTAAAATTTAGCGCTGCCGGATTTTTTATATATGTAGAGTATGGACGAAGCTCAAAAATGTAACCCAACGCTGCAGTAATCGATGACAAACGCTGCTGCAACCGCTACAACACGAAGATCAAGCACTCACCGTTAAACCGATGGTGGAGACGTCAACTTCAGAGAACATGTCCAACTCCTTTATATGTTCCATTGAATCCCGCCCCGTCTACGGCTCGTCGAAAGTGACGACGGCATTTCTGTCGCCGTATGTAACGAGGCACTTCGATGACATTGGGCGACAACGGCGCAAGACAAAGGACAGTTCTCAAGCCTGCCGCGGTACATGCATTCGCTCACACATACACGGTGTAGTGTCTCTACGACTCGATTGCTCTAGTCCTGAAACACCCAAAAGTGAAACGAAGCCAGTGATTAAAACAAAACGAACTTATTTACTGATACACCAAAATAGGAAACGTCCACACAGCTCAAAAGGTTCGCTGGCGACTGATGTTTTCC
The DNA here is from genome assembly GCF_013339695.2 of Rhipicephalus sanguineus. NCBI lineage: Eukaryota > Metazoa > Arthropoda > Arachnida > Ixodida > Ixodidae > Rhipicephalus > Rhipicephalus sanguineus. Next base: position 67,669,003 of record NC_051182.1, read on the forward strand.
CGGTCCGCTGGGCCTGGATTCTCCTCCTTGCACCACAAACACACGCACACAAAAACAACCACCGACACTGGCATGGGCGTCAACAGGATTTTGCCATGCTTCTGCAGTTCGTCCTTCGAGGGAGTAAAGCGCCCTTTTTCATGGGCGTCAACAGGATTTTGCCTTGGGGGTTGCAAACCCGTGTTACATCGCGTCTGGGGGAGGAGGGGAGAGAGAGAGAGCTAGCATAGCTTGGGGTGGGGGGGGGGGGGCAAGTGCCGGTGTGGCTTGAGGGGGGCAAGTGCCCCTTTTGCACCCCCCTGCCTATAGCGCCCATGGACACTGGTGCACGTGTCCCCCGTTTTATGGCCCACTTCGGAGTGGAGAACGGTAGCGGTTTCAGTCAGGCGCGCTTTCAATGTTCGAAGGCCACGGTCGCGGGGGCCGTATGCTAGACGCGTGGCTTCCCAGCACTCCGAAACAAACTGTCCGCGCCACACGGCACGTATCCACGTGCATGCGGTCCTCGCTGCCATGACCGCTGATTTATCAGTAGCTCTACTGATGTTTGTAATTTCTGCTGATTCAGTGAAAAGGCGACGGAATCTACTGCTTTTTGGTCTTTTTACAAAAATGAAAGGAACCTCTACGTTTTTTTTTTTTAAAGTTTACATTAATGTGATACCACCAGACAAACAAGAAATTTCCTTCTTTGCGATGTTCTCAAACGCAGCACTACTTTTGACTGACGAGCCATAGACACCATAGAGTTTCATAGAGTAAGTATTACAGGAAGCTCTATGTTATGAGCAAATACCAGCAAGTCGTGAGACAGAAATGTGAATGCACAACGCGCCCCACAGCACAGGGCCTACCTTTACCGTTCAATAAAGGTCATCCTGTCATCTCTCTTAACAATTTTATTTTAGTTATTTATTCATCCACTTATTGCTTACAAGAAACGAACGAGCATTGTTACGGCCACTAATATACATTTTCCAGGAACTGACACTTCGCAATGCACTTAACGTGAAAATATGCTCAGTAGTGAAAGGAGATCTACCCCCTCACCCCCGCGTCCCTCCCTCTCCTTCTCGAGGCATGCGGGAGTAAGTGTTGCCATTCGTCCTCCCGTTCCTCTCATTTTGACGAAGGACCAAGCAGTTACCCTCCGAACTTTGCGCACGGCACGCATGCTTCTGCAGTTCGTTCTTCGAGGGAGTAAAGCGCCCTTTTTCGGATGAACTGCGCAGTTGCTCCCGAAAACTTTTTAGAGTGCACGTTGTCGGTCGGTCTCTGTTAGAGCTGCTAAGTTGAGGTTGTGTTGTGCGATACCCAGCATTAAAAAGAGCGGTGTTGTGCGATACCCAGCATTAAAAAGAAGCGACATTTGTTTTAACTCAGTGACAGAGCTGAATGCTGGAGAAAAGAAAGTAGACGTATGTCGGGAGCGTGATACCGCCCTGTCAACAGTGGCAACAATACTGAAGGATCGGAACAAGATAGTAAAATTACATCGAGAGTTACAGCTGGCTCCCTCAAGAAAATGCTCGCGGCTGGGCAACTACCAAATGGTTGATGAAAATATCCTCGCATCAGGGGCGTAGCCAGAAATTTTTTTCGGGGGGGGGGGGTTCAACCATACCTTATGTATGTTCGTGCGTGTGTTTGTATGTGTGCGTGTATATATACGCAAGCAAAACTGAAAAATTTCGGGGGGGGGTTTGAACCCCCCCCCCCTTGGCTACGCCCCTGCCTCGCATAGTTTAAGGATGCCAGGCAACTCAGTGTGCCCTTGTCCAGCTCTATTATTCAAGAAAAGGCGCGACAGTTCGCGACCGCTTTCGGCACCTCTGGCTTCGATGCAAGTGCCAGATGGCTTTATCGCTTCCGTCAAAGGAATGGCATTGTGTGGCAAGTTGCTTGTGACGAAGAAAAAGTTGCAGATGCCGAGAGTGCGATTGCCTGGCAGAACCAGCGCATTCAGGAGATTGAGTTGTTCAGTCCAGACGATGTTTTTAACACCAATGAAACGGCGTGCTTTAATCAGTTGTTGCCTGATCAAGCAATGAACTTTAAAGGTTACAAGGGCGGAAAGAAATCGCATTTTCGCATGTCCATGCTCTTCTGCTGCAGCGCCACGGGCACAGAAAATATCAAGGCTCTGGTTATCGGCAAGTCTGCCAAGCCACGCTTTTTGAAAACCTTTGTCTTGTTGCGTTGTGACTACCGACCCAATAAGGTGTCACACAGTGGCTGCAGCAGCTCGACGACACAATAAAGCAGAAGCAAAAAAAAAAGATTCTAGTCGTTGATAGACGTTCGGCACATATGCTGAACGTGCGCTTGAGCAATGTGCAGCTGGAAATTATGCCCCCGAATGGTACTTTTTGCTACAACCTTTAGACCACATCATCATCTGATGTGTGAAGGCCGAATTTCGGAAGAGTTGTGTAGCACCCCATTAACTTTCGACTGAAGCTGCCCACAGAGGTCAACATCTGTCAGTCCGCAGAAATGCTCAGAGGGTCATGGTGGAATGTCAAGACAGGCACCATTAGCAACTGTGTGCGAAAGGCGGGTCTTTTGCAAACTTTACTTATGTCACAAGACTGCAATGACGAAGAGGAGCTCAACCCATAACAGTGGAATGAGCTCACCGACAAGCTCCCGGTAGACTCCGTGGTGACCTTCGAGGATTACGTGGACAATGACAGCGCGACGGCTACGTCCGCAGAGCTCACCAGCATAGAAATCGTGAGTCAAGTGCGTAAGCAAGATTACAGTACTAGTGACGAAGACAACACTGAAGATGCAGCGACTGGGATGCACCCTGCATTCACCGTGGGGGCAATTGACATCGCGGCGATAAATGCGCATCCCCACTCACACTGACAGTCCTCCAGAAATACAGCTAACTATTGAAAAGTATGTGAAGTAAACTCTGTTGATTGGAGCAGTTGAGTCTTCTGAGTGGAATTTTGATGTTTTTGTCATTTCTTCCGATTTTTGTTCGTATCCCATTAACTGTAGTTTACGTGCTGCCACTGGGCTACATTTGCAAACTGGCCTATCTGGAAATCTTTAGAACTTAGAGTTAATGGAGTTCAACTGTACAGGCAGTCTTCAGAATTCCTGTTACATCTTTTACAGGCATGTTTACTTATGAAACAATGCTGTAATGCTAGTACCTGCAGCCTTATGATGTTGAAAGGAAGCCTGCAACACTTTTTTAGAAAAGCACAGTGAGAAAACACTGCCGATCTGTAGTCAAGGCTCCCGAGAACATGTGAGCCAAACATTAGTCATAGCTTACACGTGACGTGGCACCGTCCCTCCATTGAAGCGGCGGCCATTTTGGGGGATCAGCTGTTGCCTCAGTTTGCTTCATTCTGAGCAGCGCCATTGACACATTCGTTGACTTGAAGTGGTTTTTGGAGTTTCTGTGACTTTCTCAGCACAATACCACCCGCTTCCAGTGGAGAGATGTTTGGCACTGCATATTACACTCAATTAATTGGATCAGCACTCGATATGGTAAAATGTGCTACTGTGTTACCAGTACACACGGCCAGACGCTGGCACGTCAATGGACGTCAACGCTGTACCTGAATTCACTTACAGGGACATCATCACCTACCTCGTCTACTCCTTGAGCTTCGTCACCATGCAGGAGATAAAAGCATTCATCAGGAAGCTACAAACCAGGCTCATTTTATTTCATTCAACTTTCGTCTTCTGGTGGTGGCTGGCAGTGTATTGCATCGCTGCTCTCTGCGCCGATAGACTCCACGACTGCCACAGTATGGGCCTCATCTTTCTGCAGGCAAAGTCTTCACATGGTCATGTAGCGTGCAGGGTCTTCAAGTTCATGACGCACGCTGTATCCGAGCAGATGTGTCTGCACCCAATGGGGATTCGGCTTTGGCCACAGCTTAGATGGCTTGCCTACGAATGCAAATGGTGCTGTTCTTTCAGTCGTGTCCCAGCATTTGAATACTCTAAAAATGTTTTAGAGCTCATGGTCGGTGTCGAGATCGGTGGGCTTGATACGTGCCACCCACAAACTATGCCGCGAAGCTTAGTGTGCTGCCACACTTTGTTATTGTGCGCGACGATTGGCAGGCGGAAAAGATTAGCGTTCACCGACTCCTGTGTCTTCGTCGTTCTGCTGTAGTTCGAGCACCCAAGTCCAGTGCACAGTGATTGCACACACGCTTTCACATACAGTCAACTGCTGATTTTTCGGACGCCCGATTTTCCGGACAGGCTCCAAAATTCGGACGTTTTTGCGGCACCGTCACCAGCCCCATAGACTTCAATGTATTAGAACGTCCAAAATTTCGGACGCTGAAGCTATTCCGCGTCCGATTTTTCGGACTTTCTGCCCAAATTGCGGGTCCGAAAGGCATTGTTTGAAGCCCCCACCTCTGCCGCGTCTATCATCACGTAGGTTCGAACCAGCGCTTTCGCGAGTCGATCTATTTGAGACAGTAGCAGAGTCCGAAAGTCAGCTTTGCCGCAATGCCGAAGCGTTATGGGGTGAGGCAGACCAGAAATTCAAAGGGGCCGCTATCGCGGCGTTGTGCGGCGATGTTACGGATAAGCAGCGGAAATGCACGGAGGCGTGATGGCGGCAGCTGGCAAACGAGCCAGTACGGCTTACGCGCCAGTACGGCTTAGTCGCTGACAACCCTTACGATAAGCATCTTCAGTTAACTGCTCGGTAGTGCACGTGGCCTAGCACAGTTGCATGCGTACTGCACGCATTTAATAGGCGAGATCCCAAATGCGCCGCGGCGCCATTCGTGCTGCTTCTTTGCGCGAGACCGCTAAGTGCGCCGCATAGACGCGTTGCCTTCGCTGACGAAACCAGCTCACCATTGCCGCACCCGTGTGTGGTCAGGAACCAAGTGCGCATCACGAACCCTTTCATGATAAATGCGTGCGTTTGATACCGCAACAGTAAAGTGACGGCGTCAGCTTAGTTGGCGATGTGCTGCACATAACTAGAAACGATCGGCTTGACACGGAAGCAAATGCTGCATATCGGCGGCGATTCGGCGATGTGTGTGCGCATGTTTACATGCGCACACGCATCGGGGAAAGCCGGACGAGTCCGCTCTTCCGCCACAGTATTTGTGTTCCGTGCCATCGTTTACAAACGCTTCATGCGAGATAGCCGTAATCTATTCCGCGCTTTGCTGTTATCGGCGGCGCTCATCACGAGATGCAAAAGTGGCGGTTGGCACGTACACGTAGTTAAGCGGGGTTCGCGGCGATTTGACCGCTTGAGCGGAGTAAAAAAGTTTGAATTCGTTTTTTCGGACTGCCCGATTTTTCGGACGATTTCGCGGTCCCTAGGGAGTCCGAAAAATCGGCAGTTGACTGTATTTATTGCCATGGTGGTCCCCTATGATAGTCGAATGGTATCCCAGAATTCGTGGCCATGACGTGGGTGCAAGGCATGTATAGCATGGGATGCGGCCTGGAATTTACATTTCTCAAAGTTA